>NW_012147908.1:3536069-3550490 GCF_000956105.1 Propithecus coquereli
TTAGTTTTCTAGTGCTGCCATAACAAATACCATAGACTGGGTGGCTTAAACAACAGAAATTTGTTTCTTCACAGTTCTGGAGGCTAGAAGTCCAATATCAAGGTGTTGGCAGGATTAGTTTTATTTGGAGGCTTCTCTCCTTGGTTTGTAGACGGCCATCTTCTTCCAGTGTCCTCACATGACCACCTATCTGTGGGTGCATATGTCTGGTGTCTCTCTACATGCTAACCTCCTCATCTCATAAGGACACCAGTCATACTGAATTAAGGCCTACCCTAATGACCCATTTTCATGTGATCACCTCTTCAAAGGGCCTATCTGTAAATACAGTCACATTCTGAGGTAGTGGGGGTTAGGGCTTCAACATATGAATTTCAGGGCTGGGAGAGTGAGACACGGTTCATCCCCTAACAGTTAAAAACATATTCTTTGGTGATAAGAAAGTAAATATATGGCCGGGTGTGGCGGCTTATGTCTGTAATCCTAGCACTCTGGGAGGCCAAGGAAGGAGGATCACTTGAGGTCAACAGTTCAAGACCAGCCTGAGCAAGAGTGAGACCCCAACCCCTTCTCTACTAAAAATAGAAAAAATTAGCCAGGTGTGGTGACACATGCCTGTGGTCCCAGCTACTGGGGAGGCTGAAGCAGGAGGATCGCTTGAGCTCAGGAGTTTGAGGTTGCTGTGAGCTAGACTGACACCATGGCACTCTAGCCTGGGCAACAGAGTGAGACTCTGTCTCAAAAAAAAAGACAGTAAATATAAGAAGAAGTAAACAAAACAAAACAAAAAAGGTTTAAAATTGCTTGCCAATGGATAAAATTAAAAAACAGACAATACCAGGTGTTGGCAAAAATGCAGGGAAACTTGTACATCCAGACACTGGTGATAGCAGTTTAAAGTAGTACAACCACTTTGGAAGACTACTGAGAAATGTCTACCAAAAGTGAACAGGTACTTAGTAAATAAGGAGTGATCACACTCCTATAGGTATATACCCAACAAAACTGCAAATATAGATTTGCCAAAAGATGCACACAAATCACACAGCAAGTCATGAAAACAAGGTCCATACAATAATGTTCATAGCAGTATTATTCATAACAACCAAACTTTGCCCCAACCCAAATATTCATCTAAAGATGGATAATAAATTGTGGCATATTTATACAGTCAAATATACTATACAGCAATGAGAATGAAAGGACTAAACTTAAAAGGAGCATTATGTTTAAAAAATAATTAGCCAGGTGTGGTGCTTCCCTGTAGTCGTAGCTACTTGGGAGGCTGAGGCTGGAGGATTGCTTGAGCCTAGGAGTTCGAGGTTACAGTGAGTTATGATCACACCACTGCACTCCAGCCTGAGCAACAGAGAGACTCCCTTTCAAAAAAAGAAGAAAGAAGTTTACCAATAAGAATCAGGGCTGGAAAAAAAGAGTAGATAGAAGATTGTTGCATTTTACATGTTTTCTCACATATTTGATGGTATCAATAAGTACTTATTCCTTCAGAAACAATTAAAATAAAGAAAGTGATGTAAAACATTTTTATTTTCATAATTTAGCATCAAATACACTGAGAGTGTGACGACACAGAATGGGTAGAATACATAGAAAATAAAATGAATATTTGATTTTATTAAGACAGTTGACCATAACAAACACCAACAAAAAGCGTTAAAAATCTCAGGAAAATCAACAGCATGCATGGATTCAGAAGGGCTCTAAGTAAATGAATACAGTGAAGTAAAACTGAAATTTCCAAAATTGGACAACATAAAGTTCAATAGACGAATCCATTAAAAAGGGAAATCAAAGCTAAATCTGAAGGTGGACTTTGTCTCAATGACACTCTCAAAGTCTATAATCTGGATAAGTTAGGGATAAATGGCAGAAAACATTGCATCATAATCAGATCTCTAATTGAATCCAAAGCTATTCCGGAAAGTAGCAGCTTTCCCCACTTCTTCACCAGAGCCCTGGGGCCAGAGGTTAGGGATTATCGGCTTCAGGAATTTAAACTCACCAGTCCCAGAGTCTCCCGTCAGACACACCTCATACTGGTAGCTCTGGGACAGGGTACCCGTGCCGCTGACATCCACCAGGTGGCCAGGAAAGTGGCCCTCAGGCACCGAGCAGCGACCCCCCGAGGCCGCCCTGTCCCTCCTGCACAGCCGCACCGCCACGAACAGCAGCACCGAGAAGAGGAAGAGCGAGGACACCGAGGCCAAGGCGATGACCAAGTAGACGGTGAGCGAGTCGCCTGGGCCTGGTCCGGGGCCGCTTCCGGGAGCGGCAGGTAGGGCTGGGAGAAGCCATCCACCAGGAGCACGTGCAGCGTGACGCTGGCAGACAGCGGACGCTCGCCATTGTCCTTCACCAGCACCAGCAGCCTGTGCTTGGCCGCGTCGCGCTCGCTCAGCGGCCTGGCGGTGCGCACCTCGCCGTTGTGCGCCCACACGGCGAACAGCCCGGGCTCCGTGGCCTTGAGCAGCTGGAACGACAGCCAGGCGTTCTGGCCCGAGTCGCCGTCCACCGCCACCACCTTGGTCACCAGGTAGCCGGCCTCGGCCGCCCTGGGCACCAGCTCGGTGCAGGGCGCAGAGCCGTTCTGCAGCGGGTACAGCACGAAGGGCGAGTTGTCGTTGTCGTCCACCACCACCACGCGCACCAGCGCCTCGCTGCTCAGCGCGGGGGCGCCTCGGTCTGTGGCGCCCACGCGGAACTCGAACGCCCGCAGGGCCTCGTAGTCCAGCGACCTCAGGGCGAACAGGTGCCCGTTGTCCGCGTTGATGGACACCAGGGAGGCGAGGGGCAGGTGCGGGTCCTGGGGCGGCAGCAGCGAGTAGGTGACCTGGGCGTTGGTGCCTGAGTCCCTGTCTGTGGCGCTGACGCTGCCGATGTGCAGGGCGGGGCTGTTGTTCTCTGGGACGAACAGGGTGTAGGAGGTTTGGGTGAAGGCGGGGGCGTTGTCATTGACGTCGGAGACCAGCACGGTTATGCTGTGCTCAGTTTTTAGCCTGGGTGTCCCCAAGTCAGTGACCGTGATGGTGATGTTATACTCAGCTCTGCTCTCTCTGTCCAATGGCCTCTGTGTCACCAGGGTATAAAAGTTTTTGAATGTGGGTTTCAAGAGAAAAGGGAGATCGTCCTGGATGGAGCAAACCATTTTCCCATTGTCCCCGGAATCTGGATCGGAAACACTGAAAACAGCAACTACAGTTTCCGGGGAGTTTTCTGGAGTGGAGCTGGTGAGCGTCGACATGGTTAGTTCGGGGGCGTTGTCATTCACATCCACCACCTCTATAGCTACGGTGCATTTTCCCGAAAGTCCTCCGCCGTCTGTGGCTACAATTTCCACGTTATAATATCGAGTTGTCTCGAAATCCAATGCCCTTTTCAGACGAATTTCTCCTGTTACTTCGTCTATTACGAATGGCTGAGTAACTTCATTGCCTTGGAATAGAGCATAGGCTACATTCCCATAGGCTCCTGCATCCAGATCTCGGGCGGAGACAGCAAGGACTAAAGAGTTAAGGGGACTGTTCTCAGGAACCTGTACCTCATAGACCGGCTGCGAAAACTCAGGGGCATTGTCATTATTGTCCAAGACGACAATGAGTACTGTGGTCGTCCCGGACCTGGGCGGAGCCCCACCATCCAGCGCCGTGAGGGTTAAACTGAGCTCAGGCTGCTCCTCTCGGTCCAGCGCTTTGTCCAACACCAGCTCTGGGTATTTGCTGCCATCTCCACGGTTATGAGTAACAACATGAAAGTGGGAGTTGGGGCTAATTGTGTAGTTCTGAACAGTGTTACTGCCTATGTCGAAGTCCTGAGCTATTTTCAAAGGAAACACAGTCCCTGGCTGGACACTCTCCGGGATTTTTAGGAACATTTCCCTCTCTAGGAACTCTGGGGAATGGTCATTTATGTCTCTGAGCTGCAAATCAACTTGAAAAAACTGCACGGGGTTTTCCAGTAAGAGTTGGAAATGCAATATACAGGGTTCTGTCGCCCCGCACAGCACCTCCCGGTCTAGTTTTTCATATAAAAGCAAATTGCCAGTCTTTACATCGAGATGCAAGAGCTGTTTGTTTCCTTTGTAATGGATTTGCGCGCCCCGGGTCGCCAATTCCCCCACCCCAAGCCCCAGGTCTTTTGCCAGGTTGGCCACAAAGTAGCCCCTTTCTGTTTCTTCTGGTATGGAATAACTAATCGCCGCAGAGCCAGCCTCCCACAAAACCAACAGTATAGCAAGAAAGATAACTTGCCTTTTCTGTGGCGTTTTCGCTAGCGCAGTCTCCATTGCTCAGACCCGGTCCAGAAGGCGCAGTTTCTTCAACTCGGTATAAAATCCACTCAGATGATTTGGTTAAATAACCTCAAATTCGATCTTTCTCACTGATTTGCATTGGAACGATGCCCTCTCTGAAGATCTCTCCCCTAGATCTTACTTAAAATGCTTCCTTCTTTTAAGGTAGCATTCGGAGTTCTTATTCCCAGCTTAATGGCGTCTGGGTTATCGGCAGAGCCCATTGTTCACACTCTTAGCCTGCAGCGCCACCAGGCGTCCTTATTTACTATTGCATGTAGTATTTGCCACTTCACTCCAAATTCCAACCCTGATGTGTGCCCACATCCTTTCAAGTCATAGAAGCACTCCCAATTGTATCTCCAGCTCTTAGCTTTTGGAAGTTCTAAATAAACGTTTACTGAGCTAATTTTCAGTGTAAGAAGAATACTTTTGAGAACAAACTAAAGTGATATCTTAGTCTTCTCCTTAAAAATACTTTTTGAGTACAAGGAGAAACTTTCTTTAGTGGCTTTCTTATTTGATTACATTCAAGAAATAAGTAATAATGGGTATCTACAAAGTCTGAAATTTAACAAAAATTACTTTTAATTTGAAGTATAACATCCAGGAAAGGGCACAAATCATAAGTGTACAACCCAATGAATTTTCACAAAATTAACACACTCCTATAAGCAGAACCTAGATTAAAAATAAAATACTATCAAAACCCAAGAAATCTTCCCTGCCATTGTTTGGTTATTATCCTCTACTCAAGAAATAAACACTTGCCTGACTTCTATTGTTATAGAGGGTTTCTTTTTTTCCTTTTTGTTTTTTTGAACTCTTATACATATGGAATTATAAATTATTTCTCTCTCATGTCTGGCTTCTTTCACTCAACATTATGTTTGTAAAATTGACCTGTGACACGTTATTCTAATTTTTTTATTGTCATTGCTTTATATTATTTTGTTTTATGAATATACCATGATTTATTTATCCATTCTCCAGTCGATGAACATTAAATTTTTTCCAGTTTTGAGCTATTTTGAGTAGTACTGCTATGAACATCCTTGTATATGTCTTTTGGTGACTGCACATGTGTATTTATGTTTAATATGTTCATAGGAATTGGGTTTCTGTGCACTAAGGTGTGCACATATATTTAGCATGAGCAGATATTGTGAAACATTTTTCAAAAATAATTGTGCTAATAATGCAAACTATAAGAGTTCCAGTTGCTCCATATCCTTGTCAGCATTTGATGTTGTCTTTTCAATTTTAGCCACTCTGGTGAGTGAGTGGTGATATCATATTGTAATTTTAATTAGCATTTCACTGGTGATTAATTAAATTGATAACATTTTCACGTTTATTAGCCATTAGAATACACTCTTGTGAAGTGCTTATTTAAGTCTTTTGTACATTTTATTTGGGGCATTTGTCTGTTTGCCTATCGATCTGCAGAATTTCCTTACATATGCTGGATATAAGTCCTTTGTTAGATATATGAATTGTAAATATCTTCTCCCACTCTGTGCCTTTTATTTTACCTCTATTACTGTATCTCTGATGAATAAAACTTATTAATAACTTCAATTAAGTCTGATTTGACAATAGTTTTCTTTTATGGTTAGCATATTTTTGTGTTCTGTTTAAATTTTTGCATACTCTAAGGTCACAAAAATGTTCTTATATGATGTATTTTGAAAGATTAATTACTTTACTTTTCACTTTTAGTGCCATAATCAACCAGAAATTAATTTTTTCAAGTAAATGAGGTTAGGGTCAAAATTTCTTTTGTATAAGTATCTAAATGCCTTTGCACCATCTAGTCAAAAGACAATAATACATTCCCAATTGTTTCTAAAGTATCATCTTTGTCATAAATCAGGTGACCATAGGTCTGCTTAAGATTTTTTATTCTATTTTTCTCTTTGCTTATCCTTCAATAGAACCTTGTCTTAATTACTATAGCTTTATAATGGGTTTTGTTATCTGAGAGGTAAGTTTTCCAGTTTTAAAATAATGGACTTTATTTTTGGAGCAGTTTTAGGTTCACGGAAAAAATGATCAAAAGGTACAGAGATTTCCCATATACTCCCTGTCCCCACACATACACCACCTCCCTCATTATCAACATCCCCCATCAGAGAGATTCATTTGTTACAATTTACGAACCTACATTCATCATTATCACTGATTCCATAGTTGACATTAGGGTTCATTCTTGGTTCTGTACATTCTATGGCTTTGGACAAATTTGCAAAGACATGTACCCACTTTTATAGCATCATATGGAGTAGTTTCAGTGCCCTAAAAATCTGCTGTGCTCCACTTATTTTTCCCTCCCTCTTTCTCCTAGAACCCTTGACAACCACTGATCTTTTTACTATGTCCACAGTTTTGCCTTTTCTAGAAGGTCATATAATCAGAACCATACAGTATATCGTCTTTTCAGATTGGCTTCTGTCACTCAATAATATTCACTCAAGTTTCCTACATGTCTTTTCACGGGTTGATAGCAAATTTCTTTTTGGTACTGAATAATATTCCGTTGTCTGGATTACCACAGTTTATTTATCCATTGAGCTATTGAAGGACATCTTGGTTGCTTCCAAGTTTTGGCAATTATGAATAAAGCTGCTATAAACATCCCTGTGCAGGTTTTTGTGTATACATAAGTTTTCAACTTCTTTGGAAAAATACTAAGGAGCATCATTGCTGTATCACATGGTAAGTTTTGTAAGAAACTGCCAAACTGTCTTCCAAAGTGGCTGTACCATTTTTCATTCCCACCAGCAAGAAATGAGAATCCCTGTTGCTCCACATCCTTGTCAGCATTTGATGTTGTCAGTGTTCTGGAATTTGGCCATTCTATAATAATAGGTATATAATGGTACCTCATTGTTATTGTAATTTGCATTTCCCTGATGATGTATGATGTGGAGCATCTTTTCATATGCTTATTTTCATCTGTATATCTTCTTTGATGAGGTGTCTGTTAAGGTCTTTGATCTATTTTTAAATCAGGTTATTTGTTTTCTTATCATTCAGTTTCAACAGTTCTTTGTATATTTTGGATAATAGTACTTCATCATACATGTGTTTTGCAAATACTTTCCCCTAGCTTGTGGTTTATCTTTTCATTCTCTTGATAGTATCTTTTGCAGAGCAGAAAGTTTTAATTTTAGTGAAGTCCAGCTTATCAATTCTTTATTCCATAGATCATACCTTTGATGTGGTATCTCCAGTTTTATTCTTTGTCTTCATGATTGCTTTGGCTATTATTGTCCTTTTGTATTTTCAAATAAGCTTAATATTCAGCTTTTCAATTTCACAAAGAAATACACTGAAATTTTGTTTAGTATTTTATTGCATTTATAGATTGATTGAGGAAGAACTGATATATTTCCAACATCGAGTGTTCCAACTAGTGAACATTGCATATCCTTTTAATTTTTTAGATCTTTTAAAATTCTCAATGTTTTATAGTTTTCAGTGTGTAAGTTTCATGAATATTCTATTAGACTTATTCCTAGATATTTGATATTTTTGAAACTATTGTATATAATATTTAATTTTTTCACTTTTTATTGCCACATAGAAATATAACTCACATACGTATGTTGACTCTGTATACATTGGCATTGCTAACTTCATTTATTAATTCTAATAGATTGTAGATTCTTCATGATTTTCAATGTATACAATCATGTCTTTTTTTAAAGAAATTAATTTTGTCCCTTCCAATCATTGTGCCTTTTATTTCTTCTTTACCTTATTCCACTGGTCAGAACCTATAGTAAAATACTGAATTGAAGCAGTGGAAAGTTTTCCACAATTTACCATTAATGAAGTTTACTGTAGGTTTTTAAAGGCACTCTGAAAGTTCCCTTCCATTTCACCTTGTTAACAATTTTATCATTAATGTATCCTGAATTTTATCAAATGACTTTTTCTGTATTTATTAAAATGAAAATATGATTTTTCTCTTTATCTGTTAATATGGTGAATTATATTGATCAATTTTCAAATATTAAACTGCCTTCTCATTCCTAAAATAAACTCCATTTTCTCATAATTTATTATTTCCCTTTTATACATCTCCAGACTTTAGACGATAATTAGAAATGTTTTTCCATATATATTTATAAAACAGATTAGTTTGTAATTTTACTTTCTTATAATGTCCTATTCAGGTTTGGATGTCATAACCTACTCATATTATGCTGGTACCCAAATGATTTGGGAAATGTTTTATATTTTTCTATTCTCTGAAAGAATTTGTGTAAATTAGTGTTAATTCTTACATAAGTATTTGGAAGAATTCACCACCATGAATTGGAGTGGGAAGGTTTTTAATGACAGCTAATTAGTTTAATAGATATGACTGATCAGATTTTCTATTTCTTCTTGTTTCAGTTTTAGAAAATTGTGTTCTTAAAGGGTGTTTTCTATTTTATACAAATTGCCCAATTTATTTGCATAAAATTGTTTATAATATTCCCTTTTCATTTTTTCAACATCTGTGAGTTGGTAGTGGTGTTCCTTTTTAAATTCCCGATATTGGCTTTTGGTGTTTTCTTTTTTTTTTTTAATTTCAGAATATTATGGGGGTACAGATGTTTAGGTTATGTATGTTGCCCTTGCCCCCCCATCTTTGTTTTTTCTTGACTAGTCTAAGAGTTTTCAATTTTATTAATTATTACAAGGAATCAAATTTCAGTTTACTGGTTTTCTCTGTTGCATATTTGTCATCTAGTTTATTTATTTCTGCTTATGTGTGTATAAAATTTTCTTCTTTATTTACATTTGATTTGCTGTTCTTTTTCTAACTTTTTTTTTTTTTTTTAGAGTCAGAGTCTCACCATGTTTCCCAGGCTGGTCTTGAACTCTTGGGCTCAAGTGATCCTCCAATCCTCCTGCCTAAGCCTCCTGAGTAGCTGGGATTACAGGTGTACACCACGGCTCCAAGTCTTTCTTTTCTAACACGTGCACTTAAGGTTTTAAATTTCTCTCTAAGTTCTGTTTTGATATGTCAAGTCTTAATTTTTACTCAGTTCAAAATATCTGGAAATTTCTGTTGTGATTTCTTCTTTGATTCATGGCTTATGCTATTTAATTTTAAAGCATTTGGAGAATTCTTGTTACATTTTTATTTCTGGCTTGATTTCACCGTGGTTAAAGAGCATACTCTGAGTAATGACAATTCTTTTTAAAAATTTGAGGCTTGTTTTATGACCCAAAATATGAACATTCTTAATATATTCCATATGCATGTAAAAAGAATGTATACGCTCCAGTGTGGTATGTATGTCAATTTATTTAATATTCAAATATAATGTTCATGTTATTTAAATCATCAATATTTTGTGTGTGTGTGTATTTTATCTTCTTATTCTATCAGGAATTGTGAGAGTTGTATTAAGTCTTCCAATATCATTGTGGTTTGTCTATTTCCTATTTGTGTCCTGTAGTTATCTTGTGAGGATAGATTTAGTCTTAAAACTAACATATTTCTGGTATATTTACCTCCTTATTATTATGAAATATCTCTATCTCTCATAATGTATCTTTCCTTAAAGTCTCTTTTGTCTTAATGTGAGTATAGCCACACTAGGTTTATTTTGGCTAGTGTTTGTATTACTATCTACCTTATTCCATTTTTTAAACTTTCAATCTTTCTGTGCTATCACACACACACACACACACACACATTTATTTGATAACAGAGTTGAGTTTTTCTTAAATCTAGTCTGACAATTTTGGATGTTTAATTTGACTATTTAATACAATTATAACTCATGTAATATCTGATATCTTTCCATTTTACTTACCAACTAATTATTTTTCTATTTGTCCCTAAAGTTCTCTTCTTCTTTTGAATTATTCAAATATTTTTTTTTACTTTTCAATTATATTTTTAGTTATTATGGTGGTTATCCAAGAGATTATAGCATACATCTTTGATCTGTAAGAATCTAATACAAATTATTAATTTTACTACTTCCATGATAATGCTTAGAACCTTAGAACTCTTTAACTCTATTTATACCTCTGTCTTTTACACTATTGTTGTTATGAATTTAAATTCTATATATAATTTAAATCCTTTAAGAAACTATGATTGTTGCTTTGTATAATCAATAGTCAATCGACATTCATGTATATTTACCCTTCTTGTTGCTGTTCTTTTCTTTCTACAATTCTGTGATTTCTTTCGGACTGTTTTCCTTTTGCCTAATGAATTTCACTAAAAGTATTTCTTTTAGTGCACAGGTAACTGTGGTTAATTCTCTCAGCTTCTGTCTGAAAACCTCATTCATTATTAGAGTATATATTTGCTGATAATAGAATTGTAGTGTAGTAGTAACTTTCTTTCAGGACTTTAAAGACATATTCCTTTGTCTTTTGGTTTCATGACTTCTGGTGAAAAATCAACTCTGCATTTTACTGATGCTTCTTTAAAAGTAATGCGTCATTTTTTAATGTGGTTGCTTTTAAGATTTTCTCTTTCACTTTGGTCTTGAGCAACTTTCTTACGATATGCCTAGGTGTGCTTTGTTTTTTATTTATCCGGATTGGGTTTCACTGAGTATGTTGAAAGGTTAAGGATTTTCACTAAGTTTGGAATATTTGTGGTCATTACCTCTTCAAATATTGTTTATTCCTCATTCTTATTCTCTTTTTTCCTTCGAGGATTACAATAATATGTATGATAAAGGGTTTTTTTTAAATGTCCCACGTGTCACTAATGTTATTTTCTGTATTTTTCATTATTTTTTAGTCTGTGCTTCTCTTTGGATATTTATATTGCCCTGTCTTACATCCACTAATCTTGTGTTCCTTTATGTCTATGACATTAAACCATTTAAATGATTTTAATTTCAGATATTATACCTTTTTAGTTCTAGAATTAATTTCCACTTTTAAATTTCAATTCTCTAGTGAAATGATCTTTTTCTATTTTCTCCATTGTTCTTTATATTTATATATTAGTCATACTTATTTTAACATCATTGTCAGTTAATTCTAATATATGGATCATCTGTGGGTCATCTGTGTTGTCTGTTTTTTCTCTTGTTTTTTTTCATATCACCCAGTTTTTGGTGTGTGTATGTGGCAACTGATTTTTTATTGAACGCTGAATATACAAAAAACTGTCCAGGATCAAGATATTATCTTCCTCCTGAAAGTATTCACCTTTTCCTCTGTTAGCTTGATAGAGTCCTGCCTAATCAAATCACCTTAATCCAAACAGGCACTGTGCTTAGTCAAGGCTCTTTGCAGTCATGATAAGCATCTGGCCCTCCAGAACTTCAGTTGAGAACTTTGATATATTCTCCAAGCCCCTTGTTTGTTCTCAGACTTAGTAAATTTTCTTTGGATAAAACTGACTATAGGAGTCAGTTCTCATCCTCCTCAGAATTTTCCTCTCAGGAATCTTAACCTATTCAGTTATTATCATATCATCTGCTTTTTATTACTTCAAGTAGATAGTTTTTAAATTTTAATCCATTTTTATGGTTGTTTTCAGCTTCTAGGTAATCCATCTAACCTGAGAGCATAATTCTTCCAAATATAAGCATAACTTTTAACCTGACACTATTCAAAATATATTTTGTAGCTTTTGATAGTAAAGGAAGAGGAGTTTTAAAGTAATATGGGCTACATTGCCTTCAGTAGAATTTCTTCCCCTAAAACAGCATGTATTAAAACTCATTATATTCTGTGCCTAAAAACAATAGCAAACGAATTGTAAAAGATGCACATACAATAGACAAATTTGAGAAAATACCTGATGAAATGGGTGCTATTACCAAGATATTTGGCCTCTATTTTTGTTCTATAACAACAGAACTGGCCTATTTTCATAAGGAATGGATGCTGTGAAAGTTATTTACATCATGTTTACTACTAAATTCTAATAATTGAATTTTAAAATGTTGATCTATTCTACACAAGTCTGATGGCAGCCCTTAGCTGGTAAGGAATGACCCATGCTTTATGAATACATACAATGATGATGTGGATTCTGGGTATTTATTTGGCCAGTCTCATTTGGGTGATTATACAAATTAGACTTTCCTTGCATAAAATAAAAGAAAATTTGGATTTTTATGATATTGAAATATATTGCCAAAAACTCTGACCAGATTTTTTTTACTTGTCATCATACATAAAAGCTATTTCTTTTAAAAATAGCTAATAATAATAAAGGGAGAAATCATGAAAGTTGACTACCATATTTATGTCTTATATATTTGTTTGTGCTTAATTCTGTTCTCACTTTTACCTCTTCCTCACTTCAATTTTTATATTGAATGAAGGCTAAAGACTGTATGTCAAGAGTAGCTTAAACAGTCAGTAATTTTCCTTTTTTATTTCCTTATATGCTTAGAAAAAAAGAGTAATTCAGGGAAAAGTGAAAGTACTTAAACTCCAGTAGAATGGTAGTTGAAATTTAAAAGTTAATGTTAGATTATAAAGCAAGCTCTTCAATTGCTCAAATTCTGCTACAAGGTAAATCAAATTGTCTTATAGTTACATCCATATAACTTTAACTAGCTTACTTGGCTTATTGAACACATCATAAAACAATTATAATTCACATAAATTCATTACTGTTCCAGTCTATTCTGGGACAAAATAATGCTTGTTTCATAAAAATCCAACTTTGGCATAATTTAAAAATTAAATTAATTCAAAATAACTGAAGGTTACATTAAAGAACAAAACAGAAGATAATTAAACATCAGAAAGAAATCATTATTTCTTTTGTATAGACTGTCCACATCTGCAAAGTAATGTAAGGTAAAAAAAATTTGAGATCAACTGATAATCAAACTTAAACATAATAGCCAAGATTCAGAAGAAATTTCCTGACTCTTTAGAAAGATGGGGAGAAGCTGCAGGAAAACCAAAGGAAATATACATATTAAACCACACTTGGATTTCTATTTATAAAGCAAAAGGAAGTACAAGGAGACCTATGATGCTATTGAGAGTCCTGAATTTTTCAGAGGCTTATTTCAGTTCTAAGTTTTTTTTTTAATGATAATATCAAGCAGTGATTTATTTAACAGTTTAGCAAAAGGTATGGCAAGTTATATGAGATTTTTCTCTTTATTATTTATAAATGAGAATGTTTAAAAATTTTTAATTATCAGTATTTATGAAACACAATGTGCTAGGTAAATAGCAAGCAAATAAAATAATCTCTAGCATATATGCTTCTCACAACAGGAAAAGGGTTGGAATTTTAGTGTATTAGTATTTTAATGAAGTGTATGTTTGTATATAATTTGGGAAAAACAAGCATGCTGAGTTTTATGCTCATGGATATTGAAGGGGCTTAACCTGGTAATAGTCAACCAGAAAGGCCAAAGTAACTATAAAGAATTTCAAACAGTTTAGCCTTGCAAAGATTAAATTATATAGTAAAGACAGGCACCACAAATACACAGAGATTCAAGCTTTCGTAAATGCTTTAAAGCGTTTCATTAAGAACACATTAACTTAAGAAATTCATTAAAATAAAATTTCTTTTTTATACTAATTGAGTAATTTATAGCTATGGAAACATTAATCACCAAGAGAAGATCAAATAGAAAAATACCTATTCAACATCTAGTATAATTTAAAATGCTAAGTGCAATTAATACCAATAAGAGGGAACAAATTCAGTGCTACTGGGGACATGCCTAAGTTTGGAATAGTTGTATGAATATTTAGATAACAATACAATTTCTTAAAAGAAAGCCATTGCAATGGGAAGTTTCACAAAATTAATGAGAGGTTAGCTGAACTACATACAATGCTTAATTGAATACAAAGCTATTTCTGTACTTGGGGTTTTCCTTAACATCTTCCCCAGTGTCCTGAACCAAGAGGTTGGGGAATATCGGCTTCAGGAATTTAAACTCACCAGTCCCAGAGTCTCCCGTCAGACACACCTCATACTGGTAGCTCTGGGACAGGGTCCCCGTGCCGCTGACGTCCACCAGGTGGCCCGGAAAATGGCCCTCGGGCATTGAGCAGCGACCCCCCGAGGCCGCCCTGTTCCTCCTGCACAGCCGCACCGCCACGAACAGCAGCACCGAGAAGAGGAAGAGCGAGGACACCGA
>NW_012147908.1:3551320-3564610 GCF_000956105.1 Propithecus coquereli
TGTGCTCTGTTTTCAGCCTGGGTGTCCCCAAGTCAGTGATGGTGATGGTGATGTTGTATTCAGCTCGGCTCTCTCTATCCAACGGTCTCTCTGTTACCAGGGTATAAAAATTCTTGAAAATTGGCTTTAGAATGAATGGCAAATTATCTGGAATAGAGCAAATCATCTTTCCATTGTCTCCCGAATCTTTATCTCGAATTCGGAAGATAGAGACTACAGTCTCAGGAGCATTTTCCGGGATGGAGCTGGTGAGCGAAGATATGCTAAGTTCAGGGGCGTTATCGTTCACATCCACCACCTCTATGACTACTGTGCCTTTCCCGGAGAGGCCTCCTCCATCTGTGGCCTCAATTTCCACATGGTAAGATTTAATTTTTTCGAAATCCAATTTCTTTTTTAGTCGGATTTCTCCTGTTACTTCATTTATTGAGAAAGTTTGTTTAATTTCATCTGGTGCTTGGAACAAGCCATAGGAAACACTCCCGAAGTTTCCAGCATCCACATCCCTAGCTGTGACACTAAGAAGTGGGGAGTCTAGGGGGCTGTTTTCCAGGACCTGCACCTCATATGGGGTGTGCACGAACTCAGGAGCATTGTCATTGACATCCATGATCAAGATTCGAACCATGACCGTCCCAGACCTAGGTGGTGATCCACCATCCAGCGCCATGAGGGTTAAGCTAAACTCAGGCTGCTCCTCTCGGTCCAGCGCTTTGTCCTGCACCAAATCCGGGTATTTCTTGCCCTCACTATGATTTCGAGTGAGAATATGAAAATGAGAATTGGGGCTGATTGTGTATTGTTGAAGACCATTGCTACCCACATCCATATCCTGAGCTAATATCAACGGAAACAGAGTCCCTGGCTGGCTGTTTTCTGGTATTTTCAAGAGCACTTCCTTATCAGGGAATACTGGAGAGTGGTCATTTATGTCCTGGATTGATAATTCTCCTTGAAAAAACTGCACTGGCATTTCCAGGAGCACTTGGAAATGCAGTACACATGGCTCTGTAGGGCCACATAGCTCCTCCCGGTCTAGTTTCTCCTTCAGAAGCAAATCTCCTGTCTGACGATCCAGCTGCAAAGGCTGCTTGTCATCGTCAGACACCACCCGGGCAGACCGGGCGGCCAGTTCCCCGGTTTTCAGGCCCAGATCCTTGGTCAGATGGGCTACAAAGGAGCCACTCTCTGTTTCCTCAGGCACAGAATAACGAATAGGCTCGGAGCGAACTTGAGAAAAGAACACCATCAAAATAAAGGCCAACACTTGCCTGTTTGGATGAATTCTCTCTAGCTTCTCCATGTTGGAGTCTGGGTCTTTACATCCAGTCCCTTCAGCAACCACAAAAAGGCTTGAGACATTCAATTCCAATTTCTTGCTTGGAAGAATCGTCACAAAGTCGCTTTTAACCTTAAATTCGGTTAGTACATAGCTGCCCAAACCCGTTGGTAACTCCGTACTGCTTGCAAATCTTCTTGGGTGTGTTTGTCATTGCGTCTCACAACACAAAAGAATACGCGAGCTTTATAGGGTTCTTTATTCACAATCTTATCTTGCAGCGCCACCCTGTGTCTAGATCGAGAAATTAATGTTTTCGAGTCAAAGCGCATTTTGTAAGTTTCCAAATGAAAGCCATTTTTAGGTGTATAGAATTTTTACAAATTGTGTTATTATATTAAATTGTCTAATTTATAAGTTTATTGCATTACGGTGCATAAACCAGAATAATCCTGAGTACAAAGCAAGAAGGTATCTCCATCTCCCCACACTCTTATCCGTGGGGAGGACTCCTTTTCCCTTTGCATAATCTAACCAGGGCAGATAAGTTCTTATAAAATTTCAATTAAATTCCTAATAGTTATATCTGTTTATTTCCTAGAATACAAGAACTTTATGATGACGCAAAAGTTTAAGACGTTCTGTACTACATGGTTTAAAGAAGGAGTATTTTTCAAATGATAGGTTGGTTCTATTTTCCTACACTGGTGAGCAAATAGTAATATAGTTTAATAAAAAGGTGCCCTGTTTTGTACTGTCGTTTACAGTGTGCACTCACACTAAATCTAGAAATAAGGCAAATAGTATCAGAATCAGAGATTTGCAGAACTGAAGACCAAGTGAAAGGGGGTTTTACAGATAAGGAAACTGAAGCTCAGAGGGTGATAGGACTTCATTATTCTACTTGGCTATTACCAGGATAATATCAAGACAAAATCAAGTGAGTAAAAATCTTAGAATTTTGTTAAGATAAAGGCTTTAAACTGTATTTATGTAATAGATAGACGTAATGTATATTTTATAATGAGTTTGCCCGTTACCATCCTAACCCTTTGTATCCCAGGTATCATATTATTTTACCAGCTGATTTGGGGGAAGACAAGAATCAGTGATTTAAAACATTTTAATCTGTGAGCAAAGGGTGCCTTAGGCCATGTCTATTTATATATGGTGAAAGGGAGAGACTTGTATAAAATGGTTTCCAGCACAGTGTGCGGTTGTTGGGATTACCCTGATACAGTAAGAAAGGACTGGCATCACTGGGACACAGTTAACCAGCTTATTGGTTACAATTAATACATTGAATGGAGTACCACTTATCTTGCCACACATAAGATTTCCTTCCCTTAAATATCATGTTATTTCACTTAATTCTCTGATTCATTTAATTATTTATAATTTATAATTCATGTTTAATGAATTGTTTTTAAAGGATGACAATAAGATTCCAATAGTGAAAGTATTAATAAAAATTATTTTTGAAAGAAGCATGGATTATAGCAGTCATTCCATAAATACCAGTTGAATCAATAAATTAATTCACTCAAATGATGTTTTTATCTATGTAGGCAGATTATTGTCAGATCACACATTCAATCATGAACATGTCTGAAACTGAATTCAGAATTCTGAGAAATGAGAATGTAATACATCTTAAATACTATTTAATTACATTTACTTTGATTCTATTTCTGTTAATTCCTGTAAGGGATATATCAATGGCAGTAACAATAATATTAATATCTTAGAATTTTCTTTCACGTTTAAAGTAAATCAGAGGAGATACAATATGCATCAACATTAAATGAAATGGAAAAATAATAAAAAATGTATACTGAAAAGAATAAAAAGCATGAATATTATTTTAGACAAAAATGGAATGTGTTGATTGATTTTCATATGTTGACCCAACCCTACAATCCTGGGATAAATCCCATTTGGCCATGGTGTATAATCCATTTTATATGTTGCTGGAGCCAGTTTGCTAATATGTTAAGGATTTCTCCATCTATATTCACATGGGAAATTGGTAAATATATTTCTTTCCTTGTTTTATCTTTGTCTGGTTTTGTCATCATGGTAATACTGTCCTCATAGAACAAGTTGAAAAGTGGTTCCTTCTCCTTTATTTTGTTTATCAAGCATTGGTGTTAATTCTTTAAATGTTTGGTAGAATTCACCAGCGAAGCCATCTGGTCCTGGGCTTTTCTTTGTGTAAAGTTTTTGAATACTGATTCAATTTCTATACTTGTTACTGGTCTATTCAGATTTTATATTTCTTCCTTAATCAGTTTTGACAGTTTGTGTGTTTGTAGAAATTTTTCCATTTCATCTAAGCTTTCTAATTTGTTGGCTTAAACCTATGACCTTTTTTGCCTGTAGGTCATAAGTTCCTCCTCTGTTATTCCTGATTTTAGTAATTTCAGCTCTCTCTCTTTTTTTCTTGGTGAGTTTAGGTAACAGTTTGCCAGTTGCGTTGATCTTTTCAAAGGACCGAACTTTGGTTTAGTTGGTTTTCTCTATTGTGTTTTTCTACTCTCTATTTCATTAATTTTCACTCTAATCTAATAATTTCCTTCTTTCTATTTGCTTTGGGTGTAGTATGCTCTCCTTTTTTTGTTGTTGTTTCTTATGGTGAAAGTTTGCATTATTGATTCGAGATCTTTATTTTTAAAAATATAGGTATTTTCAGCTGTAATTTTCCCTGTAAGCACAGCTTTTATTGCATCTCATAAATTTTGGTATGTTGTATTTTCATTGTCATTAATTTCAGAGTATTTTATAAAGTCTCTTGTGATTTCTTCTTTGTCTCATTGGTTATTTAGAAATATGTTGTTTAGTTTCCACCTATTTGCAAATTTCCCAAATTTTCTCCTGCTACTGCTTTCTAATTTCATTCCATTTTAGTTGGAAAGTATACTTTGCATGATTTTAACCCTTTTAAATTTATTGAGACTTGCTTTATGGCCAAAAATATAGTCTTGCCTGGAGAATGATCCATATGCTTTTGAGAAGAATTTGTATCCTGCTAATATTGAGTGGAATGCTCTCTCTTAGGTACAGTTAGTTTATGATGTTATTCAAGTCTTCTTTTTTCTTGTTGATACTCTATTTTGTTGTTCTATTATTGAAAGTAGTGATATTAAAATCTTCAGTTATTATCATTGAATTTATTTTTTCATTTTTGTAAGTTTTGATTTCATTTATTTTGTGGCTGTATTGTTTGGTGCATTATATGTTTAAAATTGTTCTATCTTCCAAATGGATTGGCCCTTTTATAATTGTAAAATTCCTCTACTTCATTTTTTATTTTTAGTATCTTTTTGTTTGTTTTATTGTACATTTTGCCTGATATTAATGTAGCCATTTCAGCTCTCTTTTGGTTACTGTTTACATGGTATACCTTTTTTCATCCTTTCAGTTTCAACCTCTTTGTGTCTTTGAATCTAAAACATGTCTCTTGTGGTTGGATCATTTGTAAAAATCCATTCTTTCAATTTCTGTTTTTCAACTGGAGTGTGTAATCCATTCACATCTAATATAATTACTGATAAAGTAGATTTATATCTGCTATTTTGCTTTGTTTTCCACATGTTTTATGTCTTTTTATTTTATTCTTCCATTATTGTCTTCTTTCATGTTAAAGAAATATTTTCTTGGGTACCATTTTAATTGCCTTACTATTTATTTTAATTTTTTTAGTTCATTCTTTCTTTCTGTCTTTTTGTTTTTTTGGCAAGGTCTTGCTGTGTTGCCCAGGCTGGCCCATTGCAGTGGCACAATCATAGTTCACTGCAACCTCAAACTCCTGGGCTCAAGCAATCCTCCCACTTCAGCCTCCTGGGTAGCTGGGACTACAGGCATGCACCACTATGCCTGGCTAATTTTTTAATTTTTTTTTTGTAGAGACAGAGTCTCACTATGTTGCTCAGGCTGGTCTTGAACCCCTAGGCTCAAGCAATACTCCCACCTTGGCCTCCCAAGGTGCTGGGATTACGAGCATGAGCCACTACGCCCAACTTTGTTATTTTCTTGATGGTTTCCCTGGTTATTAAAATTAATATCTTAACTTTTACCAATCTAGTTCAAATTAATACCAACTTAATTTCAGAAATATATAGAATTTGGTTTCTCTATAGCTTTATTCCTTCCTCCCTTTCTTTGAGCTGTATTGTCATACAAATTACATCCTTACAAATTATATACCCATGAACATATATTTATAATTATTGTTTTATGCAGTCATCTTTTAAATCAAAAAGTTATAAACAAAGATACATTTATACTGCCCTTTTGTATATCTGTTTATGTAGTTACCTTTATGATGCTTTTCTTTTTTTCATGTAGATTAAAGTTCCTCAGTCCAAATGACCATTAGTATTTTTTTGTAAGACAAGTTTTAATGTCCTCCCAGCCCTCAAAACTGCTCTCTATACATTCCACAATTGAATACTTCCCTGGCTCTGACACTATCTGGGACTAAGGCAGCCAAATAAAGATAGGCCTTCATCAGAATTCTTTGCCTTTTGCCTGTCCATGGAAATTCAGCTAAGTATGAAAAGTAGAAAAAAATCTGACTAAAAGAACCAAATTCAAACATCTCTATAAGGTACTTAAAGTGAAAGGTAATATTTTTCCTCTGATTATTAATGATTCATGCATTTGATGCTTGGTTATATAAAATGATACCATTTTAATGTGGTTATACAATAATTATACTTTAAGATATGATTAAAAGCATGTTGATCTTAAATTCACTTTCTCTTTTGGAAATTTTTGAAATCTTTGAGAACTTCAGTTCTCTTTTTTCCTAGTTATGAATATTCAATTCCTGGAAAGTTCTATCTCTCTGGATGAGAAAATACCTGGGAGAAGAAAATTAATTTTTTTCTAAGAAATTTCTCTAATTAGGAACTAAATATTTTGTTACTTAAAATAAGTTTTTCTACTTCACTCAAACTAGTCATAAAATTTGATGTTTTTGTTGCTTCCAGATTTTAGTCTTAGTTGTAGTTAACTTAGATTTTCACAATGATATTGCTCTTTCCTTTTTAGACCTTTCTATTCTTGTACATTTTCTTTTAATTACATTGTAGGAGGTGGAATGCTGATATGGATGGACAATTTTTATCGCAGTAAGACCATATATAATCCTAAATCATGTCAGGTTGAAATCTGAAGGAGTGAACAGGGAAAGAAATATAATATTTCCCTCCTATATCACCATACAAATGGCAAGTAGATATTAATAATAAAGTAGGACTGGGTGGGACACTACTTTTGCCATACAGCATTTAGAGATCATATATCCATGTGCTTTCTTGAAATTAAAAATAAATGGTCCTCAGGGTTACAACATTTACATCTCAGAATTTACAAAACAAATTTTCATCCCATCAGATGCCTTATTAAACAATATTTTTGTATCAACTGGAAATCAACAATCAGTTGTTTAAGATGGTGTAGGTTAAATTTTTTCCTTCAGTCATCAAGAAAGCACTTTAGGCAAATCTAAGAGTATTTTGCCATATTACTGTATATTTTTTGTCCATTTTTGGCCAATACAAGCATATACAATATTGAAACATTAATTGCAAGTGTCAACATAGAAACTGAACTAAATGTATTACTTTCATTTGAGTACTATACTCCTAAAAAGATGGTACATTACTATATCTTAAAGAAAACACATTCTTATTTATCCTCAAACTTCATTAGTCATAGAAAAAGCTGCTTTAGGAATATTGTAAAGCACATTATATGAATATATTCAACAAGGTAAATTATAAAATTGGTGGTTTGGAACGCTACATTACTGCAAAATATAGAATTTGAAATGAGTTACTTAAAATAAAAATTATTTGAAACCACCATTAAAAGATAATAAATTTATTTTTGCTCCCCTATTAGAAAAAGAAGAGGAGCCATTAAGACTGTGTTGGTAAACCAGGAAGCAGAAGAAAAAAGAAAAATATACATGAATTAGCAAACTAACTACATAGAAAGGAAAATCAATATATTAAAAAAAAAGGTCCAACAAACAAAAGTTCCTGAATAAAAAAAAAAAAAATCAAGGCCAAAAAACCACTTTTTGATTCTCCTGTTAATGAAACCTAAGCATTCCTGGAATTGGAATTTAGCTCCAGTACTGATACATGCCTTGAACCAGACCAAAAGAGACATCTTCAGATAAAGCAGTAAAAAAAGGACTTTCCACAAATTAACTGAGCTAGGCGCAGTAGGCCCTTATTAGCACTTAACTGAATTCAAAGCTATTCCTGACACTAGGGTTTGCCTCATTAACCCTCTCTGAACCTTGAGCATAGAAGTTGGAAATAATCGGCTTCAGAAACTTGAACTCGCTGGTCCCTGAGCCTCCGGTCAGACACACCTCATACTGGTAGCTCTGGGACAGGGTCCCCGTGCCGCTGACGTCCACCAGGTGGCCAGGAAAGGGGCCCTCAGGCACTGAGCAGCGACCACCCAAGGCCGCCCTGTCCCTCCTGCACAGCCGCACCGCCACGAACAGCAGCACCGAGAAGAGGAAGAGCGAGGACACCGAGGCCAAGGCGACGACCAGGTAGACGGTGAGCGAGTCGGCCTGGGCCTGGTCCGGGGCCGCTTCCGGGAGCGGCAGGTAGGGCTGGGAGAAGCCATCCACCAGGAGCACGTGCAGCGTGACGCTGGCAGACAGCGGACGCTCGCCATTGTCCTTCACCAGCACCAGCAGCCTGTGCTTGGCCGCGTCGCGCTCGCTCAGCGGCCTGGCGGTGCGCACCTCGCCGTTGTGCGCCCACACGGCGAACAGCCCGGGCTCCGTGGCCTTGAGCAGCTGGAACGACAGCCAGGCGTTCTGGCCCGAGTCGCCGTCCACCGCCACCACCTTGGTCACCAGGTAGCCGGCCTCGGCCGCCCTGGGCACCAGCTCGGTGCAGGGCGCAGAGCCGTTCTGCAGCGGGTACAGCACGAAGGGCGAGTTGTCGTTGTCGTCCACCACCACCACGCGCACCAGCGCCTCGCTGCTCAGCGCGGGGGCGCCTCGGTCTGTGGCGCCCACGCGGAACTCGAACGCCCGCAGGGCCTCGTAGTCCAGCGACCTCAGGGCGAACAGGTGCCCGTTGTCCGCGTTGATGGACACCAGGGAGGCGAGGGGCAGGTGCGGGTCCTGGGGCGGCAGCAGCGAGTAGGTGACCTGGGCGTTGGTGCCTGAGTCCCTGTCTGTGGCGCTGACGCTGCCGATGTGCAGGGCGGGGCTGTTGTTCTCTGGGACGAACAGGGTGTAGGAGGTTTGGGTGAAGGCGGGGGCGTTGTCATTGACGTCGGAGACCAGCACGGTTATGCTGTGCTCAGTTTTCAGCCTCGGGGTCCCCAAGTCAGTGACGGTGATGGTGATGTTAAACTCGGCTTGACTTTCCCTGTCCAGCGGTCCTTCTGACACCAGGGTGTAAAAATTATCTACAGATGGTTTCAGGAAGAAAGGAAGATTGTTCTCGATGGAACACATCACTCTTCCATTGTCTCCAGAGTCTAGATCAGAAACACTGAAAACAGCCACCACAGTCTCTGCTGAATTCTCGGGGATAGGGCTGTTGACTGATGACAAAGTAAGTTCGGGTGGGTTGTCGTTTACATCAACCACCTGAACTAGCACTGTAGATTTTCCCGAAAGGCCTCCGCCATCCTTGGCCTCAATGTCGACTTCGTAGGTACTAATCGCTTCAAAATTCAAATATTTGACTAGTTGCATATCACCAGTAATTGGATTTAGTTGAAAAGTTTTGCGAATTTCTTCAGCAGCATGAAAAAATGCATATGATATTGTCCCAAAATTTCCTGTATCTAAATCAGAAGCTGAGACAGTGACAATGACAGAGTTAAGTGGGCTGTTCTCTAGAATCTGAACCTCGTAGAGCGACTGTGCAAATTCTGGGGCGTTGTCGTTTATATCTAAGACCAGGATGTGGAGCTGGGCTGTCGCGGACCGTGGTGGAGAGCCGCCATCCAGCGCCACGAGCGTCAAGCTGAGCTCCGGCTGCTCCTCTCGATCCAGCGCTTTGTCCAGCACTAGTTCTGGGTACTTCTTTCCGTCCCTACGACTGCGCGTGAGTACGTGGAAGTGGGAATTAGGAGCAATAGTGTAGTTCTGGAGACCGTTTCTTCCCACATCCAAGTCCTCAGCATTTCCCAAAGGAATTACTGTTCCTGGAGGAGTGCTTTCTAGGATTTTCAGCTGCATTTCATTTTCAAAGAATACCGGAGAATGGTCATTTATATCTATGATCTGCAGCTCATTTGTAACAAACTGCAAAGGGTTTTGCAGTAATATCTGAAAATGCAGTATACACGGTTCTGTGGGGCCGCATAGCTCCTCCCGGTCCAATTTCTCATTCAGGAGCAAATCACCTGTCTGATGATTGAGCTGAAAATGCTGTTTGTTCCCTTTGGACACAGCTTGGGTCCCCCTCGCGGCCAGTTCCTCTACCCTAAGCCCCAGATCCTTTGCTAGGTTGGCAATTAAAAAGCCCCTCTCATTTTCCTCAGCCACAGAATAGCGTCTGGATTCGGACACAGCCAGAGACCCACCCAGAAAAACAAAGAGAAGCAGGACTTGCCTTTGTCTGAGAAAGCGGTCCCCTCCGGCCTCCATTGCACTTTCTGCCGTGTCCTTCCAGGAAATGTCGCCAAGTCGTACCTCAGACAGTGCTGGGAAACACAGTCCTTACCCCCACAACCTTTGTAGAAGGCCTAGCGAATAATCCTTTCCAGAGGCTCAGATGTGCTTGCTTAAAAATCTGCCGGGACTCCCAACGCCTGGTTTACCACAATGGATCCGTGCGCTGCGGAGTATCACGCCTGTGGTTTAACTCGCCTTCTTAGTCAATAGCGCCACCATGCGTTCACTCACAGTTTCAAAATCTTGGAGAAGGTGTGTTTTTGTTTTTGTTTTTTGTTTTATTGCTTATTCCCCTTATTAAACCTAGTTGATGCTACTGGAGGAGTTTCGCCTGTCATATGACTTAAATAAATGCAACCTAGGGAAATGAAACGCGCTTTTATCTAAAAGAAGTGATTGTTTCTGGTAGAGTCCTGATTTACATGATTTTTGGGAAATATACACATACTAGGCTACTCCTACCCTTCTATAATTATTACACACAATATTTAAAGGATTTTGCTCTAAATGATAACATGCTTTGCTGTCTTATTTGTGTTTTTCTTCATTTTCTAAATTTTGTAAAATGTACATGAGTTGCATTATAGCCAGAAAAATACTATGAAAAGACAATCTCGTGCAAGGTGATAAAAAAAAATAATGGCTCATATCAGAGAGTAGATACGGAGAGCTACAAATGCCTAATTCCTTCCACATTTTCACAGTCAAGGAACATTTTAGAGTACTTTTTCCTCTTATTATTTCACAGTAATTTTACAATTATTTGTTGCATCCGTATTATTTCCACAATTATTGAGTTTGTAGAAGTTAGGCATATAGTAGTAATAAGACAATGTCTATATATCTTACACAGTTTTCCACCTAATGAGGTGAACAGTCTTTATACAGATGTTTGAACAGTGTGAAAAGTGCTCTATAGGAAACACACTGAGTGCACTGAAAGTATGCAGTGGGGGACCTAACTTAATGGGGAAGAGTTAAGAAAGTTTCCCCAAAGAGTCACCATTTAATCTGGAACATGACATGTGGGAAGTGTGCCGGGCTAACACTGCAGAATATGTGAAGGCCCTGGGATAGTAAAGCATCTATTCAAGATAATGAAGAAGGACAGTGTACCCCAAAACAGTGCCTCAAACGTAAGTGGAAAAGGAAGGCTAGAAAAGTAAACCCAGGTCAAATAATGGGTGCCTGGATTTTATTCTAAGAACAAAAGGAAGCCATTTCAAGCTTGGAGGCAGAGAAAGGAAACAATGCAAATATCAAGTGCTCAATCTAGCTTCTTTTGTACTTCTACACAGTTATCAGGAATGTTACATGCTGGCTCATCTATTTACTCTTAATATTGGTGATACTAAAAATAACAGCATTCTACTTCTACATCTTTACATAATCTTATTTGATTATAACTGCAAGCTAGTGAAATAGCTATCATTTGGGGTGGAGGCACAGAAATTATGTGACTTACCCAAAATTCTACAGGCAATAAGTTAGTTGACCAGAGACTTTTGATACCAAGATAGTGCTTTACACCACTGCTAATCTCAAAACGTGACCTTTAAAATTCATATTATAATTTTAATAGTATAGCTTATTCAAATATACATAAAATGATATCAAAATATAAAGATAGGCTGAATAACATTAAGAATTAAAATTTGTTTTAATGTGTAGATCAGAAAATAAACTGGAAGCAATGAAGAAAGTTGGATGAGTCATTTAGGAAACTATAGAAGAAAATTTAAATTATAAGATTGAAACTCACAATTTCCCTATCTGTATTCCTTAAGCCAGTGGACAGGAGTGGAGACTCAAATTCAGCAGTAAGAGAAAAAGGAAAAATATGTTGAAAGAGACACCAGAGACTGTTTGAATAATGGTGAAAAATTCAATTAATAACAAAAATTATAATTCATTGTGTACCGAAGAGTATTAATTACATCAAAATTTTGTCCTTTAAGTATTTTAGAGTATTTAAATGTCTATATATCATAGGTGAAATAAAGACTATTCTTTCAGTCATTCAAAAATTTTATTAAGAACCTACAATATTTCAGTGACAATGCAAATCATGCAATAAATGAGGGAACTACTGAGAAACACAGCTCAAGCACCTTTAAAAAAAGCATTGAAAAGTTTAAGGAACTGAGGGGAAAATAGAAGTAGTCAGTGAAAACAATAGAGGGAGTAGAGTTAGATACTCCCCGCCCCCTTCTTGTTTCTAATTGAATTCTAAATGCTCCAGAAAAATTTAAAGACTGCAATACCAAGCTACATTTGAAGTTTCTAAAAGTTGGTCGATGACAAAGACATATATTCCCTCATATTTTTGGATTTTAATACAGTTCTCAGACTTTGTAGAGGGTTATTCATAATTAAAACAGATTTTTAAAAGGACTGGAATAAGCCCAGAGCTTCTTAAAAACTATTGAAATAGAAAGCATGATGAATCAGCATGCTTTTGAAAATCACTAGACACTACTATTTATTTAACTACATTTTAGAATACCAATGAGTGATTTTTGGCAAAAATTAATTGAGCACTTATAATGTGAATATCTTGTAGAATTCAACAGTACAGATTCTCACAATCTCTAAAGAGCCATAATTTTCTATGTTGACACTTTAAAGAAGTATATTTAGAAAAATATATGAAAGGTGCTTGCTATGTTATTCATAAATAAACCTATGTTAAAGATTTAGCCAGCATGAGTTCACAGGCTAGACAGTTACACTGGCCTAAGAGACAATAACAAACACGAATATTCTGGAATGGAAAAATATAACTCATGTAATGATAACAAATATTTCAAAATGCAGGACTTCAAAATTACCTGGAAAATGAGAACCATGAGATTGGAAAAAGATGCTCTAACATAAAAATAAAGATTTCTGAAAATACTAAATTTAATTTTACTTTCAAACTTTAAGTGAAATTAAGTTATAATGAGACTTATCAATTATTAGAATACAAAGAAAATTTACATTAATTATACCACAAAAAACCCATATATTTAGAAATACCAGTAACATGCATGGAATTGGAATAGGATAGTTGCTTTGGAATAAAAAAAAAAACAACAAAAAACCTCCAATGGGCAAAGCGGGGGAGAAAAAAAAAGACTTTCCACAAATTAACTGAGACCAGACTCAGTAGGCCCTTAATAACATTTAATACTTAACTGAATTCAAAGCTATTCCTGACACTAGAGTTTGCCTCATTAACCGTCTCTGGACGCTGAGCAAGGAAATTGGGGATAATCGGTTTCAGGAACTTGAACTCAGCGGTCCCTGAGCCTCCGGTCAGACACACCTCATACTGGTAGCTCTGGGACAGGGT
>NW_012147908.1:3565590-3577558 GCF_000956105.1 Propithecus coquereli
GTGTTTGTCATAAGAGTGTAAAAATTCTCAACGGAGGGCTTCAGGAGAAAAGGAAGATCATCTTGGATGGAACAAACCATCCTTCCATTGTCCCCCGAGTCAGGATCTGACACACTGAACACAGCGATTATGGTCTCCTGCAAGTTTTCTGGGATCTGATTGATAAGTGTAGATATGGTCAGTTCTGGAGGGTTGTCATTCAAATCCATCACTTGGATAAATACCACACAACTTCCAGAAAGGCCCCCACCATCTGTTGCCTGAATATTTACTGTGTAAGTCTGAACAGATTCGAAATCCAGTTTCTGTATTAAGAAGAGTTCTCCCGATTTTGCATTTATTTGAAACGTTTTGCGAACGTCTTCAGAAGCTTGGAAAAATACATAAGATATTTGTCCATAGGCTCCAATATCTAAATCCCTAGCAGAGACGGTAGCAACCTGGGATCCAACAGGGCTGTTCTCGGGGACCTGCACCTCATAGCGCAGCTTCGCAAACTCGGGGGCGTTGTCATTGATGTCCAAGACTTCAATGTGGATCACCGCAGTGCCAGACCTGGGTGGAGTCCCGCCGTCCAGCGCTGTGAGAGTTAACCTAATCTCAGACTGTTCCTCCCGATCCAATGTTTTGTCCAGCACCAGCTGTGGTGATACTATGCCATCGGGACTGTCTTGTAATTTAAGATGAAAGTAGAAATTGGGGCTGATTGTGTAACTTTGGAGACTGTTGTTTCCTACATCTAAGTCCTGGGCACGTTCTATTAGGAAAGTAGTTCCAGGAGTGATACTTTCTGAAATTTTCAAAATTATTTCTTTGTCTAGGAAAACTGGGGAATGATCATTTATGTCCCTAATCCTTAGCTCGGCTTGAAAAAACTGCAAGGGATTTTCTAATAACACCTGGAAAGGTAGTACGCACGGCTCGGTGGGGCCACACAGCTCCTCCCGGTCCAGTTTCTCATTTAACAACAAATCCCCAGTCTGCCTATCGAACTGCAAATGCAATTTTTTCCCTTTGGAAATGACCCGGGGGGTCCGCGCAGACAGCTCATATACCTCCAGCCCCAGATCTTTTAACAAATTGGCCACAAAGGAGCCACTCTCCATTTCCTCGGCCACTGAATAGTGCCTAGGCTCGGAACCAGCCTGAGCTATGCCCAGCAAGACAAAGAATATGAGGACTTGCCTTTGTTTGGGAACGCGCTCCTTTCTCTCTCCGGCCTCCATCGCCTCTGGTCTTTCAGCAAACCTTCCCCAGCTCAGGCTCACGTTGTCGCTGACTCGACCTCCCAATATCCTGCAGATACTGGGCTAAGTGGGCAATCCAAGGGCCTTGATTTCCCGGAGCGACCGCCTTAGACACCCTCCTGTTCCTGCTTGCTTCTTTAGCTGAATCTCTGAGTAAAGGAGCGTCGGCTTGGTGGCTTTGTTCCTTCTACTTCTAAGGCTGCAGCGCCACCCCGCGTCCTTTTCGGGTGTTTATTTTCTCCAAAACAATAAGAAAATCTCTATTTTCTTTCAGATTGATGAATCTTTCAGATTGACAAATATTTTCAAGTAGTGTCTCCCAATGTACGTAAGTCTTATCTGCATTTCGAAAGGCTTCCATTGCATCTAACACGACGCGGCAGGCATGGACAAATCACTCCAGCTTCCCCACAGACCCGAGCTGCTCTTTTTAAACTGTAAAAAATCAACTTCGGAAACTAAAAAGGAATGACCTCAGTCCGAAAATGCAGTAGAAAGAAGGTTGTGTCTAGAAAGTTCCCAGTGTTTATTCAGAGCTTGGGCACGTGCACATCTCTGTTGTGGTTACCTTACCATCCTCACACTCAAATACAACTGAAAAATACAGTGACCCAGGAAAAGCAAGGAATTCAAAACAGAAGGTCCTCTTGGACACTGAAATATTATTTTTACTCATACTTGTTTCTTGTACTTCTCCCACTTCACAGTTTCCTGAAATTTGATGCGTTTGAGCCACATGAAAATCTCCAAGAGTAGTTGGATAATTTCTTCTTGTGAATATGTCAACATTTTTTCTAATAGATAAGAGCATTTTAAAGATATAACCTCAATTCAATTATCACATCTAGCGAAGTTAATGTCATAATATCAAAATATTAAATACTCAGTAAATATTGAAATTTGCCAAATTATTTTATTTTTTTTAAAGAAAGGAGGTCTCGCTCTGTCACCCAGGCTGGAGTGCAGTGGTGTGATCATAGCTCACTGCAGCCTCAAATTCCTGGGCGCAAGAAATCCTGCAACCGCAGCCTCCTGAGTAGCTGGCATTACAGTCCCATGCTACCACCCCGGGCTACTTTTTAAAAATTTTTTTTAGAGACAGAGTCTTGCTATTTTTGCCCAGGCTGGTCTCTAACTCCTGGCCTCAAGCAATTCTCCTGCCTCAGCCAGGAGAGTAGGTGATACTACAGGCTCTCAACACCTGGTCTGGCCAATTATCTTAAAATATGTCTTTAAGAGATGATTTGTTAAGTTGGGGTCCAAACAAGGTATATATGTTGCAGTTTGTCTTTAGGCTTTTAAATTTCTGTCTTATTGTGTTTTTAAAAAAATTGATAAAAAGAAATGAGTTATCAAGCCACAAAAAGATACAGAATAAACTTAAATGCATATTGCTTAGCGAAAGAAGCCAATCTGAAAAGGTTACATACCGTATTATTTCAACTACATGACGTTCCGGTAAAAGCAAAACTTCATGATTATTATGTTTATGCTGATATTATGATTCAAAATATTTTAATTCATTGACATTGAGCATTAAACACTGCATTAAACACCCAGGTGAATAAAACCCTGGATTTAATTCTTTAAAAACAGCTCTTTACACAGACTGAAAAACTTTATTAGTGTCAGAAATAGACCACTTACATCATGAAGGTAGATGATGACTGGTAGGTCATTTGAAATTTTAAAGGAGAAAAAATAGGTAATGGAAATTATAAAATCTAGCACCTCTCACAAGTTGAGGAATAAAAAACTTGGTATCTAAGACATTTCAAAGGAAACAATCTTAAGAACACATTAGGTTTTATTGTGCAAAAAATTTTTAAATGTCCATGTTGAGTCGTGTTCTCATAATTCATAAGATTTCATGCTTCTCTCAGTTTCAGTGCTATTAAGACATCTTAAAATAAAAGGCAGTTTCTCTTTTTCATAGATGATAGAATCAATACCAATAATTTATATTTATAGTTTCCAGCTTTCAGTGCATTACTTCCACTATGTTACTAATATTTTAAATCATTTATTTTCTTAAACCTTGATGAGAATTCACATTCCTTCTTGAGTACCCTTTACAAACGCTCTATTTTCTTAATCTCCTTTAATAAGCAATCACATATATTAGAATTAGAATCTGTGCCATACTTATAAATCTAAATAAAATATTTATGGTATATATTCATATAATTATTTACGTTGTAATAAAGAATTTAAATGAGGAATTATATTATTACATTAAGTTTAATTTCTTATGTTTGGCATTACTTTTCACATACTGCCCAATCAGAGATATTATCCTAGGAGTCACTTTCATAATTTTGAATGTTATTTTCAATTAAAATCCAACATATTCCTAGCTCTCTGGAAGGCCGAGGCCGGAAGATCGCTCAAGGTCAGGAGTTCAAGACCAGCCTGAGCAGGAGTGAGACCTCATCTCTACTAAAAATAGGAAGAAATTAGTTGGACAACTAAAAATGTATAGGAAAAATTAGCTGGGCATGGTGATGCATGCCTGTAGTCCCAGCTACTTGGGAGGCTGAGGCAGAAGGATTGCTTGAGCCCAGGAGTTTGAGGTTCCTGTGAGCTAGCCTGACGCCATGGCACTCTAGCCCAGGCAACAGAGCAAGACCCTGTCTCAAAAAAAAAATCCAACATATTAAAATATCATAAAAATAAAGAATTTTACAAACATGAAGAAAATATTTTTTAAAACATATCAAAAAATGAAGGCAAGTCACAGTAGTCTTAGCACAAAACAAAATGATCCGCCATTTAAAAAGTAAACATGTTGCTTATTAGCTCAGTGGAGCTGCTGTTTCCCTCATGCAGAACTTGACACTTAATTGCTTTGCAATTCCAGGACGTCAGAGCAAACAGATTCTTCATGTTCATTTTGATGGAGTGGTGCACATACTTGGCACCAGTAGTGAATGGGTTACTCGGGCATTTTTATAAGTCTCTGTCTATGGCGTGTGCTGCTAAAGTCCACACACTTTGAGGTTGTGTTCTTGTGCTTTATAAATGTAGAGGCAATTTGGTGAAAATGAAGATATGGTTATATTATGTTTCATTTTCAGTCTGGGGAAACTCCAGATCTATGGCAATGATAATGGAATTGTACTTGTCTCTCCTCTGTCTACCTCTATCGAAGGTTTTAAGGTGAAGGGAAGGTGGTATTATGAAAACAAAACATCTGTTTTTTTCTCTGGCCTGGATCTAAAATGTGGAAAACAGCAACTATGATTTCAAACTAGTTCACTGGGATGCAGTTTATAAGTGATGGCATGATTCATTTCATCTGTTTCTTTCAGGGGAAAAAAAAGTAATGACATGATTATTAGGGTTGGGCTGTCTTCTACATCAAGATAGTCAGTATATTTCAAAGAGAATCTTTGATTTCAGAATCCACACTGTACATTAGTATTGCCTTGTAGTCTGTGGATTTTAGTAGTGGGATTTTTTAAACCTATATATGTTTTATTTAAAAATTTCATTGTCTCCATTAAGCCCAGGAAAACCTTAAAGATATTTCTCTATTATATCTTACATCCAAAACTTTGACAGAAAAAGTGGTAGCCAAAGAAGGAAGACTTTTTTTTCCTGTGATTAGTACTTTGTAGTACAGCAGAGTAAAATCACTGATAACACACAACCTTGGTGAAGACGAGTGCACTTCTGGATCTGTGTGGACCTACCATCCAATATTGTGGTTAAATTAACCTCAATCTATTTCTTTCCACTGAGAAACTTGCCCATTCCTGTTTAGGATATTTCCTGTCACCATTGTCCTAGCAAGTGAAAAAATAGTTATGGGAATTGGGATTCAAGGTATACTTATGAACACTGCTCTGTCTATATCAAACTCCTGCCATCTGTAAGAACTTTGGTCCCTAAAGGAATGCTCTGCTGGACTTTCTACAGCATTCCCAGGTCCAGGAACACACTGGTGAATGGTTATTTATATCTGTGAGTCCCAACTTAACTTAGAAAAATGCAAAGTATTTTCCTTTAGTATCCAAAAATTGCAGTTTCTTTCTGTCTATGCCTTATTGGATCTGCACACCAACTCTGGATCCAGTTTATATTTAGCAGCAAATCCTGGGTGTTGATTTGAAAATGCTGTCATTCATCTTTAGAAATATTAATTGCCTTCTCACTCCCTCCATCTCCTAGCTTCCCCACCCTCAGGCCCAAAATCTCTGCTAAATTAGCAATGAAGGAACTACCCTCCAGGAGTTCAAATGGTCTTTGCTAAGTAAAATGTAAAGACTCAGACTTTGCCTCAGGTTGGGCTTTAAGTATTCTATTATTCCTTGTTATGGCATCTTCCAGAAAATATGGCCCTACAAACACAAATGTAGCGCTGAAATTAATAAGCTACACAGCAACTCTGTGAATTTGTGCCTTAAATAATGAAAGAAACATTTGTTTCTACCAATGGCTTTCTCCTATGGTTTCATATCTATATTCGATTTTGTGTCTTCAATGTCATCAAAAGACTTTATTTCAAATAAAAAGCAAAAACTACATAATATTAAGTAAATAGTTACTTGAATGAAATAGATGAAGAACAATTGTGCTCAAAAGTAGATTATCACATCCATTTTATTCTCCATCATCTACGAAATATCAAGAAAAGCAAAAGATAACTTCAAAATAAACAGCTTGACCTTCTCTATGAGGTTATGAAGACCATTTATATTGGGTACAGACTTGGGATGAGTTTTCTCATCATGCTTCAGAATATCTACTGGGATAGTCTACTCAAAGTTTTAATTTAAAATAAATTATCCCGAAAGTAGGAAATTAGGCAGGAAATTAAGTATGGGCAGAAAAAAAGTGCATTCCTTTTCCGTGCTTAACAATAAAGAAGAACTAGGCTACTACCATCTAAACAGATCTTATGTGGTAAATAAAAAAATATTATAAAAATAGCTGAGCCATTAATACCTGTTGACTGTAAATGAACAATCAGCTATAATTCAGAAATAGAGAAAACTCGACTGAAGGTAGAGCCATAAAATAACAACCATAACGTTACTCAGAAAGGTGATGTTTTCCTCTACCTTTTATCCAGAGCCCCAAAGCAAGAATGCCAAGAATGATACCATTTTGTTTTGAGATTCTAGGAACCTGATTTCCTTGGAGATAAAGTGACGTATGTAACTCTCTTCTCTCTGTCCTGCATTAGATTGGAAGAATACGAAATATTTTAAACATTCAATAGAAAAAAAATTCTGGAAGGATCAAGCTTTTTTTCTTTTTATCCCAAAGTGCTGAGAAATCCTCAAAGAGGTGAAATCTGTTTCTGGAAGTGCTCCAGGATGAGGCAAGCAAATGTCAACACGACCAATTCCATGGAATTGTCATCCAACATCCTTCACACGAAGAAAGCTACTTCTCAAACTATTTCAGCTGTGAATTGCCTGAGTATTTGCCACGTAGCACTGAAATTGACTAGTAATTTTCTTGGAGTGGATATTTATGATGCACAGATTATCAGCAGTATTTAAAATGTTTGGTGAGTGCTCTCAGGAGGTTGGAGAATTCAATGAGCTGGTTCCTAATTATTTACTGAGACTTGGAATATCAGGTTGCTGAGGGGCATGCATTTCAAGACTTGTCACTGATTGTCATAATTTGGACCTAGGAGATCCCGGACTACTGTTGATACCTACCATTCCTTTCCGTGAGAGTTAAACTTACCTTGCATTGTCTTCATCCAGCGATTTTCCCCCATGAATGAACAAATTACTTACCCCACGATTGCATCACACATTATTGTGAAAACAGGAATTGAATCCGAGTGTGTAGCTTCCAGTGATGGAAAATTCACCCAAGCCTCATGTATGTCCCCAGTGCACATTCTGGGTAGTTGAGGAGAATTTTCCAAAGGCGGGGAGGGAACAGTTACATCTCAGACTCACAGAGTTTTCTCAGAAATGCAAAGCTCCTGTTCAGGAGCAATGGCTCTTCTGTGGGCCGATATCCTTTGATGTCTTTGAAAACCATTCCCCTCTTGTCTGTCCTCCCGCCGCTTCGCGGGCGCTCCCCTTTCCGCGGCTACGCCAGATCTCCAGAAACCGGCCATAAATAGCAGCTTTCCTTTTCCTGGGTCGCCTGTCCTACGCCCAGGAAGACAATGAAAACCCATCGCTTGCCTTTTCTGCCAGATTTTCTCTCACACAAGATCCCGAATATCCTCTGAGTGCGTTGTCTTTAATGATAAGTCTTCGGACGTTCTGTAGGAGTAAGATCAACTCATGTCTAGTCCTCATTAGTTTGAAGAAAGCTCTAAAATCTGAGCTCGTAGCTGACATTTCCAAATCGCGCATATTCCCAGCGCCTTTCGGATTTTGTCCTAAGACGGAGACTGCGGCAAACGCAAGGCTCCTCCTCCTACTTTTTAGCCTGTAACGCCACCAGGCGTCCGAACTGAAAGCCTGGGGTGGACTGCCCTTTCTTGCAGAAACTGTCAAAATCTGTTCCGTTGGTTTTTTTTTTTTTTTTTCATGTTGTCTAGTGACAGAAGTCTCACCTCCTGATAGTTTTAATTACTTCTCCAATTTTTGATTTAGTTAATGTGAACAAAACAATTGTTAGTATACGGTTTTATTATCATGATATCAGCTGTTCCATTTCCTTTGAGAGTAATCTCAATTGGATTTCTTTCATTTTCGTCAGGCCCATCGTTAGGCGATGCATTCACTGAATTTATTAATTCATCGGCAGGTGCCTATTACACACAGAGTATATACTGGCACTATGAAAGGCATTGGGTATATAAAGCTGAGTAAAGCCTTGTGCTTACATCTCAGGAGGTAAGAGCCTAGAAGGGTGACACGGGGCGATTTGCGTAGGCACTATGAGGTACCAAAAAGGGATATTTAATTAAGAACAAAAATGAGTGTATCAGGAAAGAGTCCCAGAGAAGATGAAGGTTGAGCTAAGCTGAATTTTACAGTGCCAATTCAAACAAACCCATTGATATGATTTTCTACTGTAGGTGAAGTATTTCTGATTTTGCAGGAAATTAGATTTTTCTTGAAGGGTGGCAACATCACGGCCTATGTGGGATGCAGTCTTTTAGTCAGTCAGTCGACAGCACAGAGCCCTGTATGAAGTGCTGAGGGTGACAACTAAAATACTAGGGATGGGCCTATTTTTCCACTTTCAATTTGGCTCACATATCTAATACTCAATTTAAAGAAGAGTCCTGCAGCTTGAGTGTGTGCACGTGTGAGTGGCTTATCTTGCTAACAATATATCTGTAGGTGATATTTTAAAGTAATGATTAAGAATATAGGCTTTATTCAGAAGAACAAGGACAAGTAAAAAAATAAAAGAAAAGAAAAGAATATAGGCTTTATGTCAGAAGGATTCATATTCGAGTCCCGGCTCTGCTACTTCATATATGTTATATAAAAGAAAATTATTTACCCTCTCCAAACCTCAATTTCCTCAACCAAAAAAATAATAGATATAATATTATCTACTTCATGAGGCTGTGAGAATTAAATAAAACTGTGTTTATGAAATGCTCAGCCCACTGTCTGAAACACCACAGCATTTCATAAATAATAACTATCATAAATGATGATACTCTGGAAGCAGGAACTTTTCTACATAGTTCTTTTTATTCCTACAAACAAATGGAAGTCTAAACGACTCCTACACTACAGTCTTTCATCTTACCCCTTTAACTCATTGGAAAATGCAGCACATTATTATTTATGTAAAAATATAAAAACTTTAAGTATATCCTAAATTATGAGAGAGCTACCATCATATTTCTATGAATTTCCTATATATACAAGCTGTTTGAAAAGATTTTATACACGTACTGACAGTACTTCTTCAATTCCTCATTTTCTACTCAATCTTTCACAATTCCATGCTAAAATTGTTCTGGTCAGTATTGTTAGTTCACTTCCATATTGCCAAATCCAGGGAATATTTTTTATTCTTCATCTCCCTGTAATTTCTGTCAACATTAAACACGATTTACAATTCCCTCCTTTAAATACTCTCTTCTGATTCCTGTGATAGTATGCTGTTTTGAATTTTTTTCTCTCAGTACATCCCTTTTGAATCTCTTTAGGGACTCCTTATCTATCCTTTACATATCAAAGTTCCTTAATTGTGTTCCTCCTATAACTCTACACTCTCTTTCCTTGTTCTATCTTCTTTTTTATGTAATTTTAGTATAGTAATGGCCACAGGCTATCTGTGACATAACGGCAAGATCTTTAACCTCTCTGACCCTAAGATTCTTGATCTGTAAAATGTATAATGAGCTTTTGATATTAATAAAATACCTAATCTCGTCAAGACTCGATTTCTTCCTCTGTAAAATGGGCAATAAATTCTTAGAAGAAGACAATGAGATCAAAGATATGGAGAGACATATTTAAAGATTTTTTTCCATACTGGTCTCGTGTCTACCTGGTTTGGTAGCCCTGCCATGAATCTACCTAATTCTTTTCCAGTAAGAAGTTTATCTTGAATGTCACACTCATGTTGAAGATACCCTGGCAAGTCTCAAAACTTGTCCCCTTTTCTACTATTGACAATGGAATGTTTCTCAAGGAACTACTATGACCTAAGTTTCTTGAGGAGCCCATCCATGGTATACTCTTCCAAGGTTCGGGATGCACCATCCATACTGTACTGTCATAATAAATTTCACACAATTTGCCAGTTTCCAGGGGATGCTTAATCTCCAAAGCATAAAAAGAAAGATCTTTAGGCTTCTGAAGTCCAGAGGCAGAAGTATCTGACACCTCCAACTCCCTCAACACCTTATCCAATTCGTCATGAAGTTTGGTGTATTTTCTCTCCAAATTATTATGACAATTATTACATTTCTATTTCATCCACTCACAACACTCTCACCCAGGATATCTTAATTTGCTCACTGAAATCTTAGAATAGTCTCTGTCTTTTTCATACTCCCTCCTCAGCCAATTCTCAAAGCAATCAGACTGACTTTGTAAAAATCAAAGTAAGATTATGTCTCTCCTCTGCTGAAATCTCTGTAGTGACTTTTCACTGCTTTAATAATAAAATTCAAAATCCTCAACATGGACTAAAAGATCTGGCATGACCCAGCCCCTGCCTGCTTTTCTGGCTTCATTTTTTTTTTTTTTTTTGTCACACCTCTCCTTAATAAATGACTTCCATTCACACTGACTTTCTCTTTATTCTTCAGGCTTTCTAAGTTCCTTCTAGTCTACCTTTTTAAATGTGATGTTTTCTCTGTTGGTTAGCCTTTGCTTTTCCTTACATTATAGTTTAAATGTCAATTTTTCTCAAGGAGGTCTTCCCTGACCCCACTAAAATGGCATACATCTACACACACACACACGTTTGATATACACTGTCTTTCCCAGGACACTGTAAGCACCATGAGAGCATGGTGTTCCATAGAATATAGTAGTTCCTTAATAAAGATTTGTTGAATGACTAAATATGATGTGACATTGATATTTCCCCCCAAAATAATAAATGAATTATGCATGCATAACGTGACAATCATGTACTGAAAAATACTATTTTTCCAAAAGAATATGAATTTTGGAATAAAAGGCAGATTGTCTTGAATGGAGCAGACTAATGTTCCCCCACTGGACTATTAATACATGGATAATAAGGACTCTTATTTATTCATTTTTATTCCCTCTCTTACTTCTTGTCCCCATAGTTCAGTCTCAAACTTTGACACTAAATGAGAAAAAAACCCTGTATTTTATTTACAGAAATCTAGCCCACAGAGGTCTGATAAAGAATATCACTTTATATAGCACCTCTTGTATACTGCTGGATAGAGCTGGAATGCATTCTACTAAGTGAGGTATCCCAAGAATGGAAAGACAAGCACCACATGTACTCACCATCAAATTGGTATTAACTGATCAACACATAAGTGCACATATAAGGATAACATCTATTGGATGTTGGGCAGGGGGGAGGGGGGAGGGGGAGGGTAAAGGAGGATGGAGGGGACGGGTATTTGCATATACAAAGAGTGCAATGCGCACCACCCAAAGGATGGACATATTTGAAACTCGGACTTAGGGGGGAGGGGAGGGGCAAGGGCAACATACATAACCTAAACATCTGTACCCCCATAATATGCTGAAATAAAAAAATAAAATAAAAAGAAGAATATCACTTTATTACTTCTGAACTTTTACTTACAAACTCATATTCAACCCCATTTAGACTTTGCAGTAATCTATACCCTCTGGTCTCCCTGTAGAGGTTTCAGTGTTTACCAACATTCATTTATTTAACAAAATTGTATTGAGAACCTACTCCATACCAGAAACTGAGATAGTCTCCAGGGAATACAAATTGTAAGCAAAACAAAACTCTATTCCTACCTTCAGGAAGCTTGGTCTGCTGGGGAAGAAAGATTTTTACCGAATATTCCCACGAATGGATGAAAACCTGCAATTTGGCTAAATACTACAAATAAGTAATCTAAGGGCTCTATGAGAGCCTATAATAATAGATTTTTATCTAGTCAGAGTTCTCAAGAAAAACTTTCCGAATAGATACAAGGATAGATAGGAACAGAAAGGAGAAAACAGCAATTCATGCAGAGGGAACAGCATGCACAGTATAGTGGATTTCTCTGAACACTTTAAGTCCTAACATACCCATCCCCCCCCCCCACAGATTTTTAGTGAGGACCAAATTTGTTCATAACTTCCTAG
>NW_012147908.1:3590667-3593189 GCF_000956105.1 Propithecus coquereli
GCAGATGTCTTTTTTATAGAATGTCTTTTGTTCTTTTGGGTAGATGCCCAGTAATGGGATTGCTGGATCGAATGGTACTTCTACTTGTATCTCTTTAAGGTATCTCCATATTGCTTTCCACAGAGGTTGCACTAGTTTGCAGTCCCACCAGCAGTGTATGAGTGTTCCTATCTCTCCTCATCCATGCCAGCATTTATTGTTTGGGGACTTTTTGATAAAGGCCAGTCTCACTGGAGATAAGTGATATCTCATTGTCTGTTCCACATTTTTTATTTGAAAATATCAAAATGATTTTAAAGCTACCTAATATCTATACCTGTAACTAAACTTCAACTGAACATACACAAAGTTTGATTTTTCATTTGGTACGACTTGTTAAAATAGGCAAAATGAGATTAAACACTTTGACTTATAATCATTCATAAGATTTTTTGTAGGTAGTCTTAAAAATCAGATAATTCTACAGTAGAAAGAAACCTTAGAAATTAACAAGCTATGCACATCTCTTCATTTTCTGCATGAGAAAAGTGAATACAGTAGAGATTATGATAATCATCTTAAGTCCCAGATCTATCTCAAAACAAAAAAATTATGTCTTCTTTTTTTTAATTTTTTTTAAATTTCAGAATAGTATGGGGGTACAAATTTTTAGATTACATATGTTGCCTTTACCCTGCCTGAGTCAGAGCTACAGGCTCTGCATCCCCCAGACAGTGTGTACCACACCCATTAGGTGTGAATATAGCCATCCTCTCCTCTCCCCTCCCGATTGTGTTTCCCTAATGCCTAAAGAAGTTAAACATCTTCTCATATACTTATTTGCCTTCTGTGTATCTTCTTTAGTGAAATGTCTCTTCATGTCTTTCGCCAATGTTCTAATTGGATTGCTTCATCAACTTGACTGGAAAACCCTTGTTATTTTCACTTTTTAACATTCTGTTTCAATGTTATATAAACACAACTAATACTTTAATAATATTATTTTTAAAATGTTAAATAGATTTGGTAATGAAACTTTTGGTTGAAGAGTGAATGTCCAAATAGTCACATACTTTGAAGATAGTAACTCTACAGAAAATAGAAATTTATATGGGAGAATTGCAGGGATGAATTCTGCTTCCAAGAAGGAGACAAATTCATCATTAAATAGAAAACAACAAAAATACACGGATATGATAAAGTAATATATTTATTTATTTTAGGATAATTACATAAAATCAGACCAATTCCATTTGTTATATATCCATCTGTCCAATTTTAGCATATAATCTATTTTTAAATGACATATCTATTATACATAGCTTATAAATATACAAACATGTCTGTATAATAAATTTTAAATTTTTCATAGTTTAATATATCTATTTTAAAATTTCTAACTAATTTAAATTTAAAATCATGTTAGTATAATTTTCATTTAAAGTTAAAACATTCATTATGAATAAACTCTAACAAGATTACAGACACTTATGCTTGGTTAAAATAATCTAACATTAGGGTTACAAAGAAATACTAATTTTGATTGAAATGTGTGCTATGTGGATAATTCCAGTCTTAAAAATCTGCTCTTCATCTCAGATAAAAGGGTTTGCTGAACAGCAAATAAACGATAGAATTGGATTATAACCCAAATAATAAGTAAATATCCATGTGTCCATATATAAAGAAGTAACTAACTAAATAAGTGGAGGAAAAGTGACAAGTGTTCCTTACAGAAGAATTTTAATTAATTAATTAATGCAAAAGAAATCAGGGAAATAGAAAATCACCATTAGAATTCCACAATATTAATTGCTACAAGAAATATCTATCAATGGATACTAAAATTGGTTTAAGCAGAAAAATGATATTTGCATAGTTTCAAAGTATCTTCCCCCAAGTATTTATTAATTACAAAGGGAAAAATAGTAACTTTACGGTGGAGAAACTTGGCAGACGTTATCTTAACCAAGTGATCAAGATTAACATCACCTTAACACCACCAGACTATACATACTTAAAAATGGTTGACATTAAATTTTATGTTTTTTACATAAATGAAAGAAAAAAAGATTAACATCACCAGTATTATGACATCGACCTCATGTACCCGCTGACATGATGCACTGAGAAGGACTCAACATCTTTTCTGTGGTGTTCTTCCCAATAATGCATAACCTCAGTCTGATCAGGAGAGAACAAAGACAATCCCAAATCAAGGGACATTTTACAAATAACTGAGTAGTACTCTTCAAAAGTCTCAACTCATGATAGATAAGGAAAGACTAAGGAACTTTCACAGGTGGTAGAGACTAAGGAGATATGACAGCTAAATGCTTGTGGGATCCTGAATTGGATCCTTGAACAGAAAAAGGAGATGAGAGGAAAAACTAGTGAAATCTGAATAAAGTCTATAGTTCAGTTAATAGAATTGTACCAAGGTTAATTTCTTAATTTTGATAACTATACTATGGTTATGTAAGATGTTAGCCTTAAGGGATGCTAGATGAAGGGTACACAGAAACTCTTTATACTATTAATAT
>NW_012147908.1:3593239-3595113 GCF_000956105.1 Propithecus coquereli
GCTCAAACAATCCGCCCGCCTTGGCCTCCCAGAGTGCTAGGATTACAGGCGTGAGCCACCGTGCCTGGTCTGTTTTGGGGTTCTTAATTGGTTCATTTTTATGTTCCTCTAACAGTACTGTACTTTATTAATTACTATAGCTTTATATAAATAATTCTTTATATCTGGCACAGCAAGTCCTCTCACCTCATTCTTCATATCCAAAATCACCTTGTCTACTGGCCCTTTACATTTCCAAATATTTACTATCATTTGGTCTTGTTGAATATGAGAACATGTTGACCACCACCAACAAAAAAAATACCTGTTGGGATTTGATTGGGATAGCACTGAATCTGTAGATAAATTCAGAGAGAGTTAATAACAAGTCTTTAATCCTATGTATGGTATATCTCTTATTATTTTAAAAAATTCATTTTCTGATTTTTTGTTGTTGTTGCTTAGTCTAGCATGATTTTCTATGTTGACTTTGATGGGATCTACTTTGACCCACCAATATAGTATGAAGATTATTTTAAACTGAAGACATTCGAGATTCAGCAGATGCAGAAAGAAGCCTTTTCAGAATTTATCTGATTAGAGGCAGAGCCTTCTGAGTGTGAAGCTGCCACAAATTCCTTCTTCTGGGCAGCTTCACTCTCAGAAAGAATACAGAATAAATTCCCTTTCTGGGGAAATTTTGCATAAACAAACATTATCACTAATTATTATGCCTACCATTTGTTCCCCTAAAAGCCCATTTGTCTTTCAAAAAAAATAACAAAAAAATGTATTCTTTGCATAGAAGCCCTTTCTCCCCATTCCCTTTCTGCTGTTAAGTTGTTATATAAACCCCTATCTCTAGCTATTCAGTGAGCCTCTTCAATAGAAAGCTCCTACACATATGAAAATAAAGCTAGTTTTCTCCTGTTAATTTGTCTATTGTCAGTAAATTTGCAGATCCTCAACTGCTGGATCTAAGTTCTTAGAGTATCCTTCATGTTGCCCTTTTTAATATATCCACTTCCCCCCTGTGTCTACCTCTGCTTAATGCCACTAATAAGTTCTAGATTTCTATAATTTTATTATTTCAAGGATGTTATATAAATGGAATCATAGAGTATACAAATTCTTGGGGTTAGCTTTTTTCAATTAGCCTAATTCTCTGGAGATTCATCAAGAATGTTGTATGTCTCAACGGGTCATTCCTTTTTATTACTAAGTAGTATTTCCTGGTATGGATAGACCAGAGTTTCTTTAACCATTCAGCCATTGTTTCTAGTTTGGGGCTATTATGAATCAAGCAGCTGTAAACATTTGTGTGCAGGGTTTTGTGTGAACACAAGTCTTCATTTCTCTGGGAAAATATCCATGAGTGCAATTGCTAGGTCATATGGTAGTTACATATTTAGTTGTATAAGAAATTGCCATAGTGTTTTTCAAAATAATGTGCCATTTTATATTCCTACCAGTAGTACATGACTGACACAATTTTTCCATATCCTCCCCAGCATTTGATGTTATCTCTATTTTTTTTTAATTTTAGCCACTCAGATAGGTGTGTAGTGATACTGCATTGTAGTTTTTCAGAGTGATGTGCTATTTTATATTCCCATTTGTGACTGAGATAGGTGATCCACATCCTTTCCAACATTTGGTGTTATCTCTCTTTTAAATTTTAGCCATTTGGATAGGTATGTAGTGATAGATATCTCATTGTGTTTTTTTCTATTCCACATTTTTTTTTATTTCAGGATATTATGGAGGTACAGATGTTTACGTTACGTATGTCGCCCTTGCCGCCCCTCCCCCAAGTCCAAGCTTCAAGCGTGTCCATCCCCTGGGAGGTGTACATCGCATTCTTTGTGTATGCATATACCCGTCCCCTCCTCCCC
>NW_012147908.1:3595163-3601864 GCF_000956105.1 Propithecus coquereli
CAGATTTTTAGTGAGGACCAAATTTGTTCATAACTTCCTAGATCAGGGAATAGTACTTAGGACCAGAAGATACAAGTAGCTCCTTACAATGTGAATTTTCTACACAAATAGGAAAAACAGATGTCGTTAGGATCCAGACATTGTCCCCTCCCTCTCGCTCCCTTCTTTCTTTAATGGAGCTTTTCTGAGTCTCTTCCAAACACAGGGAAGAAATACGGTGCCAGGATGTATTAAATTCAGAAATGTCTTTATTCTCATTCCAAAGCTTGTTGCAAGTAATGTCAATCGAGAAGACTGGCTGCCACTCTCGTCCGCACAGGTAGACGTATTTGTTGGAGCAGGCGCGCAGTTTCGGAGGCGGTTAGTTCCCATCTCCTAAATCTCATTTCCGGAAGGGAGAAAGCCGGTCCTATAAACAGTGACTCCGAGACCCCTGAGCGGTCTACCAGCCTCGCTTCCGCTTCCTCCTGGGAGGACTGCTTTTACGGATGGTACCGGAAGAGCTCTCCACAGGTACTTCCGGCTGCTTCGGTCTGAAAGTGAAGTTAGCTGACTGTTCGGCTTCCTGCACACAACAGGAACCGAGCGGCCAGCTGACAGCTAAGTTTAGCTGCTCTTTTTATTGAACGAATTGAAACAGTTTTGAAACCTATTCCGCGAGAGGCTGAGAAAAATTGCGGTCGCCGAAGCTGTTTTGAAATGCTCTCGGTTTCCGGCTTCTGGCTTCCGCAAGGGGCGGCGCTGTTTCTTGTATAGGCAAATCCGAACTGAAAAGGGGATGGAGGGGAGGGAAAGGGGCTTGTGAAAATTTTATTTTAATATTTTCCCTCTTTAGGCTGGAACATTTGTTTTCTTACGAATTTTGGCAAATTCGGGATGAGGCAGGATGAGATCGCTGCCACTATTTTGCAGTGTTCTCTTCAGCTGCCCTGAATACTCTAGCTTGCTGGAACCACAGCGCTTTGATAAATGTTTAAAAAAACAACAAAAAAAACTACATAGATAATATTAAACTTCAAGTGATATAAAGATCGTTTTGAAATGCATACATTTGAAAATCGAGCCCTGCTTCCTTATGTAAAGTGTAAGTTGAAGCAGTTTTCTGAATGAAATTGAAATGCTCTGAGATGGGAAGTTACACAACTCAGTTAACTTGTTTCTATACATGACTTTACAAGGGCAGATTTGTAGCCATATACGTGTGTTGATTGTGCTAGTTACATCTAAAAGAGTATTAATTCTGGTTTCTGAAGTGAAAGTATTATGTGTGAGTATTTCATGTGATACCGAGGAGCAAAGTAAAAAATTAGATATTAAGAACCGGTGTGTTCGTCTTTGCACAGGCAAAGGTTGGAGAGAAGAATAAGAAAGTAAATCCGGGTAGGTGGAACAGACAGGCTGGGACATTCGGGAAGAATTATTCAGAAACTGGTTCAGGTTTTTAACAGAAAACTTTCAATAAGCTGTACTTGCCAAACTGCTGGCACAGAAAATTATTTTACTGAATATAGTAATTGTTTAAAGTAGTTTACATAGCTAAAGCAAATGGTTCTTTTCCCTTTCCTCATATTTTCATTCTCTTTTGCATTTTCTCTGCCTCTCCTGATTTTCCTGATGCTTTGAGTTTTTTCCATTTTCAACAGAGAATAGGATCAGGTGACTGACCAGTGAATATCACCATATACACTGGGAAACTGAATTATTAAGATAAAAAAAAAGAGACAATATTCCCCTAAATTATACACCAGTAACATCACAATCAGGAGGTGATTTAGAAAGTAGTGCAGTTTTTACATGCTAAAATATTAGTGTGTATATGTTTGTTGATATTGGTGGTGTTCAATAAAAAAAGAGGATAGAGCTATTATTTAACTATATAAATCAACACAAGTGGGAATTCAAGTTATTTAGTGAATACTAAGTGCAGAGTAGTATAGTAGAGTAAAAATTCTTAATTTAACACTGAAGTTAAAAGATTAAATATTTCTGAATAGGTGCAATCCACTAGGTAAATCAAAAAATGATTTTTATACCATTTTTTGGATATGAGATATCCAAAAAGAGAAAAGTCTAGATTCACATAAAATAGCACTTTAAAAATTAACAACTACTTAAAATAAATGCAGGATCATCTTTTTGCCCCTAGTGTGTGTGAGTGTGTATTTGTTGTTGTTAACATGATGGATTGTCTGAAAGCTCCACTTCTCTCTCCTAATTAAACATAATCAGAAAGTGAAGTATCCCAAGAATGGAAAAACAAGCACCACATGTACTCACCATCAAATTGGTATTAACTGATCAACACATAAGTGTACATATAAGAATAACATCTATTGGATGTTGGGCAGGGGGGAGGAGGGAGGAGGGGACAGGTATTTGCATACACAAAGAGTGCAATATGCACCATCCAAGGGATGGGCACGCTTGAAACTCACACTTGGGGGGGAGTGGGGAGGCAAGGGCAACATGTATAACCTAAACATCTCTACCCCCATAATATGCTGAAATAAAAAAAACATAATCAGTTCAGATTTGGTGAAGTAAAAGAAGTTTTAGGTTATCCAGACACCAGATAATACTTGGTGTGTATGGGTCACTTAAATGTAAATAAATTGAGGAGAATCCAGGTATATTTGGACAAAACCAATAGTTTCAATCAAATATGCTGATTCTCTGTTGAATATAATTTCCTCTTCTGTTCATTTATTCATTTATTCAAGCAGTTGCTATTGCTTCCTTAATAAAGCCATGCATACTGAATATGCAATTATATAGAGAAAAATTCTCAGGCCACTTTGTCAATCAAAATTTAAGATTGGCAAGTATTCAATTGAAGACCAGTTGAAAATTTTCTTTCATATCTTATTTATGTTATGAAATGAATAAAGGTTTCATTTGGAAGCAAAATAGAGGTTTTTAGATTTTGCAGGGTTTAGGAAGTATAATCTAAGGAAACAGTTGTCACTATGTACATTGAGTATTCTGGGTTTTTCCATTACCTCTTAGTTCAGAAACGTTTAATGAAAATTCCTTTAAAGTTTTATAAGGCTTTCTTGTATTTGCAAAAAGATCAACTTGAAGTTTGGAATAGCAGTATTTGTAATGATTTTTCTAGGAAAAAAAGTCAGGTGAATGGAAGCCCAATTTAGAAATATGTTAAGAGGTCAATGGAAGCCCAATTTGGTAATATGTTAAGAGGTTATCTTGAGTTCTCTGAGAGCTCATTTGATCCAAAAAGATGTCTGCTTATTTCCTAAGGGAATAATAAATTCTAATTAAGTTTGATTTTTAGGAATAGGCTTTTCTCAAATCCTCCTAAGGCCAAGGAATATGTCACTTCAAAACTATTTTGAGGTCAAAGAAATTGCAAAGTGTTAACTGATATGTCAGGAGTAAGTGAAACTCCAATTTGTATACCCAATAGAAGAAAATGTGTTCTTACAGGATTCCCTGGGAGTGCGTAGGTTTCTAACAAAAGTCAATGAATCCTTAGTATTTCAGTGAGTTCAAATTTGGGCATTTTGCAAGGCAACATTTTTCCTTTATTTTATTAATTTTTTATTATTTCTATTTGTTTCTATGAATAGCAAGTTCAGGGAAAGTTAATTTTGGAGGGAAATCAGAAGTTCCTTTATGATTTCCTATGTATTTAGTGACTCTTTAGAGGAGAGAATGTATATTTGTGGATGTTATTTTCAAGACTAATTTTTTCAAATTCCTTTACTATTTATGTACAGTAAGGTTAGTGAAATCTATAATTTATGGCAGAGGTCATTGAATTATTACAGAATTTTGTACTGAAGGCATATTACATTTACATATAGTTCAGTGAATCCTACACATTAACTCTATGGCATGTTTTACAAGTAATGATTAATTCTTAAAAGTGGTGTAAATTATGTTTGGCAACTTAATAGATGTCAATGTGTTTTTAAAATTTACTTGTAGTTCAGTGGATTTATTGATGGACTTCTGGGTTTATATATTTTTCTATGTGGGCCTTTGGAAGAAAATATCCAACTCTTTCATAAGATGTGTGTGAAATTTAAGGAACTAATTAGTCTTTAATAAGATTTCTTTTTTCTCCTATCCAGTAATGCCTGAAAATTCATTGAGATTATTGAAATGTGAGCAAGTTCACTTAGTGTGTACTTTAAATTCAAATTATAACATTTAGCGAATTAAATTAGAAATTAAAGAATTTCTTTAATAACCCATGAAAGCCCTAGTTCCTACAAACAGTGGTTACTCTGTTGGCCATTACTGAAAAGACTTATAAATGAATCATTTAAAATTATTTTACTTAAAAGTTTCTAACTTAAATTCATTTTACCCTAAAGTAGAATTTTTTACTGAAAAGTATGTTGACTAACAAATGCTTATAAATCTGGGTGTGAAAATGTAAAGAAAAAGTCTTTATTTTAGTCAATTCAAGGAAATGTCAGTAAAACTGATTATTAGACATTGTGTTGGTAGATTTTTTTAAATTACAAAATATTTTGAATTTATAGATATGTATAGCAAATAATATAACAATGGATATACTATCCACTACCCAGTTTTATGAAATTTTAACATCTTGTATTATTTGTTCTGGGTCTTTTAAGTAATGAAACATAGATATATTCAAGGCCCCTGAGAGTATATTATATTCCTCCCTCCACAGAGGTAAAATAAATTTTATGTTTATCATTTTCATATGTATTTTAAGGTTAATTTAAATCATACATATATTCAAAAACAATGTATTTTGCAAATTTTTAAACTTTATATAAATTATGTCCTACTGATATTATCATCCTCAATTTGTTTTTATTCTCTCAACATTTTTTTATGTTTATTTAAGTTCATACATACCACTCTATATGCTCTCATTGCCATGTAGGACTCTATGGATATGCCATATTTATTTATTTATGGCTACTGTTAATATATACAGTCCTGCTCCATATAACAATGTTTTATTCAATGATAGACCACATATATGACAGTGGTCCCACAAGATTATAACACCATATAAAAGTGGAGGCAAAGAATGGAAATTTGGAGAATTTGTGTCTAGCCTTGTCATAGGTAACGCAGAGGGGCATTTGTGAGTCTTATCTAAGTCATATGGGAAGGGTATTTCTTGCACTAAGTTTTTCCTGTAATACAAAAGAATGGGGAGATTTCTTAGCTGTCCCTGTGTTCCAGGATCACAGGGCTCCCATAAAGTTTATCATTGTCACCAGTAACAGTGACGAGAATGCTGGTTGTTTCACACTTTTGGCAATATGTCAGACATTTTCATTTTGGTTTTATTTTACATATCCCTGATAACTGGTGAGTTGAACATCTTTTCATATTCATTGGCCATTCTGGTTTCCTCTTCTATAAATTGCCTTACCTGGACCATTTTTTATATTTAAAACTGTCTTACTTTTAGTGCAAAATGTAACATCCTGAAAGTGCCTAAAAACAATTGCATAGTTTAACAGATATTTAAGGCAATATCTACCTAATTACTATCTGGATCCAGAAATGGATTTTTTTGCTAATAAGAAAGAAATTTTTTCTTATTGGACCCTTTATTCCCTTCTCAATCACAACTCCATCACTCCCTCCCTAAATGTAACCATTATCCTAATTTTGTGAAAATGATTTCCTTGCTTTTCTATACAATATTACTTTATCTGTGCACCCCTAAACAATATATTTTAGTTTCTGTCTATTTTTGCCCTTTATAGAAAAGGAATCATAATGTGTGTGTGTACAGTATTCTTATTTTTTACTCAGGTCACTTAAAATTATGCTTGTAAGAGTCAGCCTTTGTGCCTGTAGTTGTAATTCATTCATTTCACTACTATATAGTAGTACATTGTATGATTATGTTAAATATTTTGCTCATTCTACTAAGGATGAATACTTAAGTCCTTTCCAGTTTTTGGTTTTATGAATGATGCTGTTACAGATACCCTTATATATTTCATCTGACTGACACCTGCTCAGTTTCAGTAATGCTCTACCTAGAAGTTGAATTACTGTATTATTTGTGCATTTCTTCATCTCAATAAGATGAATCCACATTGTGTTACTGCATTTTTGTTTTCATTTTCAGCCAATTTACACTTTCACCAGCAGTGCTTGAGAGCTCCTTTTGTTTTCATGTGCTCTGCAACCCTTGTTATTTTAATACTTGCCAACTGATGTGTGGTACACGTGGTTAATACATGCATTTTCCTGTAACTAGAGAATTTGAGACCTTTTCATATGTTTATCAACCATTTGGATTCCCTCTTTAAGACTTCTGATGATTTTTATTGGATTGTATAGCTTTTTATTGTTGATTTGTAAATACCATTTATAGGCTTTGGATTCTAGAACTTTGTGGTTTATACATGGTCTAAATATCTTTTTCCGTACTGACGCGCTTTTTTTCCCTCTTTTTATGGTGTTTTATGGTTACTAGTTCACTGGTAGTGTAATTTACCAGTCTTTTCCTTGGTTTGTGCTTTTGTGTCCTGTTTAAGATATTATTCTCTAGAGTCATGAAGATTATTGTCCAATATTATCTTTTAAATGTTTGTATTTTGTTTCCCACATTCAGATTTGTGATTAACCTCAAATTGATTGTGGGTATGGTATGAAGTAGGGGCCCAATTTCATTTTTTATGTAGATACCCAATTGTCTCTGCACCCATTTAAAGGAAATACTACCTTTT
>NW_012147908.1:3610959-3618566 GCF_000956105.1 Propithecus coquereli
TAATTCTGTGTCCTCTCTCACTTAAAGCCTTCACCAATCATAACCCAAATACACTGGAACACTGTTCTATTATATGTTTTTGTGCAAGAAAGACCTTTACTCTAAATGAGCGGCATTGTAACTCAATTTATGGAAAATATTTAATATTAATAGGAAAAAATTCATTGATATTCAGCATTTACTTCATATATTCTCAAAATATTAAAGAAAATATTTAAGGTAGCCATAGGTTATACTAGTTCTGCCCTAAGCATCTCCAATATTTTAAAAATAACTAAACACTAAATTTTAGTATATTCTTGGCTACCAGGGAGACAGCCAGGTGATGGTGCTATTAGGTATCAGTCATAAGTCCAAGAATGAGGCTTATAGCAATAAATATGATCTGGTATATTTGAGAAGTATTTTAAGAGATAATGTTCAACCCTTAGAATTCCAGGTACAAATATTGCACCCACCTGTGCAAGAAGGAAGAGGATATATCCTAGGGAGTTTGAATTTACACACATTTATGTAAAATAAGGCACATAATTAAATCCTCATTAAAGCAAATGTTTGACTTTTAAGGCACAGTTAGTAGTATTGGGAGCATCCCTGAAATATGTTGATATTTAATATTCATATTTTATGTCAATATTTTTTAATTTTAGAATGAGAGGACCCAGAATAGCTTATGACAGCAAACAGTGATGATCAAAAAGAAGCCTAACTTGTTTCCCCACTACATTTCATTTTATGAATGATTTACTAAAAATACCTCTTTTTTCTCAGCTTCCATAATATCACTTCAGAATACTCAGAGAGGAAAATGGCTTACTATCAAATCTGGTACTACCTGAAAATGTATCTTTTCTTAAAGCCACTTAATTGATATTAATGAACTTTTTTCTTTTAATGCCTTTTTGTTTTGTAGTTCTACAAACTACAAAATAGTTTAGAATAAGTATCGTGTAGGACTTAATAGCACAAAATAAAGTGTTCTATAACAGTTATTTACTACAGCGGGCCTAATTTATTTTTATTTCATCCACCCTTCATTCCCTGTATTCAAATAACTCCTCCTGGATATTGCAAGGATAGACATCTGGATAGAAAGAGAGAGATTTGAGACTTGCCTAAGCCCCTAAACAACCATTAAGAAATCTACATCTAACTTAATATTGGAGAACATTCCTGAACTGAATCTCTTTAGCCTTATATCTGCCCTTACTCACATTTGCAAATAAGTCAAATCCTGTTTTTTCTTTACCCTTCCTCCCACATGATTATCTGAAAGGATAACCACTCACTAGACATTTCCATGATTATGAATGATGGTATGCAAGTGTTGATTCAAGAATGATCACTCATCAGGGACAAAAATCTAAAAATTCCTGAATAATAAACTGTATCTCTGCTTTTCAAACCTAATCACTTCCTGATATATCAAAATGGGAAGCTAGGCTGAGAGCAGTGGATCACACCTGTAATCCCAGCACTTTGGGAAGCTAAGGTGGGAGGATTGCTTGAGGCCAGGAGTTCGAAACCAGCCTAGGCAACATAGCGAAAACCCGTCTCTGCAAAATAATAAAAATTAGCCAGGTGTAGTGGTGCACACCTGTAGTTCTAGCTACTTGGGAGGTTGAGGCAGGAGGATTGCTTGAGCTCAGGAGTTCGAGGCTTCAGTGAGCTATGATTGTGCCACTGCACTCCAGCCTGGGCAACAGAGCGAGACCCTATCTAAAAATAAAAAACAAAAAACAAAAAACCAAGGTTAGGCATGGGGGCTTACCTGTAATCCCAGCACTTTGGGAGGTTGAGGTGGGAGGATTTCTTGAGGCTAGGAGTTCAAAATAAGCCTGGGCAACATAGCAAGACCCCTCTCTACAAAAAGTAAATTAGCTGGTTGTGGTAGTGCATGCTTGTAGTCCTAGCTACTCAGGAGTCTGAGACAGAAATCTTTTGAGCCCAAGAGTTTGAGATTGCAGTGAGCTATGATGACACCACTACACTTTACTCTGGATGCACAGCAAGACCCTGTTTCTAAAAATCAAAAAACCAGAAGCTAGTTCTCTTCCTTATGACTGCATAACTTTCTACTGGAAAATAATTTAAAGACATAATAACAGGATTTCTCTGTGAAACTAAGCATTTCCTGGGCCAGGGGAGAGGTAAATAATGGCTCATTCATTCCTACCTAGCACAGAGATGGAAAAAGAGAAGTTCCTACCACATATTCATTTATAGATGGTGAAATTTCTTTAAACAAAATCTAACTGCAGAAGGAATTACAGATAATATGAGCTGGGAATCAGAATAACTGTTTTATACTACGTAAGCTAAGACTCACTTTGAGTTTCCCATTTTCATCAAACTAGGTACTCCTGTCTCCACTAAAGCGGCAATCTACTACCATTTTTATTTCAATGTGGATGGGAAATCTCTGCATATCAAGTATAAAATTTTGTTTCTCTTCTCTCACTGAGGGCTGTAAACATGAGCTACATATAGTCATCAGATACCTGCACATGTCGCTCTGACCTCCGAGACTTATTTCTGTTAGAATCTGGAGGTAAACTGGAGCCAGTCTCTGTTTTTATCTCTCCTGTGGCATGAGGGAAAGGGAAGTTGGGCATAAAGCGCTTAAGAAACCAGAACTCACTATTGCCAGTGCCAGTGGCTGAACACATTTCATGTGGAAAAGGCCGGGATAAAGATCCATTGCCTCCTCTGTGTACCAGGTTGTTAGGAAAATTACAGTCATCATAGACATGCTCTTGAATTGTGAACTTTTCTCTATATTTAATCTTTTCGTAGATGTGTATAACAAAGATCATTGTGACAGAGAGGAGAAAGAGGAAGGAAAGCACAGCCAGAGAAATGACCAAATATTTAGTGGATGGATTTACCTTTCTAGAATGCTTGGATGGATCCTGGAACTGCAAGTAGGGCTCTGAAAAGCCATCTACCAGCAGGATGTTGAGTGAGGCAGTAGTGGAGAGAGCTGGTTGGCCATGATCCTGAACAAGAATGATCAATTTCTGCATCGTGGGGTCTCTCTCAGAAATCTGCCGTAATGTACGAATTTCTCCATTTTGTTGTTGAACAGAAAATAACCCAAGGTCAGTGGCCTTAAATAGATGGTATGAAAGCCAAGAATTCTGACCTGAGTCACCATCCACAGCCACCACTTTGGTCACCAGGTAGCCTGCCTCCGCAGACCTGGGCACCAGGTCATTACAGGGCAAAGTGCCATTTTGCAGTGGGTACAAGATCATTGGACGGTTGTCATTGTCATCCAAAACAACGACTTTGACAATAACTTGGCTACTCAGTGACGGGAATCCCCCATCAGTTGCCTTTACCACAAATTGAAAATCTCGAATGGCCTCATAATCCATGGTTCTCAATGCATAGAGCTTCCCATTGTCTGAATTTATGGAGATGTAAGCAAAGACTGATAGATCTCCACTTTTTGGAGGCAGCAGGGAATATGTTATTTGGGCATTCCCACCCAAATCTAGATCCTCAGCATGGACTTTGCCAATAAAAACTGCAGGGCTGTTGTTTTCTCGAACAGTCAAGAGGTAGGAATCTTCCTGAAATACTGGGGGATTGTCATTAATGTCAGATATTAGCACCTCTATCACAGTCTCCGTGGACAGGCTGGGTGGTCCAGCATCCATGGCCACAAGGGTGATATTATAGCCTGAGACCTCCTCCCGATCCAAGCCTCTGTCAGTGACCAGAGAATAGGAATTCCGGAATGTAGGTTTGACTACAAAAGGATGGTCTTCTTTGAGGAAACACGTAATTTTTCCTCCCACTCGAATGTCCCGGTCTCGGACAGTGAAAAGGGCCACTACAGTCTGTAGTGGCGAATCCTCAGGGAGAGGGCTGGACACAGAGGAGACCATCACTTCAGGAGGATTGTCGTTCACATCCACCACTTCTACCAGGACTTTGCTGTGGGCGGAGAGGCCTCCTCCATCGGTAGCTTGAATGTCAATGTCGTATGTATCAATAGCTTCAAAATCTAGGGGCCCTATTAGTCGAATCTCTCCACTTTGAGAGTCAATCTGAAACGTCTGGAGAATTGCTTCTGGGTTTTGAGCTAAAGAGTAAGTTATCTCCTTGTTGGTGCCGTCATCTAGGTCCACGGCAGTCACCGTGGCCACCAAAGAACCATTGGCGCTATTCTCTGGTACTTGAGCGCGGTACATCAGTCGCGAGAACTGGGGCACGTGATCGTTGACGTCCAGAACCACCACGCGGATGTGGGCAGTGCCAGACTTGGGCGGGGACCCGCCGTCCACCGCTGTAATTGTCAAGTTGACTTGAGGCTGCTCCTCTCTGTCCAGGGGCTTATCCAGCACCAGCTCGGCATATTTAGGTCCGTGGCTGCGGAAGCGGGTGTGCAGGTGAAAATACGCGTTGGCGCTCAGGGTGTAGTTTTGGAGACCATTGAGGCCCACGTCCAGATCCTGGGCGCTCTGCAGAGGAAAACGTGAACCCAAGGGGGTGCTCTCCGGAATCTTTAAAAGCGGCTTCTAGTTTAGGAAAATTGGGGCGTTGTCATTGATATCAAATACCCTGACCTCGACACGGAAGGACTGCAGCGGCTCCACCAGGACTATTTCAAAGTGCAGAACACACGGGTCGGCTTTGCCACAAAGTGACTCCCGATCCAGTTTCTCCTTCACGAACAAATCCCCTGTCTTGCGGTGGAGCCGGAAATGCAGTTTGTTGCCCTCGGAAACGAGCCGCGCCCCGCGCGCAGCCAGCTTCCCTACCTCCAGCCCTAGGTCCTTAGCCACATTGGCCACAAAGGAGCCGCTCTCCATCTCCTCGGCCACCGAATAGCGAATCGTTGTCGCACCCCCGACAGATACGCACAGAAAAATGAGAAGAGATCCCACTTGCCTGCTTTGCAAAGGTTTCCTACGAGAAACCGCCGCCATCGGTTCTCTCAAGCGCACTCTCTGCAGTCGACGCCAACTGTTGTGGATATACTTTCACTTTTCCGAAACCGAGTACTGCAACAGCTGCTTTCCGCTTCACTAGCCTCTAACCGCAGCGCCACCAAGGGCTACCTGAGCCCGCTAAGCTGTTTTGCACTTGGAAGAATATTTGCATTGAGCAACTCAACTCCCCAGTCTATTGAATGTATTAATAGATATGTTCTCATTCCGGAGAGTTAGGTAGACGTTGAAAGTTTGTTGCCAGAGCGACAACAGACTCGCCTGTTAATTCCCTTTCAGGAAAAAAAAAGTCCTTGGGAATTGAGACGCCAATGAGGATACTCCCTCAAGCTGAAGTCACTGTATCTGCTAGCTGGCTAGGGCCACTGCAGCAATGGGCAAAAAGCAACAAGTTTAAGCTACATCTGCACACACTCTTCAGTCTCTCTAGAGACCAAGAAAGAAGCAAAAGGATCCTGCAGTGTCTTCTGGAGCCTGAACCAAATATATGGGGCGGGGAGCGGGAAAGCATGGAGGAAGTGTCAGTAGGAAAAAGGAAAGGGAACAGGCAGATACTATCCTTCAGGAACCTGAGGACCAGTAGGTACAGTACTAGGGCACTAGGCCAACTGGCCTCTTGATTTGCGCAAATCCATTCCCTGCCCCAGAACCCTTAAATGCTTAGGAAGCAGCTGGTTTGTCACTTATAATTATGATGGCAGCCATATTTACAGGATATGATTTCTATGTACTATCAATGTGTTAGGGGATTTATATGAATTATTTAATTTAATCCTTGCAACAGCACTGTGAAGTAGACATTATTTCTTTTTTTTAAAAGACAAGGAAACTGAGACAGGACCCCCTCAAGGTCTCCTACATAGTAAATATTAGAGATAAAACTCAATTAATTTTGACTCCAAAGTCTATGCCCTTAATTGGTATACTATTCTGTTTCCCAGATAATATACTGGATAAATCAAATGAAGATAAATGTTTGGATTTGGATTTTAGATAAATAAAAAAGACCGCTTTTATATATATTGAAAATGGCCTGATAGAAATATGAGAGATACTTGTCAAGAGTTTTGTCTGTGATCATAGGATCATAGAATGTTTAAGAATGATAAGATACATCAGAAAGATGAGATCCAATCTCCCTCTTTCCCCTCCTTTTTTAACAGATGAAGAAATTAAGGCCCCAATTGATGAAATCACTTGCCCAGTTCATCAGCTACTCATGGCAATGTAAGAACTAGAACTTGTCTTCTGACATTCTGTCTCATGCTCATTATCAAAAGCCTTTGATTTCTCATTTGTTCTCAGCATTTTATATCCTCGATGATATGCAAACAGTTACTGCCACTTAAGAGATGTCTAAACCATATTTTCCAAGTGGGAAAAAAAGTGAGTGAAAATGGAAAGTGTACGAAACATGAATGACATCCTGACATGAAGGAGTTAATGAATCCCTCAATCTCTACCAGATATTTTAACACCTGGCTTAAGCGTGCATCCCTAGACTTACCCCTTAGTTTTGCCTCTTTTTAAAACTATATATAAAGTGTACAGTAGATAATCCTTTGAATTTAGTTTCTTCCCTTCCTTATTTAGCTCAATGTGAGGTTGATGTTGTTATGTTTACCTCTATTTGCATTAATGTATAGAATTCCAGTGTATTGTCAATGCCCATTAGCCAAACATCATCAGAAACACACCTGTAGTTGAACAAAGTTGTATTTGCTAACTTATTGCAACAGGGGAAACTGTACACCTTAGATAATCATGAAGCATTTCAATAAGAGGGTGTTAGAAAGGACATATGATATCTGATCTTACGTTAGATGGCTTGAGAGAGGTTTGAAGCTTGGCTTTACTCTGGATTGGATGCTGTCATAAATGGAGTTAATTTTATGCTGGGTATATTAATAATTTTTATGTAGAAGATGAGTGGAATGAGGTGAGGCTAAAGTTGTGATGGGTAAATAAGCCATAGTTACTAATATTACCCAGGATAGAAATGTTTGTGCATTTTTGTGGATTGAACAATGCTGTTTGTTTGTTTGTGTTTAGACATGGTTATGGTGTGCTCTCGTTTTTCTCGTGATTCATCACAGTCATAGAATGGCCTTGTCTGATGTTGGTGTTACATGAAATTGTTTTTGTTCAACAGGAGAACACTATGGCCTCACTGTTATCAGGCCAGCTCCTAGCTGCCAAGGACGGCTTTTATCTTTTTCAGTATGTACGCACCAAAAGTCATTTACCCACTCCATTGTTCTACTGCTCATAGCATATCATTCATTATACATTTCACTTTGTACATGTGTGTGCAGATTTTGGGGGGAGTATATACCTAGAAGTGGCATTGATGTCATAAGGTATGTTCTTTTCAGGTTTACATGATATTGCCAAACTGCTTTCTAAGAGGTTGTACCAATTTACACTCTCATCAGCAGTATAAGTTCTAGCTGCTCAAATTCTTTCAAAAAAACACTTGCCATTACTAGTCTTTTTAAATTTTGCCCATTCTGGTGAGTGTCTGTGTTCACATCTTATTGTTGGTTTAATTTGCATTTCTCTCATTATTAATTATGGACAAAGTAGATCCCTATTTAATATATTTTTAGACTCGTGTGTGCATACATATACATAAGTATATTATAT
>NW_012147908.1:3618836-3687758 GCF_000956105.1 Propithecus coquereli
AAAATATATTCTAACATTTATATAAAATATATCATTTATTTACCTTTAAGTCATAGGTTTAAATGTTCCTGAAGTTTTTCAGCTGAGAATTTTGTCACTGTTTTCAACTTCTTTTAGAAAAAAATGCCCTAACTAGAGCACTGGAGAGTTTCCCCCTTCCCCATTTGTTGTTTCTATTATTGTATCCAAAATTCAAGTAATTTTAGAGTTTTAATATTGATCATATTTACTGTAAGAGTCACTTTTATGACCATATTAATATTCGGGATCTCCTCTAATTTTGTTTCATATATAATTTCTAAGCCCAAACAAAAACTTTCTATTTTTAATAGCTGATATGTTAAAACATTGAGGTCACACCTGTGGTTGTAAACTTTAATACTACTTTAGAAGCCTGTTCTTCTATGTGCCTTTTTAGGCATTTGAGGTTTCTAATTCATATTGGCAGGAACAGGATGCTTTGAGGGATAGAAGACTTTCTTAGGCAGCTCAGTTTATTGCAGCTGCTCTTGATCTCCCACCTGTTGCTTTCAATGACAATGCCTCTTATTGTTCAACATGAGCATAGCATATAATGTTTCCTTCTTCCACAGTAACGTAAGAAGCCATAATGTGAACCAATACCATTTATAGGCCAGATTTATGTTACACTCTTATTTTGAACAGATGGATTTCATACCCTTATTATTCAAGCTTAGTCATTTTCATATTGGTTGTTCAGGCTATAGATGTCTTTCCATGAAATCTGACAAGTGTTTGGAAACTTCCAAATTTAATCAAATGGAACCTAGATTAGGGTGATAATTCTTGCCTTGTTAAACTTTGGTCAATTTCTCCCTCATATAATTGAAGACAATTCAACTAACAACCACAAATTCAGTGCCTAAATCTTAAAACAGAAATGGTAACTATTATATTCTGTGTTAAGATTCATATAAGAATAAATGAGAAAATATCTGTAAGAATACCAAATACTAACTGGTTGGCTGACAAATAAAGCCATGTGTGTCTCCTGGCTGGGTCTATTTTTTTTCTGAGTGATAAGTTTGTTTGGGAAAGAAATTCATTTTATTCTCAATTTGCTAAAATTGATTTTACACTGTAGCTCATACATCTGAGCATACAGTAAGACTCAGGCTATATAGTCATCACTTATTTCCAAAGACAAGAAAAGTGATATTAAACTAATTGTGGGAAAGAGGTTACCATGAAATGAGATGGTCAGCTGGAATTCTGACTTCATAGCCTCTAGAAGTATGTACCCATCTTTCCATGGTATTTTTATAAAAATAATAACACTTGAATAAAATATTCCATTACCTCTTTCTCCTGTTTTTTTCTTGCTATCTATTGAAGAATCTCTACTTACAAAGCAACTTAAGAGTTCCTCATCTGAAGCTGAATGTACGTATTTCTCAGAGTCTTAATCATCACTGTGTAAAACAGGATAAAAATATACTGACTAAGAGTAATAAGCATACCATAAATTTTTGGTGTTTTCAACTCTCTGATAGTTTACATACTAGGCCTGGAAAATATTAAAATAAATAAGAGTTTTTCTCCTAGAATTCTCATTACCTCTTACCACTTCCTAAATATAATCACACCTTTTATCTTCCAGAAACAGATCAGAGCAGTACTTCCAGCTAAGCTTCCTTGAATATGTTTGGCTAACAAGATAGAGCTTCCTTAGTATTTCCTTTAGTAAAATATAGTCTGTGAATGTTTCAGTAAATATTTCTAAATACCTATATATACAAGTATTTTTAAAATACCTATTTGATAACAAGGTGTGTCAGAAGAAATGCTTGGATAAATTTAAACATATTTGTACATCATCTTCTGGGGTAGGAGTGAGATATCACTCTGGAAATTATGCATTTTCATATACTCCTTTAAAAACAGGCATATCTGTCAAAAGCCACCCCCTGAGGTCCAAAATCCCAAAGCCCTCCAATTTGTGTCTTCAGAGTTTTGGGTCTCATTTCAAAGTACTTTTTAAACTTTATCAATACCATTTTCCTTATCTACCACCAGGTGGCAGATGGATCCGCTTTTCCGAGAGCGACCCTGACCCCGCCCTACCGGAAGCTGTCATGTAAAGGAAATCTCTCTGGCCACGCCTAGAGTTCAGCACCCTGGACACGGACAGCGACACCGCCCAGTTTAGTCTCATGACTCGCTGCAGAGTTTCACCTGACAAAGGAAATGGCCAATCCCAGTAGGTTCTAAGGGCCGCGTGACCGACTAATTTACAGTGCCAGGAGTGGAGGGGGTTAGGAACCCCCTGATTTGGGACATTTAGACTGGTGGGGGACCCAGCTGACATTAAATAATACCCCATATTGCAAAGTGCTGTGTTTTTTTCTCTCACTACCCTCCAAAATCTAAGTGACTTGTAAATACTGTCTTGTTGTGGGACAGGAATTAAATTACCCAACCTCCATACGTTGGTTTATTCCGACAAAATGACTAAGACAGCAAAGGCGGTACAAAAGTCTGTGTGAGTTATGGCGGCCAATAGCTTGGTTTGCACAAAGCTGCCTGTCAGCTCTCCTGAGACACCAGCTTAGCAAAAAGCACAGACTGCTTTTTCGCGTTTTCCATGTCTTCTTGTTAGCATTAAATTACTATCTTAGGCAGACTGATTGGACTGAAGCATAAGTGTGTTCTAGAAGTGACGGTTTAGCTGTCATTTTACCAGTTGCCTAGCGACTAATTAGACAAAAAGAGCACGTTTGAGGGTTTTAATTCGCGTTTTAGAACAGCAAAAACCCAAGAGCAAATGAAAATGGGTTCGGGATAGCATAATGTATTACCAGGGACTAGAGTTTAGAATATGAGTCTAATTAAATATCAATGCTGGGGAAGCAGGGAAGGCTAAAGATGAACAGTGGCTATTTAAGGTTGACAGATCGAATTTAACCGAGTTTTAGTTGTAATTTATCCGTATTAAAATAGTATGGATTATTTTTCCCCACTCTTGTTTTGACAGCGATAAGTTCAGATTTTCAACCAGCAGAGGGCGAGTCGACTGCATTTTTTGCCTCTTAGACACTCCCTCTTCCTCCCTCCCCCCTCTACCCCTGGGAAATTAATTTACTAGGCTCTTCAAATATAGACAAGCCGAGGAAGGTGTGGTGAAAGGAGAGCAGCGCGCAGAACTTGGCAGAGTGCCCACGCTGTCAGCCTTGGATGTATGGCTGCACTGCACTGCTAACGGCCTGTATTTCCTTGCTGAGGGCTGCAGAGGGGATTGCAGTGGTTGTTATAGGAGGAGGCAGGAATGGAAAGCAACCCTACCTCCAGAAGCCGAAGATATCTGGGGTCACTAGCTTCAGAAAACTGGAAGGGCCAGAGGTAGCCTAGTAAGACGACGAACGTAAACTATGAAGGCTCCAAAGAGGAAAGAAGCAGTTTACTTCTCAGGCCAAAAACTCAGTGTGCTCAAATAATCAAAATAAGGCTCTGCTCTGGCTTTGCCACTCTAAGAACAAATATTGGAGGGTGGGGAGTAGGTACAGGGAGGAGATGAGAGCAAAGACTAAGTATTGGCTGAGTCATCCATAGAAGAGAACAAGCAAAGCAAGCCAGCTCAAGGGGAAAGACAATGACAGGAAAGCCTGCCAGAATGCAGGGCAGAGCAATAAAGCATGCTATACAAAGTTAATTTATTGTTGGGCCAAGCCTTCCGCATACCACTTGCTTCAGAGGGGTGGTTTACCTTGTATCATAAGATTTTGCAGAATCTCCCCAGGCAGGCAGCCAGAACTCCCATTAATTAGACATGCCCCTTCGCCTCCACATATTTATGTCTCAGAAGTCATCTAATTCAGTATCAAATCAGCAAAATTAATTTCTTCTGGATGCCATTAAACTAAATTTTATGCAGCATTGCCTTTTCTCTCTCTCTCAATCATTAAATTTCTGTAGAGCCTGTGTTTAAAGGACACCATTTCATTAATAAATTCAATTCATAGGAGAATACGATACTCCCTTAAAGTTGGTATTGGGGAGGATAAGAGCAAGGTATCGTAACAGGATGGATCGACACTTTTCAGAAAGCATGATTTGACTTGCAATTTCATGACTAATTTTACAGATAAATTGCACTTTGATGGTGTCGTAAAGCACACCTCTATTGCTGTGGCATTCCCTCTGTAAAAGAGCACTTGTAAACTTTCTATGCATACGCCAAACTTCATTCATGTTGCACCAAGATCCGAACAAGTGCTTAAAATTGACTAATATAATCTCCCCCCACAGAAACCAGAATTATCTTTTTAAAAACTAAGTACTAAGTCATTGAACAGGCACTTAATGAAAGAGAATATACAATTAGCTAATGAGCATATGAAAACGTTTTCACCGTCATTAATTGCTAAAGAAATGGAAATTTGAACCACAATGAAATGCCTTTACTCATCCAAGAGAATGGCTAAATTAATTAATTAATAATAAAAGCTGCTATTTTCAAGTGTTGGAAAAAAAGCAGCAACTCCAACTATCACACACTGCTAGAAGAGTATAAATTGGTACAATCATTCTGGAAAACCATCTGCCAACATTTACTGAAGTTCAATATAAGCATACCTGATGACTCAGTAATCCACTCTTAGGTATATACCCAATAGAAATGCATACCTATTTGTACAAAAAGGCATGAACAAGAATGTTTATCATAGCTCAAACCTGGAAGCAATCCAAATTTACCCCAACAGTATAATGGATAAATTTGTAGTTACCGCCATATACAGAAATATATACACAATAGCAATGTTTTAAAAACTGCTACATGCAACCATATGTATAAACCTCACAAACATGATGTAATGTTTAGCAGCGAAAAATTGGAAACAAAAAAATTTTGTGTGATTCTATTAATATAAAGCTCAATAATTGGAAAAAACTACTCTAAGATGATAAAAGTGAGAAGAGTGGTTACCTTGGTAGAGACAAAGGCTGGAAAGGAGCATAAGCAAGCCTTCTGGGATTTTGTAATATTCTATTTCTTGATCTGGGTGGTATTTACATGGATGTGTTCACTGTAAGAATCTATTAAGCTATACACTATGATTTGTGCATGTTAAGTATGTTATATTGCAATAAAATGCTTTTAACAAAGCACAAGACTGATTGTGCCATACCTGTGTTTAAAACAATTCAATGTCTTCTCATTGCACTGAGAACAAAATTGAAATCCCTCAATATGGCCTACAAGGCCCTGCATAAAGTAATCCTATCTAAATTTCCAATCTCTTATTAACTATAATACTTCCTCCCTCAGTCACCATGCTTGAATTATTCTGACCTTCCAACAGTTTCTAGAACGTAATCAATTTCTTCTCAGCTTTGGGGCCCTTGAGCTTGCTGTTTGCTCTACATGGAGTGCATTATCACCAGCTCTTTGTATGACATGTTCTTTTAATCCTTCAACTCAGATTGATGACACCTCCTTAAAGATTTTCTTAACTCTCCTATCTAAAGTCTCTGTCATTTTTCTACTTGCTACTGTAACAAATTACCACAATGGCTTTAAACAAAACAAATTTACTAACACTTTTGAAGGTCAAAAGTCAGAAATGGATCTCACTGGGCTAAAATCAAGGTACTAGCAGGAATGCTTTTATTCTAGACATTTTAGAGGAGAATCTGTTTCCTTGCCTTTTCCAGCTTTTAGAGGTTGATTGCATTTTTGGGCTTGTGGCCCCTTCCTACATCTTCAAAGCCAGCAGCATAGCATCCTCAAATCTCTTTCTGACTCTGACACTTTCTCAACTGTCTCTCTCTTCCACTTCTAAGGAGCCTTGTGATAACATTGGATCCATGCAGATAATCCAGGATAATCTCCCGATCTCAGGGGTAGCTGATTAGCACTGTTAATTTCCCCTTGCTATGTTATATAACATATTCACAGGATCTGGAGACTAGGATGTAGATATCTTTGAGGGAAGGGATTATGCTGCCTACCACAGTTCCCCCCTTTTTTTGAGTACAGTATCATGATTATTTCCGTAAGAACACACAATTTTAAGTCATTTTATATATTTGTTTAATTTTTCAGCAACTGCTCTACTCTAATATAAATTCTAATGAGAACACAGACCCTATCTATCCTCTTCTCTTCTGTTTCCCCAGTGCTTAGCATAAAGCCTGGCATGCTATAGGAGCTCAATAAGTATTTGTGGAAAGAATAAATAAATTATTATGGTCTTAGCCTATGTTTTGATACTTAAAAGCTCTGTTTGGTTTTTATCTTTTCTGTTCTTATAAAACCATATATTACGTCTTGGCAGTAGGGAAATTTCTGGAGGAATCACAGCATAGATTTTTTTCAAGTTCTCCCATCATACTAACTCACTGTAAAAAATCATGTCTACAGATAGAAGCCCATATACCTATCTTCATTTTTTTATTGGGTTTAAAAGGATACCTTATAGATCACTGCCTCATGGAAAACAGCATATCACAGGACTCATGCAGCTGGAGAAAATATAACCTAGGATAAAAAGTTGGAATTCTTCTTTACAGTCACGTGAGGAAAAATATGGTGAATGGGGCTCTAAGTATAATCCTATGGTGCAGCTACAAAGACAAGTGTCATCAGATAACCACTGTTAACGTCTATTTTACCAGTCTGTATTACCAGATACCAATGGGTTTTTTTTCAATACTTGGTGATTTATTCATTCATTCAGCAAATAGTTATTGAGCATCTATGAAATGTCAGGCACTCATCTAGGCTCTGAGTACATAGTATGAATAGTACAAAGTACCTGCCTTTAGAGAGCCTACAAATAGATACACAATATTATATGAAATAGTGGCAAGTGTTATAAAGGAGAAAGGGAAGATAGGAACTAACTACTGATACATATAATAATTTGCATGAATCTCAAAGCATTATGCTAAACAAAAGATGCTAGATGCAAAAGGATACCTACTGTGTGGCTCCATGTACACAGGGATAGAAATCAGATCAGTGGTTAGCAGGGGCTGCAGGCGAGGTGAGGGATTAAATACAAAGAGCATGAAGGAACTTTTTGGGGTAATGGAAATATTCTATATTTTGATTACAGTGGTACTTAAATGACTATGTTTGTCAAAACTCATCAAACTGTACACCTGAAAAGAATGAGTTTTATTGTGTGTAAATAATATCTTAATAAAACCAAATGTAAATGAAACAGATTACATACACACACACACACACACACACACACTTGAAATTCAAATATATCCAGTCCTATAAATATTCCAGCTGGGATCAGTGGTCCGATTATTTCTCTGGGTTTCCAGAAGGCAGAGATTTTTGTCATTTATTTACTGCTGTATCCCCAACACTTAGAATAATCCTAAGATATCATAGATCTACTATAGATATTTATTGATTAAACAAATGTATTTCTAAGCAGTGGCCCTCAAACTTTTAAAGATCAAAAGCATTTTGATGAGGGGCAAAGATAATGAGAAAAGCACTAGACTTGAAGTCAGAATCTGATTTCCAGGACAATTTTTTTTTCCTCACTTGAGGTATAATATTGGACATCCCACTTTTCTGGGCCTCAGTTTTCCTATAGGTAAAATGAAAGCTACATTGTAATCCTAGAACTCTGGAAGGCTGAGGCGGGAGGATGCTTGAGCTCAGCAGTTTGAGACAAGCCTGAGCAAGAGTGAGACCCCATCTCTACTAAAAATAGAAAAATTAGCTGGATGTGGTGGCACATGCCTGTAGTCTCAGTTACTCAGGAGGCTGAAGCAGAAGGATCGCCTGAGCCCAGGAATTTGAGGTTTCAGTAAGCTATGATGATGCCATTGCACTCCAGCCCAGGTGACAAGAGTGAGACTCTGTCTCGGGGGGCGGAAAAAAGAGAAAGCTATAAGCTATACTGGGTATCTCTTCGGTTTCTCACCGACAAGAATATTATAATTTAAACTCTCCATGTGAGATCTAATCACCTGTTTTCATTTACCTCTTCCATACCCAGATCTCCAGGAATAATAAGAGGATGAATCATCAGTTAGGTATTATCTTGAGTTTATTAAATTTTAGAAAAATTGCATTTCTTTTGGTGTCATACTCAGAGTATATTAGAAATGAGGTGCCACTTATTAAATATTTATTGATAAATTATTGGATTCATCATGATTCATATTGTGGAATTGGGATAAGGGAAAGTGCTTAATTTGTACCAGGATTCCCCAGAGCCTCATGAGAGTGAATTAATGAATAATTGGGGTGGTTAGGTAATCTTGGAAGAGTTAGAGAATAATACTTTTAAAATGTTCCTAAAATTCTCTGAAAAGAACTCCAAAAATATTAATAGAATTGATTATCACTTCATGGTAGTACTTATCTGCATTAGATAATATTTATTAGCTAATGAATATTGATTACTACATAAAAATATCCTTTAAGATTAAAAAATAAAATTTGACAATGAATAATCAATTTTAAGGTGGTTTGAAGGTCATTAAGAAGTATAATATTAAGCAGGTCACCCTAAAGGTGACCTTTCTATCTAAAGGATAGAAAAATAGTGATAAAGTTTATTCCTTTTTCCACAGTCTTCTTCAAATGCACTATCCTTTCATTACTTCTAAACCTTTGCATATGCTTTTCCCTATTATTAGGTCACTGTTTGCCCTATTCTTTTTCTAGATAAGTCTTCATCTTTTGTAGCCCAGCCTTTCCCAGCCCCCCATCCCATACCTGTAGCTTTGAGTTCTTTTATTATCCTGCCTTCTTTTTACTGTGGCCTGTAACATTTGTTGTAGCAATTTAATTGTCTGTCTTACCCATTAGGATCTAAGTTTTGTGAGGCTAGGATGATGTCCACCTCATTCAACATTATATTTTCTGACCCTCAGATAGGACAAATACATAAGAGATGCCTGGTAATAATTAATAATCGAATGACTATAGTGGTGATTGGGTATTAGGTAAATAAAATGATCTATCTCACTAAATTTTGAAGATAAAGATAACAGGATTTGCTGGCGGATTAGATGTGACAGAAAATACAGAAGTCAAAGATAACTCTGGAATTTGGCCTGAACAACTAGAAGGATGGAGTTACCATTAACTATGGTAAAGGAGGAGGGAGGAGGAGATTTGGGGGAGAAAGATACAAAATTTACATTTGAAAATTTTAAATTTGAGATGCCTATTAGACAGCCATATAGAGATGTTGAATAGGCAATTGGATATACAAGCCTGGAGTTCAAGAAAGATGTTGAAACTTAGATAAAATTTGGAAGTAGTCAATGAATATAAATCTATGGGACTGGATGAAATAACCAAGGAGATAAAAGAGATAAGAGGTAGAAGAACCAATGTTTTTAGCACACTAACATTAAGAGGTTGTGATGATGACAAGGAACAAACCTAGAAGACTAAGGAAAACCAGTACAGTAAAAAAAAAAAATAGTGTGTAAAAAAACAAGTAAAGAAAGTATTTCAAAGAGGAAGAGGAGATTAATTATGGCAAATATTGCTGAAAGGTCAAGCGAGATGAGAACTGAGAACTGAAAAGAGAATTTTGGTGGAATGGTCAGGGTGAAAGCACGATTGCAGTGGGCTCAAGAGAGAATGGAACATTTGCTGAGTAGGTTTGCTATTGTCAGTGGTATTGGCGATATAATTTTGAAACTATTTTGTATGTATTATAGCATTAAGAAAAATAAGTAAATATGCCAGTGCTGTTTAGAACAAACGTTTTCACTGAAGAAGAAGGGAAATACAAATGTTGAATGGGGAAATGTAAAGAAGAACCCTATGCTAGTGGATTTTAATTGGAAGTACCTGTATTAGAATAAACCCATGAATACAGGTTCACTAAAAGTTAAACCTGGAAACAGATAACCAGTAGCAATGAGCACATAATATCACCTAGATCTTGGTTTCTAAATACTATTTCCCACTAAAAGGAATGAGAGATCCTTAGAGAAAGACCTGATTCCTGGTCTGGGGCAAGAAAAGTATAAAATAAATCTGAAGTATCTTGTATTGCTAGAAAGCAAGGAATACTTAAAGAATGGGAAGGTCATATAAAAAGGACACGGTGCTCACTTGAAAGGGATCCCACTGGCCAAACTGAAAAGACATTGAACACCAAAAATAATGACAGTAATGTCTTATAACACACTGAGTAAAAATAAATGTGCTTTTCCACACTGAAATTCAAAAAAAGAGAAAGAAACAGGAATAGGGGAAATTCTTCATTCCACAAAAAAAAAAATCTAAAAAATGAAGAAGGAATGATAGAATTAGAAAATTAATGTTTAGTAACCCTCAACATAATGGATGTTATCAACAAACAACATCAATGAATGAATATTAAAATCACTGGGTGAAACTCATTTGAGGGAGTATGATAATCACAAATTATCAAAATATCGCCCCACAAATTGCCTACTAATTTCAAGGTGAAAATGTATCTCTACAAAGGAGAGATGTGGTGGTTACTGCCTTAACTAAGTAATCAAACTTAACATAACTAATAGTGGGCCAACCTGACACTATCTACATCCTGATAAAATGCAGTATGTGTGTTCACTAAATATACACATGTATAATATTCTTGCAAAAAAAAAGTTTAACTCAGTCTAATTATGAAGGGAAAAAATTAAAAAAGTCCAGAATGTGAAACATTCTATAAGATAACCAGCCAGGACTTTTTTTTTATTTTTTTAAGTTAATGATGTGTAAAACACGAGGCGAAAGATTTATATGGTCTGAAAAGAAACCAGAGTACCGTCTGGGGGATGGACATGCTTGAAGCTCTGACTTGGGTGGGGCAAAGGCAATATATGTAACCTAAACATTTGTACCCCCGTAATATGCTGAAATAAAAAAGATTTTAAAAAAATCAAAAAGAAAAGAAAAGAAAAAGAAAAAAATAATATATAAAACAAATATGGAGAGGAACCACTCTAACTCGAAAAAGTTTGAAGGTTAATAATAGCCAAATGCAAGGAGTGAAACATGATTGGACTGTGAACGGAAAAAAAACCCATACATTTTGTGACAACCGTTGAAATTTGAATACAGACTATATATAAAGTAGTATCAAAAAAATAATATTAATTGCCTTACTTGTGAAAATATCATCATGATTATGTAGGAGAATATCCTTATTCTTAGGAGAGGCATGCTGTTTTATTTAGCAGTGATGTGTCATGATGTCTAAAATATACTTTCAAATGGTACACCAAAAATTATACAGAGAGGAAGGAAGAGAGTGAGGGAGGAAAAGTGGGTGAGACAGAAGAAGGGAGAAAGGAAAGGAGAGAAAGTGAGAGAGAGAGAGAAGCAAATGTGGCCAAATGTTAAATGGTGACTGTTGATAAAAGGAGTATAGATGTTCATTTTACTATTCTGTCAATTTTTCTATAGGTTTGAAAATTTTTTATTTATTTTTAAAATTATTTATTTATTTTTTAGGGACAGGATCTCTGTCACCCAGGTTGGAGTGCAGTGGCCCAATCACCTCAAACCCCTGGGCTCAAGGGCTCCTCCTGCCTCAGCTCCCTGAGTAGCTGGGACTACAGGAGTGCCACCACGCTGGGCTAATTTTTTAATTAATTAATTAATTTTAGAGATGGGTCTTGCTATGCTGCTGAGGCTGGTCTCCATCTCCTTGCCTCAAACAATTCTCAGGCTCTTTAAGCACTGGCATTATAGGCTTGAGCCACCACTCCTGGCCCCTTGTTTAGAAATGTTAAAAAATAAATTTGAGCATTGCAACTATTTCTTCAAGCCAGGTACTAATTTTTAAAATGAATAACAGTGGTTTCAAATGAAGTCATTTGAATTTATGGCCAAGTATATATGAGTGCCAATTGTTTAAATATAATTATTGTAAAACTATGAAATAAAGAGAAATTAGGAGAGGAATTAGAGATAGTAAGTATAGAGAACCCTTTCAAGGAATTTTTCTTTTTGTAAAGAGAAGAGAAATGAGCAGTAGCTAGAAGGAAAAATGAGGTCAATATATGGTTATTTTAAGATGTGAGAAATAACAACATGCTTTTATGCTGTATTGGAAAGATCCAGTAGAAAAAATAAAATTGCTAATATAGGGGTGGTAGAAAGCAATGTCCTCGAGTACATGACATGGGAGAGGATTTGGGCACAAGTGCAAGGGTGGCCTTAGCTAGCAGCAGCATAGACAGTTCATCTAATAGTCACAGAACATAAGTACAAGAAGAGACAGGTCAGTAGGTCAACACGGTGAGAACTTACAGACGACTCCTATGACACTTCATGTATCAGTGGGTGAAGAAGTAAGATGCTCTGCTGATGGAAATGATGAGGGAGGTGCTGAAGGTTTTGTCATAACATGGAAAAAGATCAGAAGATATGAATCAGTCAAGTTAGAATGGATGTGGATGGGGTAGTGAATGGGCTAGGAAAATACTATAATATATAGTGGCCAGGAGCATTAAGGGCCATTTGAGATTTATAATCACAAATATAAAGTGAGAACAGCTAGCAATATTGTGATTTTTTTCTACTACATTAATATATGTGAATACAGGCCTGGTATAGGCAAAATTTGGGGTTTATAAGGTTTTAGATTTATAAATCCAAAGTTTTTGATTTACGAAGCTTTGGATATTAATAAGCAAGTATACTAACGAGAGAGAGTCAAAAAAGTAAGATTATATAAAACGGAGTGATTATAATGATTGACCATGAACTTTTAGCTGGAGAAGGATAATTAAGGACATGGTGGTAGGGATGATGAAAAGATGGTAGGACTAATAGGTTTGATACATTGGAGTGGTTGAAATTATTTTTGAAGTTAGGGTCCTAGAGGAAGTGAGCTGGGAAAACTGAAGGGGTAGCCAAAAAGTTTGATGCTTGAAACTGATATTAAGAAAGTGTTGCATTTTACAGGTGGTTTTTGGTAAAAAAAAGAAAAAGAAAGAAAAAAAAGAGTGTTATACAGTCATTCATAACATGAAGTCTGTATCTGACCTCAGATGGTAGTAGGTGCCTGAGGTCAATAGAGTACTGGATAATTGGAGGAGAAAAAGTCAAGGAATGGAGAGACTAGGCTAGTAGAAGAAACATCTATGTGGATATTGAAATCACCAAGAATTATGTATGACTGGGATATTACTAGAAAGGATGACGAAGAGCCAGCAGTTAAGATGGTCAAGAAATGAGGGTGAGTGACATGGATTCGGGAGGCGACTGCTACGGGGAGAGGTAGTAAGTGATAAAATGTGATGGCATGAGATTCTAAGCTGAATGTTGTTAAGGGGATGGGAAGTAGAGTGATCCAGAAGTGGCAATGAGGATCAAAGAAGAGAATTTATTTCAAGGCCCAGTAGTCCAAAAGCTAAGGAGAAACCACAGCTATAATACATTTTGAGAAGAATCAACGGAAATAATGTCCTCAGAGAGAACCAGGCTTCCGTTAAAGAAAAAAAAGAAGGTAAATTTTCAGAAAAGAGGCTGAGGATACAGGGAATTTTGCTGATGACTGACCAGAGGGCATAGTGGAAGGGTTTTGGGAGTTGAGAAGGGGTAGAAATAGTGTAATAAAAATAAATCTACAGAACAACATGGGAGTTTATCTGTGAGTGAAAAGAGATGACAGAGGACTTCTGAACTTTGGGAAACTGACATAGAGACAAGCCTTGCTCTGCCATCCCAGCAGTAGTGCAGTGACATCATCCTAGCTCACAGCAACCTCAACCACCTGGGCTTAGGCCATCCTCCTGCCTCAGCCTGCTGAGTAGCTGGGAGTACAGGCCCAAGCTACTGTGCCCAGATAATCTTTTCTACTTTTGGTAGAGAGAGGTCTCACTCTTGTTCAGACTGGTTTTGAATTCCTGTATTCAAGCAATCCTCCTGTCTCAGCCACCTAGAGTGGTAGGATTATAGGCATGAGCCACCAAGCCGGGTCTTTTTTTCATTTTATAGCCACAGAGTCTCACTCTGTCACCCAGGCTGGAGTGCAGTGATGCAATCATAGCTCACTGTTATCTTAAACTCCTGGGTTCAAGCGACCTTTCTGCTTCAGCCTCCTGAGTAACTAGGACTACAGGCAAGCGCCACCACTCCTGGCTATCTTTTTAATATTTTGTAGAGACTGGGTTTCCCTATGTTGCCCAGTCTGGTCTGAAACTCCTGGCCTCAAGTGATCCTCCTGCTTCAGCCTCCTAAAGTGCTAGGATTACAGGCATGAGCCACTGCACCAGGCTCATGAAGTTAATGTTGATGGTCTTATGGCACATAGTGGTGATAAGGCTATAACTTGAGGGTAAGGGGTTAGGGTTTTGTCAGAAATATTCAGAATTCTACAGCCCTCACTTAGCTAAAACCGATGTCTTCCTATAAGTACACAGCCACATGGAGACCCGTTTTGACCTGTGCCAGTGCAGATATGGAGACCAGAGACAAGGGGCAGTTGCTGTCTAGTGTGAGAGTTTCTTTCCACCTGCCTTGGATAGTACCCATAGAAAGAGGAATCAAGTTTCGGGCTTTCTACCCTTTTTGAAAACAAATCCACTCCTGAAGCCCATGCTTCCCAGGAGATCAGAATATTGGGATGATAGTTGTGCTGCCAATGCTGCTAGCTCTTGCATGGGTCAGAGGCTTGAGAGAGCCAAAGGGCAACAAGGATTACTAAAAATTAGCAGTGAGTAAAGCATATTCATGTTTTCTTATGGCTATGATGGGTACTCTTAAAATATGGAAAGTTCAGTTAGAACCTCCTAGATGATTTTTTTTTAAGTTTAAAAGTTAGCTACTTTCTATCGTCAACATCAGAAACACAATGGCCTAATCAGTAACTGTAGGCATTTTGAAACATACTAATATTTAAGAGGAAATTAAAAGTAAGTCTTGCTTGCTATCAATGTTAGAAATCACAAACAGACACACACATTCTGAGTCACTGTAATAATTCTCTAGTCTTACTTCCCTGAATCTCTGAAGATTCAATTTGGCATCAAATAACAGCCCATTCTTCTCTGCCACAGGGGTCATTTGGAGCTGATGAGGAATAGATAGCACTATCTACGGAGAAGAAAGAGGTGCTCTCAGGTGACATTTTGTTTTGGAAAAAGTCTGGAAATGTAAGTAAGTTTTTTGATCTTTTTTTCTGAGCACCACTAGCCAAAATTGGAGACTTTCACCATAAGGTCTTTTCTTAAATCAAATTAATTAGTTAGGGGTTAGGATATCTGAGTTTGCCTCTGGTTATGTCCCTAACACTTACAAGTCATCGAATTATTCTTACCTGCAATTTCTCCATCCATGCAAGTGAAAAACAGAACTTCCCAAAAGCATTAAAGGGGATTTCCGAGTCACTGCTGACTTGAAATCAGGATGTTTCAACTTTAACCTCCAAGATGAACGTGATCACGTCTTCAGTTCCAGGCCTCGGCTATCAGGCAAGGGAAGCAAACTGCTCTTCTCAGAAGAGACCTCACTTATGCAAAGAAAGGAGCCTGAGGCAGATGCCAAATTCGAAGTGGGAGGCTATAAGTAATGTCTACAAAATGAATTAGGTTCAAGAGGGATGAACAATCTTTTGTAAACAGCGTGCTATGGTGGCGATAGGAATTTAGCTCACCTTATACCAATTCACCTAAAGCCAATTCTCCTGATGCCAATTTACCCAATTAATTCATCTAAAATTAACATTTTCTAGAGCAGTGGTTCTCAATCCTAGCTGTGTGTTAAATGATTCTAACCTGGGGAATTTTTAAAAAGACTAATGCCCAGGCCAGATCTCCAGAGATTCTGATTTATTTTGTCTGTGGTAGAACTCAGGCATTGTCAGAGAAAGTATAAGATGCCCAGTTGAACTTCAATTTTAGATAAAACAAATAATAATATTTGCATATAAGTATGTTCCAGATATTGCATGGGATATATTGCATGAGACATAATTATACTAAAAAATTATTTGATCTTTATCTAAAATTCAAATCTAACTGGATATCCTATGTTTTCATTCACTAAATCTGGTAACTCTGCCTGCAACCCTAGATTTAGCCAGGACTAACAACAACTGCTCTGGTGTATGTAGATCATATAGATTGGACTGAGTTTGTTTAATGTTTTCTACATAATTTTGCATTTTTAAAAAGTATATTTTTCTCATTTCTAGGCAGGTAAGGAATTCATTTTTAGCCTGTTTGTAAGGGACTGCCAAATATTTTTATTATTTATATATTCCTAATAAATATTTATATTTGATATATAATAAATATTTATATTATCTATATATCTAATAAATATTTATAATGTAATATAATATATTATGATTCACATAATTTAACCATTTTGAGTATTTACTTCCTTTTTGCTATTTGTTGTTATTTTATATTCCTTTGTGCTTTTTCTTATCAATTTATATGAGCTGTTTAATATTTATATGTATAGAAATTAGCCCTCTCCTATAATATGAATAGCAATATATTTTGTCTTTTGATTTAGATTGTGGTGGTTTTTGCAATGCAATTTTAAAAATGTATATATACAAAATAAATATTTTCTCTTTTATGTCTTCTTATTATTCTGTCATACTTATAAAATCTTTCCTCATTTAGAGATTATTTTTAAATTTCACTCATTTTTGTGGCAGAGGCTACAGCCCCAATATTCTCATCTCTTTAGATAGAGAACCCTGATTTTTAGTTGGTCACATCCTTGCATGTAGTTGGGACCATGTAATTTATTTTCTTTTTTTGCCAGTGAGATGTAAACTAAAATGTTAGGTGGGAATTCTGGGAAACCTTAAAAGACTTCCCTCCCTCCTTCCTGAAATGGCTGGAGATCTAGCAGCAATACTGAACTAGGAGAGACCTTCACAATGGGGAAGTCCCATGCTAAGGATGGCAGAACAGAAGACATGACCCTAGATCCCTACTGATATAGTAAAGCCACCCTGATAGGCCTTAACTCCCTACCTCCAGGTTTCTTTCTGTGAGAGGGACATAACGTCCATCATGTTTAAGTCACTTCTATTTTGAATCTTTTAAAAACATATTAACCTAAATTAATCCTAACTGATACATCACATTTGCTTTTAATAGTTATATTCTCTGTGTGTGTGTGTGTGTGTGTGTGTGTGTGTGTGTGTGTGTTTTACATCATCACGAATTTGTTTTGTTGTATAAATTTTTTCAATTTTTTTCATTGTGGTAAAATACACATAACATAAAATTTACCATCTTAACCATTTTTAAATGTACAGTTGAGTGGTATTCAAAGCATTCATAATGTTATGCAACCATCACCACCATCCATCTCCATAACTCTTGTAAAACTGAAACATTGTACCCATTAATTCCCCATTCCCTCCTCCCCACAGACTCTGGCAACAACCATTCTTTCTGTCTCTATGACTTTGACTACTGTAAGAATCTTATACAAGTAGAATAATAAAGTATTTGTCTTTTCGTGACTGGTTTATTTCACTTAGCATAATGCCCTCAAGGTTCATCTATGTTGTAGCATATGTCAGAATTCATTCTTCGTGCTTTAATTTACTGCTTTTAAGCTTAGAACGTCCTTCTCCCCAACAGCTGTATAATAGACATGCACTTTTGTTTTACTCTATTCTTCAGTGGTTTAATTTATGTTTATTTCTTTAATCCAAATATTTATGTTTTTTTGTATGGTATAGTTTTAAAACCCTTTTGTCTGAATAAGAAAAAAACCCCATTGTCTACTTTCAAGCTACCTACACTTCCAAGTTTTCTCCTCTTAGCCCTATGCTTTCTCACTTACTCCATAGGTAAGCAAAGAGAGAGGGAAAGAAGTGAAAAAGTATACAAAATTATGTGATTTTTGTTTTCTTAATTAGAAGTAAGCAGTGTCTCTGCAAGTAACCACCTTTTTCTGAACACTTTCCCTTTCTGATAGTAGCCTAAAATGTTCATTTTTTTCTTAAAATAAAAGTAGCTTTGAAAGTATCCAATATAAACCGTCAAAATGTACGAGGGAAAATTATCAGCTTAACTTAATTTTAAGTCATGCAAATATACTCAGAAAAGAGTAAACTCACATGCCCCATATGAAATGCCTTGAATTGGGAAAATTAAACTGTAACCTAATTAAACATTAGGTAGGTTCACTTTATTTAAATTTATTTTTTGCCTTGGTGATTTTTCTGGATTGTTATTGGGAGTTTCAACTGTAATCTGGCTCTCGCTGGAGATAAGAGGATGAGAAAAGGGTTTAATAAAGGCTGTATGGGAAGAAGGTGGGAGAAGAGGAGAGGAAAGATAAGGAGAGAAAAAATGTTGAGGTGGGGTTGAAAAGAATTGGCGGGGAAGAGAAAGAGTATTAGAAAGAGGATAAATCAGAGAGTTGGGAGGAGGGGGGAAGAGAAAGAAACAGAAATCGATTTCCAGTCACTCAAAATGGGCTCAGATGCTACATTGTCAACTTTTAAAAAATGGCTTATATTTATTAAGTGCTGCCTCTGAGCCTGACCTTGATCTAAGCTCTTTATAGATATTAATTCTTTTAACTCAGTTATGTCCCCCTGATACATAGTTAAACATTAGTGTCAGAATTTACTTCATTGGTATTGTTAACTGACATTACAAATTCTTTCAACAAATATTAATATAACACTACAAGGAGCAGGATCCACTTCTGCTACTTAGGGAGTTAATCATACTTCTATTAATGTACCCATGGAATCAGAAACAATGACACGTGGGCTCTTTTTCAGGAAAGTGGAAGACAAAATCCTGCATCCTTTGGTTTGGTCATTACGAAGACTGAAGGGTAGAGCCCTAGAACCAAGGCATTTGGCCTTTTGTGCTTGATGGTTTCTAAGCTCCTAATCCCAAAAGCCCTCTGGGATACAGGCCTAATGCACTATGTTCCTTTGACTGAAATGTCAAGTCTGTATTTATTACAGTAATTATCCATTGCACGAATATACGGACTGAGCATTGATCCTGAGATCACACACTGTAATCTATCTGCTATATCCACTGGGCCAAATAACACTATCAATTTTTCACACTCTTTCAAAGCCAAATTTTCTGCTGACACTTAAAGGCATCTTGTATTCTGGTAAATAATTGACACTATATGTCAGACCAGTCAAATTAGAATCTTTTGATGGAAGAGATGGAAAAATATGCATATTTATGATAATTAAAGAAATGCAAATTAAACTACAATCCTTTGCTTATCGTGTTTTCAAAGATGAGAAAGAATAATAATATCCAATGTTGGGCAAGGTATAGAAATTCTCATAAACTGTTGGTAGGAGTATACTGCATTTCCAGGGGCTGATTCTGAAATATGTATAAGAAGTTTAATATCTGTATTCTTTTACTTAGTAATTCTACTTTTTGGAACTCATCCTGAGGGAATAATTGGACTAATATGCCAAATGTGGTAAAAGAGTATTCATGGTAGTAAAAATTTGAAAAACCTTTAGTATCTATTAACAGAGGACTGGTTAAATAAATTATAGTATGTGGAAACAACCCAAGTGCCCGTCAATCCATGAGTGGATTATCAAAATTTGGTATTTGTTTACAATGGAATATTACTCAATTATAAGAAATGACAGTGATCTAGCACCACTTACATTTTCCTGGATTAAACTTGAGCCCATTATCCAAAGTGGGGCACCACAAGAGCAGAAGAACGGGTTCCATTTGTACTCACCATCAAATTGGTATTAACTAATCAACATAGAAAAGCACATATCAGGACAACATCTATTGGATGCTGGGGAAGGGGGAGGGCGGTGGGAGGAGGGGGGAGGAGGGAGGAGGGGACGGGTATTTGTATACACAAGGAGTGCAATGCGCACTACCCGAAGGATGGACATATTTGAAACACGGACTTGGGGGGAGGGAAACCAAGGGCAGCACACGTAACCTAAACATCTGTACCCCATAATATGCTGAAATAAAAAAAAAAAGATTACTAATGCAAATAATCAGAAGGATTTATATTCATGTGGGAAAAAGCGAGTTACAGAAAGACTGGTATTATCCTTTACAAAATATATACATATTCACAGAAAAATGCATCTCCTTCTTACTGATGCTCCTTTCTAAGCAGAGGGAACTCAGAGTCATACCCTTATCTTTTCTATGCCCATTTATTCACTCTGCCTCATGAGGTTGGAGTGAATTATTTGATTGACAATTTGGGGAAGAATAAACAGCTAATAGCTGGCTCAGCTCTGCCTCTTTTCTTCCTGGAATTGAGCTGCCTGCTGGGAATAATAGTTCTTTTCTGCTTCTCCATGCTGTCTTTCTTGCCTGATTCTGGGATGAAAAATCTGACTAATTTTGGGGTTCATTTAGCAATCCCATTTGGCACTCACGCTAATCTATGTCCTCTAATTCATCTTTATCATTAATAAAGGGAATATTTTTGCCTTCTTATGCCATTCTTTTGTCTTATTTATCAATTAATTCAGTATTCTGGACAAGGGAGAAGGCTGCTATTCTTTCAAGCACCCAGTTATATATGGATCAAAAAAGGAATGGAAGAATAGATTCCAAACTCCTAATGGTTTGGAAACTCTCTGGAGATACTTCACTTGCTACTTTCTAAATTCTGGATATCTGTATATCATTTTTTAAAAAAATAAAAGATTGTGTTACTTTTAGAATCAGTGAAATCAATATTGATATTTCTATTTTGAATAAAAAGAGAAATAAAACATATATAACAATGAAATACTACTCTCTATATAAAATCAGCATGGCCTCCCTAAATTACAGGTCTTAGGGATCTTAAGGATATAATGAAATGGGTATTGTCATTCACTCCTAGTGGCCTCTGGTCTTGCAGTACAATGGTAATAGGAGAATGACTGCTTTGTCATTGACTAGCTGTGTGACTTTGAGTGAATCATTCCCCTTGCCCTGGATCTCAATTTTATCATTTGTAAATACGTTTCCTTTAGGCCCTACCTTTATAAGGTTTTATACACTGATGTTTAATATAGATCTGGGAAATATCAGCTGTCAGCTATTAAAGTTGTCTCTAAGTATCCCCATTTCTGAGAATTCTCTTTTCTACTGCAGGCCTCTGGCCCACACCTGATGGGACCACAGGTAGCCGCCTGACTCAATGTGATCCAATCAGTTTTTCTCTCCATGAAGAATTTAGAATTGGGAATTAGAAATAAAAGGTAGGTTATTGTGGACCATTAGAACCTAGGGTGTATAAATTTAGAAGCTGTGGAGAAGAAAAGGAGAGAGAGTTGATCTGCAGTGATAGGGAAGAACGAAACAGATTAATGGAGAAGGGATAATTAGAGAAGACAAATCTATAAAGGAATTCTTCTTGCTCTTGAGTTACTGGTTCTTGTCTCTTCTGGAGGCCCAGCCTCATTCCCATCTTTAGCTTCAATTAGACAATCTTGTGCCCTTCTAATAAATCGTCCTTTTTAGTTTAAGCTAGATGGAATTGGTTTCTTTAACATGCAATCTAAGAATCTATTCTACAATTCACATCTCTGCCATCAAAAATGGTCCTGTTCCCTAGCCCCTTGGCCTTATCATTCCAAGTCTACACAGAGAAAGAAGCTGAGTGATCCTAATTTTATCTGATTTAAGTTTAGCCTGTATAAGACCTCCTCCCCATCCTATAAGCATCCCCAGGCAAGATCCAGCACCACTTATCCCAGCTTCTGCTCCCAAACATGTGCGCCACCCACCTGTGTCCTAGAGCTGGCTTACCAGATACCTGAGTTGGGCTATGAAAGGTGTGAAAGGAATGAAGGAGTTTCCAGACTCCAAGATCCCGGGAAGATTGGCCCTGGACTTAAGGAGGACAAAGAGGAAGGTGATCTGGAAAGCTACTACAGTTGAGAAGAAATGTGTGCTTTGTCTGGTTAATGAACATTGTTAGCCATACAAATTGGAATAAACTTAAGGACTTGGAAGTGCAATTCTTTCTTGAAAGACCAGTTTGGGGGATAAAATAGTATTAATAATTTAGTAAGGAAGATCTTATAAAGCTTATGAACCAGATGATTTTGTAGGTGAGATTTTTTTTTATAAACACATGAATAGCTGCCTTGATTCTTGGCTCTCTCAGATTCATTATTTGATAAGCAATTTATTTTTCTTAAAATGAAATCAGCTCCACAGGTATGAAATTCATATGTCTACTTCTCAGCTAAGATATATTAATAACAACCTAGAAGAAAATTAAACTGCTTTCTACCCAATATTCAACCAGATGATATTAAAATATCATAGGTCTATGCAAGAATTTAAATTGCCTTTGAGCCTTCCTCTTTCACACATACATTGCAATCAGTGATTGGATGGAGAAGTCTTTGGATGAACTGAAGCTCCCATGAAATTATTCTGGATACGTAAATGAAGACAAATCTTTCTAACCTTTCCCTGTCTTTCTTGTGAAAGTCTGTCTCTGTTTTTCATCATTCACCTATAAATAGAACCATAATTCATTGTCAAGCACTAGAAATGAGTATATGTTCAGATAGAAGGATGTGATTATTGTAGGGGGAGTCACAATGTTCATAACAGCCTTACAAATTTCCTCTTCGGGATACACCTAGACCAGGTTTTATAAATCTCAGGTACTAAATTTATCATTGCAAACAGGTGCTAATTTTTGTTTCTAGTAGCAAAAATCTGGGTATAACCCAAATGTCATTAACAGAGAAAAAGTTAAATGCATTATGACATTATGACCTGCCATTATATGGAATTTATACAGGAATTTAAAAGAATGATTTAGAGTTGACCTGGAGAAATACTCACGTTAGTGTAAGTTAAAAAAAATCTACAGGACAACAAGCTTGGTACCATTTTATTTTTATATGAGAAAGAAAACAAACATGTCTATGTGACATTTTATATATAGATAGATGTGTAAATGTGTGCATAGAAAAAAATGTGGAAAAACACACTTGAAATTGTTAACATTAGATATCTGTGTAAGGGAGAATTAGAAGAAGCTGGTGAAGAAAGTAGTAATTTTTCTTTATATGCTCTGGATTCTTTAATTTATTTAAAAGAACACACTTTTATAATAAAAATTCAATGTCACATAAAACGAAATAAAGTCTAGTGAAAGCAAAGCCTAAAAATGAGGGCTGTTTAATCAATCCTCCTCTATGTTTATGCATCAGTTTTCAATTTTCTTTTGCTCTAAGACCAGCTACTGGCTGAATGGTTGTCTGAATTGCTCATATTCTTTGTAGACTGATGATCCCCAAGCCAAATGATAATTGTGTAACCTAACAAATTACTGGGCTTTATGTTTTTCACTACCCACTCTTTCTTATTTTTTTGTACAGACTAGACTTCATATTATGGAAGTAAATCTACTAGTGTCCATCTCAGAGGAGCTTAAGTTCAAAGACAAGCTCATAGATTTTATTAGGGCAAAAGATTTTTAAGATTTCATATTGGCCAGGCGCAGTTGCTCACGCCTGTAATCCTAGCTTTCTGGGAGGCCGAGGCGGGCGGATTGTTTGAGCTCAGGAGTTCGAAACCAGCCTGAGCAAGAGCGAGACCCCGTCTCTACTAAAAATAGAAAGAAATTAATTGGACAACTAAAAATATGTAGAAAAAACTAGCCGGGCATGGTGGCGCATGCCTGTAGTCCCAGCTACTAGGGAGGCTGAGGCAGGAGGATCGCTTGAGCCCAGGAGTTTGAGGTTGCTGTGAGCTAAGATGACGCCACAACACTCTAGCCCGGGCAACACAGTGAGACTCTGTCTCAAAAAAAAAAAAAAAAAGATTTCATATTTTAGCAGGCATTTATTTTCACATGGATCAACCCCAGGAGAAAATGGGAACCAGCACAGATTTTACCTAACTGGTTATATCAGTAAGGTTGCTGTGTAACACTTTTAGGCACAATTTCAAAGAAAAGACAGCACCATGCTCATTTACTAAGGCCTCCCTCCTAATTATAATAGCAGTCTTTCTCTCTCTCCCTCTCTCCCTCTCTCCTCCCCTCCTCTCTCATTCACACACACACACAGACACACACACACACACTTTAATCAGTAGGAAAAATTCCCTGAGTCTAATAGCTAAATCTCTGAAAAAGGGGTGAAGAAATGGAAGAAAATGATTATTATTTATTGAGTATTATGGTATACCGGATGTGCTAAAAACTTTCCAGACTATCTGATAAATCTTCCCCACATATCAATAAGATCTGTACTATGATTATTACCATTTTAGACATGAGGAAATCGAGACTGAAAAACTGAACCTTGCCCAAGGTTCCCTACCTAGTTAGTGACAGAGCTATATCAGTTTATTTGTAAGTAGAGTCACTATACATCACAGGCTGGGGCAGTGTCACTTTAATTCTTGAATCCTGAAGTGATTATTAATGGTGTCTCTTGTTCTATTTTAAAAGTGGACTAAGCAAATTATACCGTCACTCTATCTCAAGGTTTCTCAATCTCGGTACTGTTGACATTTGGGGCTGAAAAATTATTTGTCCTTTGCATTGTAGGGTGTTTAGCAACATCCTTGGCTTCTACCCACTAGATGTCGATAACACCCTCCACCCCAAGTAATGAAAAACAAAAATATGTTCAGACATTGCCAAATGTTCCCTGAGGGGCAAAATAAATACCATTTGAGAACCACTGCATCTAAAGCCTGTGCTTATAAAACTTTAACTACAGAAGGACAATATAATCTATTTGTTATTGAACATGTACTGTGAACTGAACCTAGCCAGTAGGGTGACTGGCATGTACCCTGTACTCAGTAAAAGTTAATTTCTTGGAGCCAAATGGACTCTCAGTTGTAGAGAGATACAAATGCTAAACAAGTAATGAACAAGATAACTTGAGAGGCTCTAGTGATAAAAATTGGTTTCCTGCAGTTCTTACTAGAGAAGACTGAGATAGTTCCCTGGAAAGTGACCCAGCAACCTCCAGGCTGTCCACTCTAGTAATATTGTGAAGTTTGATTCTTGATTCCCTTGGGTGTTTTGCCTCAGTACTGAACATAAAAGCTAACATGATAGCCAGAGAGTGATACAGTAAGTTTTATACTGTAGCAATCTTCTTCAGTAATAATAGCTAACAATAATCAGTGTTCTATTTTCTCCTACTCTTATACTTAGAAATGACCACCATTTCTTTCATACCACCATTTTCCATTTATTAGCAATAACAGAGGAAATACCAATAGCACCAATTCAAAATGAATCCACATGATGTGTTTTATCCTTACAGCTGTAATAACTAGTAACTAACATGGATTGGAAAGCACTTCACAAATGTAAAAAGTGCTGTACAGGTACATTATAATTATCATCCATTAATAAATTAGCCCGATTCTCCTAGTTCAAAAGGCACGTAAGGTCAGATACATGGGCTTCAGTGGGGCAAAATGATCACAACCTACAATGTAGCAATGGTTCACATGTGTTGGCAATAAGTTTTACCCCATGCAATCCTGCAGAGCTGAAGTTACACACCCTTCAAAATATGGGAGAATGAAGCTAAAAGTAGACAAGACAGTTTTTTTTAGATTTAATGCTTTTTTTTAAAATAACAGACTCCTACTTCTTTTATATGTTTAAATAGATAATATAATTAATCAAACCTCTAAATCGTACATTATAACAAAATTAAAATGTCTTATTTAAAGTAACATTAAATTTTATTATTTTCTATGAGCTGATATTCCAGATATCACTAGAATTTCAAAGCATTCTGCAACTTCAAGGAGGTCAGATTGGTAAAATTTGTGCTTGCACACCTCGGGAATATTTTCAGTATTCATTCCAAAATTGTTACTAGAAAAAAACAGCTTTATCCATTCCCTTGCCAGCAGGAGTCTTGGCAAGAGATGGCTCTTGGCTGGACCATAAATAAAATTCCTTGAATCACCAGTATCTTGATTTAAGAAAGAAATTTTACTGTGTCTTTCATACACAAAAGCTGATTAACAATGGTTAAAAAAACACTACTCCACTTTTTCACAGGTGTACAAAAGGAAATATAATGGAATTACATTCAACAATAAAGCTTAAAGTTCACTCTAGGTAATAGTTGCATTAACATTCACATACACAAGCACAGAGTAAGTATATTTCAGGAGTCTTATAATAGCATACAGCATACATATGGGAGATTGATTTCAGGTAACATCATAGGTGTTAGTAAGATTAGCAATTCAGAGTGTTATAGAAAAGGAAAACTAAACCAAAGAGAAGGTGTAGGCTAGCACACCAAGACAAATCACAGAATTAGAGGATTGAAAAGTCTGCTCACTGTATGTACGAGAAAACAATATTTTTCTTCAATTTCTGGGTCTTGATATAGTTGGTTAGAGAAGGTTGTGTATTCAAAGTGCACATAATTGTTTCTTAGAAAAGAGAGAGAGAAAGATTCTTTTATTTAATAATTAATACATGCAAGAGGCAGCCCCAGAGTGACCTGAAAGAGTAAAGCTTTGATTGGCAGGTGGCCGATATAATACAGATGTTTCAGGCAATTCTCTTAAAGCACTTCTGTAGCAGCAATGATCATTTAAATGGCTGTAGACTGAATTCTCTTTTAAGGAGAGTTTAGGGGAATTGTATTCATCATATTTCTCTTTAAAGACTTATAGCTATAGACTTTCTGTTTTTTTTTAAATAAATCTATCAAACAACAAACAGCATAAGGTGAGGTGTTTGGGGTTTTCTTTTTTCTTTTGCTTTTGCATATGTATTGTTGGAAAAGGATCTGGCCTTTTCATAAACATCGTGTGCAAAAGAATTTTTAATAAAGTGAGCACAGGACATATATAGAAAACACATCAGATCTGCTTCTGTCGCCCTGGCTGGCCCTCTGTTAAACACTGAACTGTTGGCTTGCAGGTATAATGCAGGTTTTAGGTATGATGTTATTACATCACAGCCAACAGACTTTAGGGACTCCTAAAGCCTTGTCAGTGGGGGTAGTTTTGTCTCCTAAAGGGTGGCCACCACCTCTTGAGTCATAAGATTTAGAAAGTCTGGTCCCTCTTAGTTTCACATGTCCCCTCCAGACTAATAACTCACACTGTTTATTTGCATTTGTTTCTCAGCCCTTCTTGTACCACCTAGCCTAATCTGCCCATCACAGCCAATATCTGGCACTCGCATACCTGCAGTGGCCACACATTCCCAGTGGCCACAAACACCCAAGCTGCTCAATCTGAAAACCTTTCAGCCTGCCCTGCAAGTGTCATCAAGACAGGATCCCCGGAGCACAGGGCAGAGAGTCCAACCTCTCACTGGCGGGGCTGGGAAGCCTCTCCTTTGCGGCGGAGGAGAAAGGAAACTTGGGTCTGCTTTTTAGGTTCTGAAAACAAGCCAGAGTGGAGAGAAAGAGTTAACACCAGACTTAGTAAAGCTTTAAAGACAAAACCTGTTAAATGCGATCTAGACAAACACAGGGAACTTTCTGCAGATTTCTGAGGTCTCTAAGTGGGCTCATGTAGATAGGAAAAAGGAGCAGGGAGTTGCTACATGGAAGAGATTTGCCATTATTACAAAAACTGGCTAAGTGGCTTGTTTCCATTCGATGACCTCACTGGTCACTGTTGTCAGTCGTGCTGTTTCCTTTCTCTTTTTTCTCCTGGGTCTTGTTACCCTTCTTCTTTTTCTTCTTTTTCTTGGTCTCCTCCTTTTTGCCGAAGGTTATGAAGTCACTTTTGTCAATTTGGCTGTTAGTAGGCTCCTGCCGGATGGAGATGATTGCAGGAGATCCTGGGATAATGAATTTGTCTGGCAACTCACCGGGACCGGATTGTTTGGGGTTGCCTGGTCCGTATTTAAAGGTCCAGCTGTTGCTGTTGACACCAGCACCGACTGGAGGGGACACCTCTCCTGCCTCTGGTTCTGAAAGAAAAAACATCACAAATCAGTAACAGGGTCAACACATGCCCTTGATGCCACAGTACGGGTAGAGGATAGGAGAAGCTACACAAACAGGCTGGGTCCCCCCAAAATTATGGATTATTTCTTTAAACCTGAAGGCAAGGCCAGTGTTTAGAAACAAGCAGGAGGGCAGATTTTCTCACCAGGATGTCCAGGAATCCAATTTTTTAGTCACATATTTTTGGTTCTTTGTGAACATTTTCCTGAAGAATATGATTGTGATTATCTTGCTTGGGAATGGGACAGGAAATATTGGGTTAAAACAGAATATACTACTTTCAGTGTGTGTATTAGAGAAAATTTTAGCTACAAATGTATTCTGTGTCCAAAACAGAGGGCAAATTAGTTGAATCAATTATTTGATCCTAATTTTATTATAATAACCATGAGAGGTGATGGGATGGAGCAGAGGAGAGGTAGGAACAAGTGGGGGTATAGAGGGATACTACACAGTGTAAGGGAATGGAATCCTGTTGCAAGTTGGGCCTATTTATTTGGATAAAGCATTGGGAGCCAATTTAATTTCCAAATCAAGTTCCCTCCCTCAATGTTCTCACAGTCTAGTTGGGACATACACTTAGGCAATTATAAACCAATTTAATGCATGCAATAACCAAGGTATGTGTAAAGTATTATGGGACTACAGAGGAGAAAATTGTTAATTATACTTGATAAAGTTAAAGGATATTCCAAAGGAAAGGTTAAATCTGCACTGAGTCCTGGGAAAATGATTATGCATCTACAGGGGTTTTCAATGCAAGACTTTCCCAAGGGTCTAGTTGGAAGACATACCATAAAGTATACCAATAACTTCTGGAAGAGTAGAAGTCAAAGCTAGAAAAGAAGAGTAATGATCTGTCTAGGCAAAGTGATCCCAGTGGCCATGACATTGAAACCCTCTGACATAACAGTAGTGTTTAGGTATCTGACATTGCCCAGGCTGGAGTGCAGTGGCACAATCATAGCTCACCGTAACCTCAAACTCCTGTACTCAAGTGATCCTCCCACCTCAGCCTCCTGGCCAGCTGGGACTACAGGCATGTGCCACCACACCAGGCTAATTTTTTTGTAGAGATAGTGTTTGACTATGTTGCCCAGACTGATCTTGAACTCCTGCCTCAAACAATCCTCCTGCCTTGGCCTCCCAAAATGTGCCATCCCCTTTTTGAAACACTTATTCTTATGATTACTTTGTCATACAGTAGAATAACCCCCACGGGTTCTTAGTTGGACTGGACCTCTGTTACAAAAGATAGATTAACAAAAGAAAAATAAAAGTTTATTAATATGCACATGTCTTATATACATGAGAGATGCCCAGAGAATGAGTAGTTCTCAAAGAGATGACTTTTAATTCCTGCTTATATAGTATATTCAAAAGAACAGTAAATTATTAGAGAACTGACAAGACAAAGGAAAAGGACTTTGAGTTTTATGGGTAGCTACTTGGCAGAAAGCAAATAAATGGCAAATAAAAGCTAGTTAGTAAAGCTTATTAATGTAGATTTCCCTGGTACCATCGCCAGGCCTATAAGAGTATAAAGTTGTCTTCAGTGGTTAACCTTTGCTCTCCCTGGTGGTGGTGGTGTTAGAGAGAGCAGGGTACCTTTTATCTTTGTAAATCTATGTTCTTTTAGGGAGATGGAGGACAGAAAGCTTTCATATGTCTGCTTCTTGTCTTCAGCTCAACAATTCTTCATATTTTGGGGTGGCATATTCTGGTTCCTCCACAGTCAAAAAATTCTCCTGACCTTTCTCTCTGGCTGTTCTTAGTCAATATCCTTTGCAGGATCCTCCTCACTTACGTGTTAGAGCTTCCTTAAGTTTGGCCCTAGACTCACTTCTCTGCTTACTCTCCACTCTCTCCTTTTGGGATCTCAGCCATGTCTGTGGGTATAAATACCATCTAAATATGCTGATGAGATGCAGATTTATATTTGAAGCCCATATCTCTTTGTGCTCTAATCTCATGTATCCAACTGCTTATCTGGTATCTCCGCTTGGAGGTCTCATGGGGATCCCAACTGAAGGAATCTCAAGTTAAACTCCTGATTCCTATCATCTATTACTTTCTAAATCATTCCAGTTTTGGTACATGCCACCCCATACACCCCGTTGCTCAAGCCAGGAAGTTCAGAGTTATTCTTCATTTTTCTCTATTCTAGTCTTTATTCTCCATTTATGATATGTCATCAAGACCCGTCATTTCTGCCTCTGAAATGTATCTTGACTCTGTCCTCTTGTCCCCAGTTTCACTGCCACTACTCTTCTTCAACACCATTATCTCTTATATGAATTATGGCAATGGCCTCCTCCTTATTCAGCCTGCTTCCACAGATGCCTCTCTCCAATCTTCCACATAGTAGCCAGAGTCATCTTTATTCTTTTAAGTCTTTCTCTCTTCCTGAAACCTGAAGCATAGCATATACACAGTAAAATCCTTTAAAAATAGAAATCAGATTCTATCATTCCCCTGCTTAAAATTATTCAAAGGCTTTCTACCGTCTTGAGAAAAAAAAAAACAAACTACTTACCATGGTATATAAGCATCTTCAATAATCTGATGTTTTTTCTTCTCCAATCTCATCTACAAATCTCCCTCTTACCACTATACTCCAGCAACACAGGCCTTCTTTGAATACCTCAGATATCCTTGGCATTGGTTGGTTTTTTGCTTTTATTTTTGTTTTTGCTTTTGAGACAAGATCTTGCTATGTTGCCCAAGCTAGAATGTGTGGCTATTCACAGGGGCAATGACAGAGCACTGCCCCTGGAACTCCCAGGCTCAAGCCTCAGCCTCCTGAGTAGCTGGGGCTGCAGGCACGCATCATCACACCATCGCACCATTGCGCCTAGTTCCTTGGAATTGTTTTTGCCTCAAGATCTTTACACATATGGTTTCCTTCTGTCTTGAATGACCACTTGTCCATTCTTAGCATGACTCCTCATTCTTCAAGTCTGTGCTTAAATGTAAGCTCCTCAGAGAGAATTCTATGACCTTCGTAGCCAGGCAACAGCCCGTTCACTGATTAGTCTCTATCACTGTGAAGTTCACAAAGGCAAGAAATACATCTGTTTATTCACCAATGTATAACCAATGCCTAGCACAATTCCTGGCCCATGACAAATGTTTAATAAATATTTGCTGGACGGATGAATGAAAAGACTGATACAAGAAGTGGAAGTGGTACCCACTCTTTAGCAGACCAAACAACTCTCCACTGATGGCACATTTAGAGTCCCTAAAGACAATGAGGTAATGCATGTAAAGTGCTATGTCTGATCCTTAGCACAATTCAAGAGCTCAATAAATGGTATGGCATATGGGAAATTATATATAGTGCAGCTAGGGTTATATATGGGACTAGGAGGGCAAGATAGGATATTGCAAATTTACAGCAGGCAGTGGGAAGAGGGAGCAAGAAACTTTCCTCTCTCCCCCAAACCCTTTCCTTATACCATGATTCCCCTGGCAGAGCTGACACTATAGCACTATGGAGATGAGCAATAGATATTTTTTCCCTGAGACTAATTTCCCTGATCTCTCTAAGATAATCAAATCTGCAATTGAGCTCAGCCAGAATCTGCCTGTTTACCTTTCAAATACAGGCCCTGTCTCTAAGAGACTGAGACAAAATTGAGAAATATATTTAAAAGCCTCTGATTTGGCGCCCAGAACTGGGTTTCAGCACCACTCCACAGTCCTTTTGCTCTCACAGAGCCCAGGATGGAAATTTTTCTTTAACCATAGCCAGGACTCCACACGAAGCCCAGGGACTGTCATCCGGAGATGCAGAGCTCAGAAACATCTTCATCTTGCAGAGCTAAAGGACATTAATGGCTGTGTCTATTGGCAGAGGGAGCCTCTCACAGCAGGACTACCAAGAGCAATCGGCTTCTTTTACATGTCACTTAGCTTCCCTGGCCTTTGCTGGGAGTCTTGGTTCTATCTGACTCAACCTAAACTCCAAGAAGCAATCAGAGCTAGTCAGGTGCATCCTCCACATGTCCAACTTCTGCAGAGAAGAACAAGATGTTTCTCCAGTCTCTTGTGCCTAACCTGTTCTAGTTGTTGCATAAGCAAACATCTCTGAGGGCTCAGCAGCATCTGAACTGTGACTCATTCACAGCTTAAGGATCCAACAAACATTTACTGACCTCCTAATCTGAGTTCCTTTTGACTAAGAGCACTGAAGACACTTGGCCAGCTTTGCCTATAAAACGTCATGCCTTTGGGGCAGAATCAAGGGGGATACTCCCTTATGAAGAAGATGAGAAAGGAAAAAGCACATTTTTGCCCTTGACCCTAGCTGGGAGCCAGTCCCAGCAAATGGTCAAGCAAGGAAATGTCTTCTTTTAGTGCTGCCTCCTTTCCCTTCTCCTGGGATCTCCCAGGGATCTCCCACAAGTCCCCTCCGTTCTGCTCCCAGGGACCTGGCTCACCCTTAAACAAACAAAAACAGAGATGCAGTCAAGACCCAAATGAATGGATTTGCTAGAGCCCAGAAAGAGGATTTTAGACACACATCAAGCTGGCGGGGGTCTGAATCTTTAGGCAGATCCCTTCCCAGACATTCAGATTACAACCCAACAGGACTTAAAAGTTTTAATAGAATGTGATCACAAATATAAAAGATGGTTTTTCTTCTTCTTCTTCTTTTTTTTTTTGTATTGGCCAATTTCTTCACAATGGGTAGGGATGCATTTTAAAATCAGAACAATATATATTTTTATGAAAACATATAGATCTTCACTTTGACTCTTAAAACTACCCTCTGGAAGTAGCTAGCCACTACATGTAGTCCCATAATCCACTTTAGGCACTTTCCTGAGGCACTGCCAGGGGCCTTTTCACAAAATTTCCAACTTTGCACTTGCATACTAAACTAACCCTGGCTGCCCAAGTTTATGGAGTTGAACCTCAGGGACTAGGAATGATTGGGCCAAAGGCTTTGCCAATGCAAATGCCAGGAAAGGTTCAGAAGATGGTGAAGCAAATTCCAGGCTTGTAAATTCACCCTCAACCCCTGTTCTGAACTGTTCTGTACAATCACTAAGGCCAGGAGGAGATTTTCTGACTTACACTGATTTTCTCTAATAGAAAAACATAAAGTCATTTTGACCAAGGATACTACTTTCAAGAAAGCTCTCAGAAGGGCATGGACTGGAGAAAGTTGGAGGGTGTTTAATTTTCTTTTCCTCTCTCCATCTTGCTTTGTTCTATGTTCTTGAGGGCCTGCCCTGGCTCTATCGCTTACTAGTGTATAGTCCTGGTCAATTTATATAACTATCTCTGAGCCTCAGTTTCCTCATCCACAAAATGGAGATGATCACCTTCCTGTCTACATCACAGGGTTATCAGCATAGTTAACATTTACTGTGCCCTTCCTATGTGTGTGGCACAGAATTAAGCAGATCCACATGCGATGTAATTTTTGGTCCTCACAAGAATCATATGAAGTAGATATTGCTAATATTTATGTCTGTATTATAGATATGTCTGTTTCATAGATGAGAGGATTAAGAACCAAGGGTCACATGATTGCTAACTGGTGGAGCCTGGGACTCAAATCTAGGCAGTCTAATTCAAGCTATGAGACCCACATCCTGAGCTATATAACAAGGTCCTTTGAAAACCCTAAAGCATATACAAATGCAGCAATTATTATGGTTGTTATCTGTGTTGTTACCATTTGGGAGACACAGAGATGCCGACAGCGGCCTCTGAGCCAGAATCAGTTGAAAGGAGCGGGGGTGGGGGAAGGGGTGTGGATGCAGCCCAGTCTCCAGGTTTCAGCCCCGCCCCTTCGCTCCCCATTCATCCCTTTGTTACCAGCCCCGGGATTTCGGTGCTAAGGTTAATAAAGAGCTTCCAGAAAACCCATCGTTTTGATTAAAGCCGGGGACTATCTTGCCAGACAGCACTCTGGGGCCTGCCTACCGCCCACTCTGCAAAGTCAGTGCAGCCAGCAAAGGCTATTAAATGATTACAGCCATTTCCGGTCCTGCCAGACAGCTCCTCCGGACTGCTCAGCCTCTGGTGCGTAGCTGCCCCTGGCTGCCCAGGAAAATGTCAGGGCACTTAAAGCGCAGCAGGTTCTGGGTTTGCAAGTGAACATCCAGGCTTTCTCCGCCGGGGACATGCCACCTTTCCTCCTTCCTTGTTTCCACTCGCCACCCAAGCCAGCCACTGCAGTCTTTTCCAAGCAGCTCCGATTTCGTTTGCGCCTTCTTGGCTTTGAGCAACCATTTCATCCATCTCTTTTTCTTTCTCTCTTCCTCCCTCCCTCCCTCCCTCTCTCTCTCTCTCTCTCTCTCTCTCTCTCGTCTGCCAGAATTTGGCAGATTGTGGGATTATAGTACATGCTCAGCCTGACCAAAAGGCAAAAACCCCTCCGCCATCAAACCGCCGAAAGACCTGGTTGTAAAACGTCTCGTGCTCCCTCCCCACCCTCTACCCCTCCAACTACAGGGTTTGTGGACCGACTGGACAAGCTCCGCCTTCCCCCACCCCCTGCCAATCCTTTATGAATTGCGCAAAGCTAATCTGAGTAATCACAGCCCACAAAACACAGGAGAATCGTGGTCAGAAACCCAAATCCTGTCCAGGATCAAAGACAGAGGGAGAAAATTAAAACAACCTGGATTAGCGTTTCTGGCATTTCCCTGCTGCTTTAGTCCTTCAATTGACAATGGACAGAATTTTCCATGGAAACAAGGAAATGTAAAAATATATTCCGTGTTCTTTGTAAGACTTTAGTGTCAGTGATCAGAATACCTAGGTTTAAACCTGACTATATCATGTCAATGATGTGATGTTTAGCAAATTATTTAATATCTCTGGGCCTCAGTTTTCATCTGTTAAGGAGATAATAGTACCCCCCACATAGGATTGTTATAGGATTAAATGTAATTATCCCTGTAGAGCACATAGTACAGTGCCTCCACAAAGTAAAAACTCATTAAATTTTACTTGTTAGTAAGATAAGAGCAGCAGAAGATTCATTCGTTTAAGGACTATTATTTTTTTTTATGAAGCTTGGTAATATATTTTTTTAAATTGTTTTTATTTCAGCATATTATGGGGGTACAAATGTTTAGGCTATGTATATTGCCCTTGCCCCAACCGAGTCAGAGCTTCAAGCGTGTCCGTCCCCCAGACGGTGCACACCGGATTGATTGCTTACTATGGGTTAAACGGTTTTTTGGCATTTTGCATATATATTTATTTAAATAATTTTAATTTGTTTAGTTAAAATTATTATAAATTTATTTAACTATATATTTAAAGAATATTTATTTTATAGGTAAGGACTATGAAGACTTAAATTACAAGATGATTTGTCTTGACTCACGCGAGGATTTGATAATGAAGATGAAAAATTGTTCTTGCATTGATTCACTGGCTGAATAATTGATCTTTTTTTTTTCTTTTTTTACTGCTTATGAAGCCTTGAGATAGGGGTGGAGACAGAGCTGAGCTCCATTCACAGGCCTAGCATTTTGGTCCCTAGAGTAGTTGGGGAGAGTGGTGTGTATGTGATTGAAAGTCAGGTTTGGCAGTGGGAGGCTGAGCTGATACCATCCCCAGGGGCTGCTGGAGCTGTTACTCCCGGCTGTTTCACCCTCTGTGGGTGGGATGTGTTGATGCGGAAGAAGATTTTGTGGCTGTTTGGTACTCCAGGCCACAGCTGGGCTAATTTTCAGCAATCTTGGAGCGGAAGAGATAAATACACTTGGCATATTTTTAAAGCCACAGCTCTTGCTTTGTGCCCAAAATAACTCTGCCATTTCTAGGGTAAGAGTATAAAGACATCATGTGCTGCGAACCCAGATTCGAACATTGGAATGGCTAGTCTCAAATGTTCCTAGCTCTCCACAGTCAGCTAAAAAAAAAAAAAAAAAAATCACATTTCTTCTTTCCGTGACCCCTCCCAACCCAGCAGGGTTCAAGCTGCATGGTTTTCTCTACCTTATTCCCTGGTCATTTCCTGGACCTTAGCAACCAAGATCTAGGGAGGGCAATTTCCTTTTATAGTCTCTTCTCAAAATAGCCCCTCTTCACTCAGCTATTATATGCAGGGATAACTGAATGTTTAAAATGTAGGTGCTGGGATCACACAGACTGGAGTCAGAATCTCAGCTTCACCATTTATCTATTATGTAATGCTGAGCAAGTCCCTGGGCTGCTCAGCTCCCTTTCTTTCATATGTAAAATAAAGATAACAACCATCTAATGGGATTGTGAGCATTAAAAAGAGACAAGGTTTATAAATCACATAGAACAATGTCTGGCATGCAGAAACTCTGAAATAAAGGATGAGTACTATTATTAATGCTATGTAGTATTCCTTTAGGAACCCAACTCCCCCCACTTTAACCACCTATTCCTGGATGCAGTACTTCCAGTAACTCTCTTTTCCAAGTACTCTCCTCCTATTGGGCTCTTTCCCTTCCAGGATCATTGAGGACTTCCAGCTGTGAAGTTGAAAGCAATGAAGGAGGCTGCTTAGACATGGTAGAAAGCACACTGGACTGGGTATCCAAAGCCTTGGGTTCAAATCTCAGCTTCATCATTCTGTTTTCTACTATTTTCTATAATAATATTTGGTTGACATTGACTTGTAGTTTACTCATCTGTAAAATGGATATAACAGCTACTTCCTAGAGGCATTGTTATTCATTCGACTAAACTTATTTATTATTTACAATAAATTAAACATTATGCAAAGAATTGGGAATATAGATATGAATAATATTAGAACAGGTACCCTGTTCTCAAAGAGTTACAGTGTAGACAAGTAAATGAACAAATACAATAATAGTTTTAAAAAATAAACAAGGTAGGGAAACTCTGGCATAAAGATGGCATTACCCTGATGATTAGAAATGTTGAGCATTTTTTCATATGTTTGTTGGCCATTAGTCTATCTTGTTTTGAAAAGTTTCTGTTCATGTCCTTTGCCGACTTTTTGATAGGGTTGTTTGATTTTTGTTTGCTCATTTTCCTTAGTTCTATATAGATTTTGGTTATCAACCCTTTATCGGATGTGTAGTATGCAAATATTTTCTCCTATTCTCTAGGTTGTCTGCTCTCGTGATAGTTTCCTTGGCTGTGCAGAAGCTTTTTAATTTGATCAGGTCCCATGTATTTACTTTTGTTGTTGCTGTGATTGCTTTTGGGGTCTTCTTCATAAATTCTTTCCCTAGGCCAATTTATCTCCAGTGAGAATGGCCTTTATCGAAAAGTCCCAAAACAATAAATGTTGGCATGGATGTGGAGAGATAGGAACACTTATACACTGCTGGTGGGACTCCAAAGCAATACAACCTCTGTGGAAAGTATTATGGAGATACTTCAAAGAGCTACAAGCAGAACTACCATTTGATTCAGCAATCCCATTATGGGCATCTACCCAAAGGAACAAAAGACATTCCGTAAAAAAAGACATCTGCACTCTAACGTTTATAGCAGCACAATTCACAATTGCAAAGATGTAGAAACAACCCAAGTGTCCATCAATACATGAGTGGATTAATAAAATGTGGTATATGTATACCATGGAGTACTACTCAGCCACAAAAAACAATGGTGATATAGCACCTCTTGTATTATCCTGGATAGAGCTGGAGCCCATTTTATTAAGTGAAGTAACACAAGAATGGAAAAACAAGCACCATACGTACTCACCATCAAATTGGTATTAACTGACTTAACTGACCAACACTTAAGGCACATATAGTAGTAACATTCACTGGGTGTCGGGCAGGTGGGAGGGGGGAGGAGAGGATGCATATATACACACTTAATGGGTGCGGTGTGCACCATCTGGGGGTCGGACACGCTTGAAGCTCTGACTCCGGGGGGCAAAGGCAATGTACGTAACCTAAACATTTGTACCCCCATAATATGCTGAAATAAAAAAATAAAAAATGTAAAAAGAAACAAAACCAAAAAATTTTTTTAAAAAGATGGCATTAAACTTTCTAGAGATAGTATGTGCAGTGGTTAAGAGCACAGACCCAGAAGTCAAACAGCCCTGCTTTCAGATCCTGGTCCCACCACCTACTATTGAACCCTAGGGGTCCCAGTTTCCTAAGCAGTAAAATGGGATGAATAATAAACTTATCTCTGGGGGTGGTTATACAAATTAAGGGAATTAATATTTGTAAAATGCTTAGAATAATAGCTGGCACGTGGTTTAAGTGTTCGATACAAGTTAGCTATTACTATTATTATTCACAGGTAAATTCTCTCCTCTTTCTGCTCCAGTATTCTCAACCCTGGAGGCTGTCCGTTGATGATGGTGTCACTGAGTTAAGAGACATATAGCACTAGCTGGAGCTGGGGGATCAGAAGGAAGTATATACCAAGGACAATCCAACTCCAGATAAGAGAATGCCAATTTGATATTTTCATATCCTATGATGCCAGCAATCCCACTTCTGGAAATATATCCTACATAAATACTACTAGGCATGTATAAGATATATACATAAGAATGTGTATTGCATTGTTTAAAAAACATGGATACCACTGGGAAACTGGATAAATAAATTATAATATAGGCACACAACACAGTACTGTGCCCTTGTTAAAGAAGAATGAGGCAAGTCTATACATACCGACTTAGAAAGGTGTGTTAAAACACACACACACCACATATACACACACATGAGCTATATACTAATATGCACAGCATCCCATTTTACTTTTTGAAAACCTATATGTAGTCAGGTGCTGCATAATGACGTTTTGGTCAATGACAGACCACATGTTTGACAGTGGTCTCTTAAGACTATAAACTATATTTTACTGTATCTTTTCTATGTTTAGATAGACAAATACTTCCTACTGTGTTAAAACTGCCTGCAGCACTCAATACAGTAACATGCTGTACAGTTTTATAGCCCAAGAGCAATAGGCTATACCATCTAGGTTTGTGTAGGTATACTCAATGATGTTCATACAATGACAAAACTGCCTAATGATGCATTTCTCAGAATGTATCCCCATTAAGCAGTGCATGAAATATTTAAAAGAATGAACCCTAATGTAAACTGTGCACTTTGGGTGATAATGATAGTTTCAATAATGATGTCAATGTAATTTCATCAATTGTAACAAAGGTACCACTCAGACAGGATATCAATAATGGAGGAGATTGTACATGTGGGGGCATGGGGGTATATAGGAACTCTGTACTTTCCCCTCAATTTTGCTGTGAACCTAAAACTGCTCTAAAAAGTAAAGTTGATTAATTAAAAAATATATATTTGGAAGATACACGTAAAATGCTATCAGAGGTTGCCTCACTGAAGGGGAGTGGGGGAGTGGGGTTGAAGGAAATAAAACATTTTTATGCAAATAATGCCGTATTATTTAATATTTATATCAACAATGTAACTCTATTTTATTTTAAATATACTACTTTAACATTTACACTTATAAAAATTCTGGAGATACAAATTAAACTATTGGTATTAATAGTAGTTGCTTCTGGGGAGCGTGACTGGAGGTAGGGAGTGAGGCACTATTCATTTTATTTTAATCCTGTACAGATTTAATTTGTTATGATTTTTATTTCTTCTATAATTAAATCAAAAAGAGAAGACTAAAAAGGAATACTAGCCCAACATGGCTCAAAACCAGCGGAAGCAAAATGTCATATTCCAGATAGCCTGGACCCAGGATTAGCTACGTAATTCTGCAGGGCCCAGTGCCAAAGGAAAACGGGGAGCCCTTGTTAATAAGTTATTAAGAATTTAAAGATGGTGACAACATAATGTCACACCAAGCAGGGCCCTTCTACACTCGGGGCCCCATGAAGCCAGACTTGCCTGGACCTGAAAGCCCACTGCTGGGTTCCTCCTTTAGCACAACTGGACACTGACTCTTCCCAAAGGTTTCACACCGCCTGCCCCACCTGAAACCGTGTGAGGCATGATCATCTTACCCAACAACAAAATGGCTTCAGGCTTTGATTGGGTTTTCAAACTTTTCTTCTCTACCCTCCCCCCTCACTTTGTTACAATCTGTGCTTCTTAAAATTTGGCAGCAATCCCAGGCTCTGTGTTGCTGTGTCACTCTCAGCCTTGAGCAACCATTTCTAGGCAAGTAAGTGAGATCTCTGCATGGAGGATATAAAATGGAGGTGCTCTCAAGAACTGCAGCAGAAGGAGGGCAAGGTAATAGGAGAGTCCTCGCCACCACCACTATCCCCCACTCTGGTGCACTTCAATACCATTCCAATTAATCTAGCAAAAACATTTTAATCCTGTTTACTTTGTGCCAGACATTGTGCTAAGTGCCAAGAGTATTAAATTACATAGTAATAGTTCTGATAACATTTCTGAGTGCTTACCACAAGCTAAGCACACTGCTCAGCATTTTGCATGCATTATCTCATTTAATCCTTACAACAGCCGAAAAAGTCTTTCCTCTTTTACACATTAATAAATCTGAGGCACAAGTTGCACAATTATTTAGTGATACGACAGGAATTTGAGGCACCGTGCAATGCCATGCTGCCTCCCTTAAGAAGCCAGCATAACACAAAATTTAAACAAACCTGCCCTTTACTCTCCACATTTTCTCAGACATGATCATACCAAGTCCACCAGAATTACCTAAGAACATTTTCAAGGACAGTCCTTTTTTAAAAAATGTTGCATTTACCTCCCTTTTTGATTCTCCATTTCTAGATACTCAAAAGTTTCCAATTCTTGGTTTGGGAGGAGAAAAACACTAAGTTGAAATCCCATTAGCTCATTTTGACATCATATCCAGTACAGTAGTCCCTCCTTATTCGAGGTTTTGCTTTCTGTGATTTCAGTTATCCACAGTCAACTACGGTCCGAAAATATTAAATGAAAATTTTCAGAAATAAACACTTCATAAATTTTAAATTGCAAACTGTTCTGAATAGTATGATGAAATCTTGTGCCATCCCACTCTGCCAATGGGGGTCTTGGAACATATCTCCCATGGATAAAGGGAAATTACTCAAGGTTGATTTTTGAAGATTCAGTAGAGCTAAGGGAGCTTAAAAGAATCTTCTTTCTTCTCATGTATTGATGGGCACTTGGGTTGTTTCCACATCTCGTGTGAGTGGATTAATAAAATGTGGTATCTGTATACCATGGAATATTACTCAACCATAAAAAACAGTGGTGACCTAGCACCTCTTCTATTATCCTGGGTGGAGCTAGAGCCCATCCTTCAAAGTGAAGTATCACAAGAATGGAAAAACAAGCACCACACGTACTCACCATCAAATTGGTACACTTAGGTGCTCACATGGAAGTAATATTCATTGGGTGGAGGGGGTGATGGGGATGGGTAAACTTACAATTAATGGGTGCAGAGCACATTGTATGGGGGATGGGCACACTTGTAGCTCTGGCTTGGGCGAGGCAAAGGCATTATATGTAACCAAAATGTTTGTACTCCCATAATATTCTGAAATTTAAAAAAAAAAAAAAAAAGAATCTTCTTTCCTAAAAACCAACCTTCTAGCGGCTCTCCATGGCCAAAAAATGACACTACAAATTCTTTAGTAAGCTATTTAAGGGCCTGCAAAATCTACCTCTAGCCCACCTTTCTGATCTCATTTCCCAACAGCCCTCTCTATCCCACCCTAGCCATCAAATGCACTCGTCCTATTCATCCAGATTACATACTTATGATTCGTTTTGGGTTTTTGTGTTTTTTCTTTTCTTTATTATTTATTTTTTTTTGCATTTATCGTTTCCTATGCCTGGAATTCTCTTCCTCTCTGCATCCTGCAATACTCAATATTAAATGTCAAATACTCTCTGACTTATTCCTCTAAATTCCCAATTCTATCATCTAGAATCCCACAATATCCATTGTTCATGGTTGCTCAGAGATTATTTGGGCCCTGTGAAAACAATTTGGGGACCCTCTCAAGAAAGGTGGACCAGCTTACCTTATTTATGTAGGGTTTGTATTGATTACAACATAGGTAGAATTTAGGTTCCATTCTGGACTGACAGGCCCTCGTTGTTTGTCCCAGCTTCCTTCCCTGCCTATGCATGACACTATTGTGATCCTTATCACATGACATTGTAATATTTCCATCTTATTTCTTTGCATTTCTGCCTTTGCCACTGGATTATGAAGTCAGGTCTGTGTTATATGTAACATTATATTTGTATCACCTAGAACAGAGCCTGGACTGACATAAGTATTAATAAATGATTGATGACTATAGTCACATGTCGCTTAATGACAGGAATATGTTCCCAGATATGCATTGTTAGGTGATTTTGTCATTGTGCAAACATCATAGAGTACTTACACAAACCTAGATAGTGTAGCCTACTATACATCTAGGCTATATGGTATAGCCTATTGCTCCTACACTACAAACCTGCACAGCATGTTAGTGTACTGAGTACTGTAGGCATTTATAACACAATGGTTAAGTATTTGTATATTTAAACATATATAAATATAAAAAGGTACAGTAAAAATACAGTATTATAACCTTATGGGACCACCGTCATTGTTGACTGAAATGTTGTTATTCAGTGCATGACTATATACAGAAGGTTCCAACCAAATTCTATATTGAAGCCAAACCAAGGAATGCACCCTTAGACAAGATACTCTATACTTTACTTCTTTATCTGTGTGTGTGTATGTGTGTGTGTGTGTGTGTGTGTGTGTGTGTGTGTGTGAAAGAGAGAGACAAAGAGAGAGAAACAAAGAGAGAGAAAAAGAGAGAGAGAACACAGAATTGAGAGAGGACTTTAAAAGAGAATGCCGATAGCGATGGTTAATGGTGGGATTCTAGGGCCCTGGCTGGAAGGTGGTTTTTGTGAAGATCTTCCCCTAGTGCCCTTCAAATCACAAATATTTAGAAGGCTACTCTCCTGGAGTCAAGGTTGTGACTCTGAGTGAGAAAAGACCAAAGAAGCTAATGTATATCTCTAAATCCCCAGATTTATAAAGAACATACCAAAAAGTTCATCTTTCCTAATGAAATTTCCCAAAAGCAAATACTTAGAATCAATTTACACTTGTTGCAACAGAGGGAAATTGATGTGACACTGACCACTGACTGAACACAGCCCCACTGACTGCTGACTGCAGGGACAGCAGCTGGATTGACATCTTGGTGGCACAAGCAGCCCCAGGGAATGCTGGCCTGTGAGGAGGCTCTTTCATGGGCCCCACAGCCTAATCACTGTCAGCTATATGAGGAGTGATTTAATCTCCAATCAGAGCTGCTGGAAGTGTGGAAAGCTTTGGAGGAAATTAGCTTGTTAGAATCTCAAGGAAGGAGGTAGTGTGAGACTAGGTTGTCATGCAAAATGCTCCTAAAAGCAAACAAATCCTGAAATACAGATGTATCCATAGAACTGGCCCCAAACCACCCTACCCCCTGTCCCCAACACAGGAAGTATCATTGAGGAAAAGCAGGTAGGATTTAGGAATACTGGCTGAAGTCTCACCCATCCCTCAACCCCCAACACACACATACATACCAATCGGACTCTTAACTTTCTTTTTTCTCCTCTTCAGGGAAGTCCTGGATATACATTTAATCTGTTTTTACCTACACACAGATGCTAGATGCATATAATGCAAGCAATATGCATTGCCCCTGTCTCCTGGCATCACTGTGGACAGTGACTTTTCCACTAGCTACCGTGCCCCCAAATTGACTCCTTCCAGATTGGCCTGTGAATGATCTGAAGAGTAGTGTCCTCTTCTGTCTGCTCCCAACTCTTGAAACAATACTCTTAAGCCTGGGGAAGACCAATATCTCTAAATTCTTAACATAATAATGTAATGGGAACTATTTTTCTCCACTCTCCACATTTCCACCTCTGCTGAAAGAGAAGGGAATGTCCACCAAACCAATACTTCTATCCTTTGGGGGATGTGCTAGGAAGAGAACTTTCACCTTTAGCTCTACTTCCTTACTTACTCTTCCCAAGAAGGAAGAGTAGTTTATCTGATTGGGGAGATCACTGAAAGCCTGAATTTAAGCAGATCATGCTTCTTGATTGAGCAAAGTTAGGGTCAACAGATCTTTCATGATATATCTCACCTCAATCGTCTTTCTCTTTCTCTATGCTAACTCAGCCTTTATTTGGTAATCAAACCAGGACAGCTCCCCCTCCTCAACAAGGGAGATGTCTGCCATTCTAGATTTTCTTCCCTTGTATTTGGTAAGTTGAAGGCCCTGTCATATTCTCTAGGCCATCTTTACTAATAATAAACCTGATTCTGAACTTTAATCCCTCAGTTGGCTTCTTGGATCTTTTCTTAATTAGCTGAGATTTGGAGGGAAAGAGTGATGGTTAGTTTCCACCAAACTTCTGACAATTAATAGAGAGGTTTAAAGTCTATTCCATACTCTTTTCATGGTTCTAATATGCATCTTATATTATCTTCACCTCTACTGAAATTTACATTCATGTGTATACACACACAAACACACACACACACACACACACACACACACACACACACACACACACTGCCTGAACATGAAAGACCCTGTGGTAGGCAGAATAACAGCCCTACCAAAATGCCTAGGTCCTAACTTCAGAATTTGTGAATATGTTATGTTACATAGCAAAAGGGACTTGGCAGATGTGATTAAATTAAGGGTCTTGAGATGCTGATAGTTTCCTGGATTATCCAAGTAGGCCGATGTAATCACAAAAGTTCTTATAAGCAAAAGAGGGAGGCAGAAGAGTCAGAGTCAGTGGCTCATTATCAAACAGAGCCAAACTGACAGGCTCAGAGGTGTCCACCTCAGGGCTACTTACATATCTAGTGATGCTCTTATCCGCCCCCAATCTGGACTCTCTAACATGCAGCTTGGTGTGCATCTAATGTAAATCACTCATACTAGCTGAGGCTTCTAGCCTTGCCACAGACCTTCAGGGTATTCATCTGACTCAAGGTAATTATGGAAACAGAAGCAACAGGTGTATTCTTGGGTAAAACAGTATCTATGATGCAGAGTCAAAAAAGACAAGAAAGAAGACTTGGGGAATGCCATCTCACTATTCGGCTTGGTCCATGATGACACCTAGAGCAATAGCTCTGGACATGGGATTGGTCCAGTGTTAGAAGTGAGCTCAAGCTGGTGGACTTTCTTGGTCCATCACCAACAAACTTGCTTGCTTAGACTTTCTGTACAGGGCAGGCAGGCTTTACTTACTTTTTAAGGTTTTTTTTTGGTTGGTTTTTACATGGAATAGCAGCTATAATCTAGAGGTCCAGGGTACATTTTTGGGGATCCAGCAGACAAGGGACACAATTGTAGTGATGATAAACTTCTCATCCCTGTTTTCTTGTGGATCCAAATTTTGTTCTTAAAAGTTATCCTTTCATACCCTGACCTGTAGTTATGCCTCGTGAGTCTAACTTCTACAAAGCTCTCAATTTCCTGTTTTAATATTAGCACAAACATCCTTTTGGTATTACTATCTTCAGGATTGACCTCTCCCACCCTTCACCTAGCCCACTCCCTCAGAGACTTACCACTCTAGGCAGGGCTGTTGCTGAGGAAGCTCTTGGTCTTACTGAGATAAAAGCGGAATGACATATATCTCTGTTCCCTCTCTCTTTTTTTTTTTTTTTTTCTGACTGTGGGTAATGAGACTCCAAGCATTGAGAAAGAGAAAGACTCCCCTCCAATCCACACATCCATCTCCAGGATTCCCGGCAATGACCAATCTATGACCCTTCCTTAGAGGCCCCTGGTCTCTAGCCAGTGCTTGACCTGAATATGTTTCCTCAGATTAGGCAATGATTTTCTCAACCGCAAAGTTGACTGCCTCTGTGAAGATAAATTTTTCAAGTTCCTTTGGAATCTGGGCTGAGGTTCTCTTAAAATGTTTGCCGTGAAAGACCCTTGCTGGCACTGGGACAGGGTTTCATTTCTATTTTACTAGTATCAGTGAGGCTGATGGCAGGGCTTGCTGAAGCTACAAAACTAAAGGAATTACAAGCTGTAATCCTCCTCTGCCCTCAACCCAGGTTATAAGGAGGCCTTTCTTGTTCAAACGCCGCCCAGGAAGGAGTTCCAAGCCTACCAGTTCCAAAGAATCCCAGAAATCTTTCCTACAGAATGAAGTGCAGACTCTCTACCCTCCATTTCCTCTTCCCTACAAAACTCTCAAACACACAGGTAGCCCATCATCTTTGAGCTGAGTAAGGTGGCAAAGTGGGTGACCCCCCTTCCTTGGCTCTTTGGGACACTAATATCTCTCCAAGAGAAACCTAAATGTCCCTTTGGATAAGGGGCTTAAAAATTCAGCTATAAAGAATGATGTGCAGAGAAAGCTAGAAAGGAGGGTAATTCAGAAACTCTCCTGTTCCATGCAACACTCTTAAACAAGAGAAGAATAAAGTGTATTGTGTTTCTAAGATTTCTGAGATATATTCAAAAGTTGTTTCTCATAACGAAGTTTTCAGGGGCCAGGCTGTATTGCTTCAATGTAGTTGGCAATACGGTAGTAGTACAGTGATCAACGATAACTGGAGAAACTATGACGAGTCTCCATTCCCTGACCCTGTATTAGGCTGCTCCTCTGCCTCTGTGGGATCTGAAGGAAACTGCAGCCTAAGGGAACAGTGCTTGTTGCTCTCTTCTCCTCACTATACCCTCTAAAATGTTTGTCCAGGAGCATACATCTGAGTGTACATGAGATGAGATAGTTTTCAGGAGAAATATGATTTCTGCTTTGGGCACTGTTACGGAAGAAATTCTTTTATTACGTATCATGCCCCCAACCTTGACTGCATTCTGCCCAGGGCTACCAATCCTGGAAGAATTGCTGTGGGGGAAATGAGCGAGATGCAGGAAATACAGGGTGTATCAGGAAAGCACTATCTCAGAATCTATTCATTAAACAGAAATGTTTAATTTCAGGAAAACCAGGAAATCTCCATTTCAGTCTTTTAGTTACATGACCATTAAAAATGGAAGGTGCAGGGTGTTTCCCCAAGAAGGAAATGAAGAAAGTCATGAATGAATGGAGCCAGCAAAGACCTAAGCTTCATGGTTTCTCCTAGGTAGAGGGTGCTAATTCCCCTTCCCACACCATCTTGCTCCCTCCCTTCAGGCCAGCCCAGAACAAACATATTCTTTATATTATATATATATATATCATAAACTACAAAGAGAACTCCAGCAAACATAATGAGCTTCACACCCCCAGAAAGTGAAAATACATCTTATGAGGACTTACTTTCCTCAGGTAGAGAACGCTAAGCCAAGCTGGCACTCCTGGGCCATCAGACAGAAGGTGAGAGTGGAGGATACTGACGGGAAGTAGATGCCCCACTCACATAGATCCCTGATCTCATTTTTTTTTCCCAATAAGGATATGCACACACCTCCCAGGACTGTCATTGCCATGGCAACAGCAGAAGTTGAGGTTGAGCAGGTTAGTGGAACAGCATGCTTTCTAAATTCTCCAATAAGGCCTGAGGCGTCACTCACTCATTAAATGGAAAAATTCATGTCGACAATGCTCCTAAATAGATTCCAAAAAACTTAAGAATCATGATTTCTTTCTGGGAAAGAATCAGAGATGGAGTCTCCACAGAGTCTCTCTGTAGGAGATTGGTTTGGTCACAAAGGCAGGAATCCCTAAGACAAATAAGAATACAAATCCCCATATAAAACTAGGGCACATAAACCGTGTCCATTTTCCACAGAGTAAAAGGATGTGGCAAACCAGGGCAAAAGTATCCCCTAAGGAAATAAAGAGATAGGCACTTTAAAAAAATCTTTTCTATAACAGAGTCTTCCCACAGAGACTACTCAGAACAACGTAGGTCTAAATTGTAAAGCTGATGGATAGACTCATATCTTGGAAAAATCATAATAAATAGCTACCACTTAATAAACACTTATTGTTCTGCAGTCTCTTTAATATGTGTGCATTACCTCATTTAATTCCTGTAACAACATTATAAGGTAGACACCACTATTATCTCCATTTTATAGAGAAAGAAACTCAGAATCAGAAAAGTTGAGTAATGGTCCCAGGAATATACAACTACAGAGTGGCAGGGGTAGAATTCAAAAAAGGGTCACTGACTCCTGAGCTTGAGCTCTTAACAGTTATCTCTCTGGTATGGGGAAAGACTGCCTATTTCTTACAAGAATCATATAAACAGATGCCTTCCTTGCATGCCTCTAAAGATATCAGACAACCTCAGGAATATTAACCCTAAAGCAATTCTTGACCTTTAGGGTACATCAGGATAACATAGCAGGCTTGTTAAAACACAGATTGCTGGGCCCCATCCTAAGAATTTCTGATTTGGTAAGTCTAGGGTAGGGGCCTGAGAATTTGCATCTCTGACAAGTTTGCAGGTATTGTTGGTGCTGCTGCTCCAGGAACTATACTTTAAGAACCACCGTCTGGTCACTCTAAACTAAGGTTCTCTAACTAAGCCTCATTGCCTTAGTGGCTTCCCCTACCTAATTAATCTGTCACTGTTTAGTCCCAGATCCCCTGGGGTCTTGTTTGACAAGCTATAATGTTATCTTTAGCAGTGCTACATTTTGGAATTCTCTGCAGCTCTTTTGAAAACACTGAGTATCTCCCACTCTAAAAATAATTTACTTTTGCCTTCGGTAAGTCCTGAGAGCGTATGAAATGTAGAAAGAGAAGCCTGGAAGAACCAGTAGGAGACAGCAAAGCAGCCCGGCCCACTGAAGCCAGATTAGTTCCCTCATAGGCCAGGGCAGTCTCTTTATAACCTCTTGAGAGATTCCCTCTAGGAACTGCTCACAAGAGGGCATCCATTAAAACCTCTTCAGGGCATTCACACTGAGAAAGTTAAAGAGTTGTTACATGAGTGACTGGCCCTTTAATGCCCCTCCCCCCAAAACACATGCCTCCCTCTGAAGAATAGGCTGTAACTGTATTCCGTGCATTCTCTGTTTAGCTAATTTTCTCTCTCTGCTTAGTCTCAAGCGAAGCTAAAAAGAAATAAGAAAGCCCATGGCCCAGGTCTGCTGAAACAGAGGTGAAGCTGGAGAAAGGGGCCAGTAATTAGGATTAACCAATTTAATGCCTGACTTGTTTATCTTGCAGAAAACATCACTTGGTCATGCCCCCATTGTTCCCTTCGGAGTGTGGCATCTTTATTCGAGGCTTTTGCAGACTGTGATCATAAATGAAAGGTTTAGTAACAAAAGGAAAGAACTCATCAATGGAGGAAAAACAACGTCAAGAAACACATGTCAATGAAGATCCGTGCAAAGCAGGCCCCTCCCCTTAGGCCCCTGGCTGTTGCAGGTATTGGTGTCAGAGGAGCAATAAATGGCTGGTTTGTGAGAAGGGCTCAGACACAGGTAGCAAGAGACTCAGGCACCAGAAAGAAGCCTTTTTGGAAGCAACTGCACCTTCACCGTGAAGCACTAAGGGCAACAGAATCAATGAAAGGCAGGCTTTATTTGGGACTGGAAACAACCAAGTTTTCCAGTGTTTTCCTTTTCCTCAGGCAGCAATGAATAAATCTGCCTCACTCCATCTCCAAGAGGGTGTTCGGGAGTGACTAAACTGTACAGAAGTCAGGATGATCCAGACGACCTCAGAGGATCTGTGTTTGGGCCTACAAATGAGAACTACTGAATTCTGGCCACCAACTATCAGCCAAGGCCATTATCATTGATTGTACAAAACAAAAGTATCCCAGAAAAAAAAGGAGAAAAAAGATTATACATTTATTAATACTGTATGTCAAGCACTATATTCAGCTCTTTTTTTCTCTTTTAGTTCTCCTGGCAACTCAATAAAATAGGTGGTATTATTATTACACTCAATTTATAAAAAGGCTAATTAAGAACATATGAATTTAGGCAATTTGTCTATGCTCATTCAACAGATAAGTTTGAGATTGGAATTCAACTCAGATCTGACTCCAAATCATAATTTTAATCTTTATGCCATAATCTCTCCAAACAGTGCAGAACATATATTGAGTCCTAAAACCTAAAAGTACCAAAAGGATAGGGCAGAAGGCAGAGGAGAATCCCTTCAACTTCATATCACTGATGTGGAGGTATGGTGACAAGCATGGTTATGTCACCAAGGAGTAACTGGAAGATATAAGCTCTATCCAGCACAGCCCATGAGGACTGCAACTCATGTGTCAGCAGCCAGGCACAGTCCTGGACGAAAGCAATCACACAGGAGGGGTTGGGACTATAAAGGAGGGGATCAATGGAGACCCCTTCCCTATCTCTATCAAAGAGATGGGTTCCTAACATTTTTTGAATCCAAAGGAGAGACCTGGACCAGATGGATGAAATAATCAATAGATGGTTCCCATTTCACATTTGCCTAGGAATACACACCAACCAGCACCTTCAATGGGAGGGAGAATATTCAAAGTTAGTTCTTGGCTCACCAGATTGACCTACGATGCCTCAATGGGAACAAGAAGAACTCTGAAATGAAGGCAGGGTAGAAAGGCATGATTTCATGTGGCTACTTGGATAAATAGTTCCCACCTTCCCAGATGCCTCCTCATCCTACAATACTTGGCAGTCTAAAACCACTTCCTCCTCCATCACTTCTTCACTCCATCATTGGCATTGGGGGCGTAGATTTGTCAATGAACTATTTTATGTTCTTCCCCTTGCCATATGGCAATATTAGCTCTCTAATGAATTGCTTCAACTTGTGTATTTTTTTGACAAATGTGACTTTTAGTTGAATTGTGCAACATTTATAAATAGCAAATGCTGGCTGATTGGAATCAATGAAAGCCCTTAGAGTTGCCAGCAAAAACAGGCACTTAGCTGCACTTTACTTGGATAGCCTAATGATTGGAAAGGCACCTGATTATTTTTGGAAAGAACTTTTACACGCACATTCTATGTTATCTATTATGTGTGTATGTATGCATGCATTTGAATTTGGATGGATTCCTGCAAGCCAGCCATGCTATGGATATAAGTGCTAGATACACATGGATTTACAGCTGGACACATTTGGCTTAATCCTGCCCTCTGCCACTTACAAACTGTGTGAACTTGAGTAAGTTTCTTAACCTCTCTGTGTCTCTAGTTTCTCATATGTAAAACAGACATTAAAAATCCTTTGTGAGATTGTCTTGAATTAATGAGACCACACAGGTAATGTACTTGGCACAGTGTCTGGGCCTATTATGGCTCGATAATTAGTAACTACTATCATCATCATCATGTTTTATTAATAGAGAATTAAAGTAGACACCATTTATGACCCCTACCAACACATAAGAGCCATTTTTTGACAACCCATTTTTGATGGCAACTCTAAGGGCTTTCATTGATTCATTGATCCTCCTTTTCTGTAAACTGTCACAAGGATGGGCCTCCAAACCCATATTTTTATTATATGACACTGCTTTAGTAATTGAGCAAGAATAAGGAAACTAAGGAAATGTGAATTTAAGCAATTTTTCTATGCTCACCCAGCCTTTGCATTTTTTGCCTAACCTGGCATATTCTCTTTCCTGAAAGTTTAGATTAGGAATTGATCCCCATTAGTCCTCTAAACCAAGAAATCGTCAGGTAGTCATGTTTGGCAATGTGCATGCCAACACAGTAAAAGTCGGTCTGCAGAATGATGTCAGTGTGCAGAGAGAAGCAGACCTGACTTTGACTTGAACTCACAGAGAGCAACGCCTTGGTTCTGATAACTTTCCACTTCCATGAGAAACCCTATTCCATTTATCTATCTATCTATCTACCTACCTACCTACCTACCTATCTTTCTCCTTTTGCTTACTGCTTGGAGTGGGTTTCTATTGTCTTCAACCAAAAGATTTTTGTGAACAGTGTCATCTCTGTGCATGAGGCTACCAGATCTTCTCTGTGTGGCTTGAATGGCCTCAACATTTGAAAAGTACCAGATTATTTTTTTAAAAACTTTAAACACACACACCCACAGCCCCTTATATTTACGTTACCTGTTTTCCACTCTTGAAGAACATTAAGTATAAATTCAAAATAATCATGAATGTAAGGAAATCATGCATGTATGGAAACAAAGGAAGAATAAAAAGAGAGCCATCAACATTCCTGGTCTTACAAAAATAGGTCATCTGATCACTTTCCAGAACCCAAGGAAGAACAGAAAGACTCCGGCACTTTACCTGGTGTCGCACTGGATACTGTCGGCCACTGCTGATCAGGCCCTCCTGGACCAGCCCGTAGAATGCCAGCCTCCTCCAGGTGCACAGAGCTAAGTAAACACACAGACCCAGATAATGGTTAGACCATAAATGCTTCTCCAGCTTTCCTTCCACCCTCAGAAACTGCTTACATTATGGAGGCAGGGCTACAGCTAACACATTCTGCTTATGCATGAACTGAAGCAATTACTGCTGAGTAGTCACCTCGCATAAACTGAAGAAGTATCACTGACTTACTTACTGCCTGCTAAACCATTCCAGCGATAAATTTTGGTTTTCATTAATGCCATGTGGCGCTCACTAAATCTAACAGAAAGACCACCAGAGGGCTGAGCCATTTTAATATCATAATGCTGAAGCAGATGAGAACAGCTTGTTCTCAAAAGCCCCAAGCCTCTCCTGCAGGTTCTCTTACTTCTGGGTTCTCCATCATAAAGAGGAAACCACACTAAAATTATTTTCTGATAATTAGAGTATTGTTCCAGTTTAGCTACCCAATTAATTCTTAATCTTATTTTCTGTTTTATTCTTTCTGTGTCTTTTACACATACACGACCCACCCTACGTTTCCTGGGACTAAAGGAACCTGATCACCACCACTCACAGATCCCAGTTCAGAAGGCATTAATTCACTATAAAACATTGCTGGGAGTGAGATACAAACCGGGAGACCCTTAGAGACAAACAGAGATAGAACATAAACTATTCCAGAGTAGAGAGAACATTGTACAGTATTCATTTATGTATGTCTAATGCTAACACATATCAGGCCCTCAAATATTTGTTAGATGAATGAAGGAAGGACTCAGCGAGATCTTAAGAGAAAATATCCAAGAAAACCCTTGCCAAAATTAAAGGAGCTTTTAAAACTAGATATTTGTTTATCTTGAAAATTAATTTACTAAAATAAAATTCAGACTACCAACTGAAAGGGTTATGTGAGGCAACAGAGTAGGCAAACTTAAACTATTGGGGTGGAAGGTGATCTATAATTTCGATATTCTCTTACTGTTTGACTTCAAACAATGTATCTAATGGAAACTCTCTCATTAAACTCTGACCTATTGCTATTCTTCCCTTCATCTACGCTCTAAAATCTTCTCTTTTTCAAAATATTAATTTATGTAATTAATATTTATATTAACATTATATAATAATATAAATACATCTTATATTAATATTATATGTATTAATATAAATATTAATAACTAATCAATTAGGTATAGGATTCAGGTGTTCCTGGATCCTATCCTGGAACCAGCTCAGCTCAAAGCAGACTTTTCAATGTTGTCTGAGGCTGGAAAGGCCAGGAAGCTAAGCACAGGTATGAAAAAGATGAGTCTTATTCAAGCTGAAAACTCTAATATATGTTCACTATATTACACTGCAAGCAAGAAATGGCATTTTAGTTTCAATTTTCATTTCATTTCTTATCATATTTAAATCTCATAACATCTTAATTAAAACCTGAATAGGAGCACATTTAGCTTTTTTTAAATTTGAAAATGGGACAAGGAAGTGATATGTTTTAATATTTTATTTTAAATGTAGTTTTTAAGATATATCTCATAGCTTTGGTACTTTTCAAGCAAAGCACTATTCAGTTGGGAGAGAAAGAGTTGATAGTGCACATCATGCTTTTACTTATTGTGTGGCTCTGCCAATAGCTCAGATGCAAGCAAAAGCATAAGTTGGTCTCCAATAAATGTAAAGAATTCCTTCTGATATCTAATATTCTGACATCTCCAAGAGTGTTTATGGCCTAAAATTATGATCCAGGTTTCAATGTGACATCTCACCAAGCCAACTACTGATCTTCAGCCGTCACTGATTGCTTCTGGTTCAGAAATAGCACCCAATGTAATGATTTCTGCACATTTGTAATGCTTGAGGGTGTGTTCATTTATTTTAATCTACTACATTTTTAATGGGCTAAAACTAATTTTTCATTAACTCTACACATACTGCGTAAGCTCTCTCTTTAGAAACTGATCTAGGGTTGGTGAAGATTCACTTAACAGTTGCCCAGATATTTTGAGGGACTTAAGTTTGAAGTTTATTTATTCTCTAAAGTTAAATCCTTTTGGTATTAGTGATATTCATTTCTTATCCCTCCCCATTTGGTTCTAAAAAAACTCACAAATAATGAATCTTTTATTTGGCCTCATGGTATGGATACTGGATCAGCTCTGGGAATAATGATAGTTAATCAACTTTCAAAAAAACAAAGTAGAGAAAGCAAAATTATATTTAATCTGAGTCTTAGAGTAATGCTATTCTAGGTTAATTTAAAGTAAGCTATATAGGATATCTGTCTCCAGATATCCAATAAAGGCCCTTCGCAAGCTTATCCTCTGAGGAGCCCAAGCCACTGATGACAATAAGATAGCAACAATATGGAGAAGATATGGAGACTCTAACAGGAGTGAATATGAACAAGAATATTTCATAACCAATTATTATGGTTAATAGGATGTAATACTCAATGTGAGATAGAAAAACAAGGTAGACAACATGTGCATATACAATGCACAACGTACCCAAGTCTCAAATCATCAGTGTTAATTACAATTTTTAAGGAAGGGACAGAAAGTATAGGTAGAGAGGGATGAAAGAGGTTCGAATTACTTTCCTGTAGAAATTTTAATGAGAGAAAGTACACAGCAGCCTGTCTCTGTGATCTTATGGAAGATTCTTATTTGCCAGTACTTGATAAGCATTTGGCACTGACCACTTCCAGTGTTTTAAGGAATAGACATGAAAACAAAATAATTGCATTTTCCTGGCAAAGTGTCTAAACTTCTCAGTTTTGACAGCTGCTTCTGGCCTATGGAGACACAGTTTATCTGAGCCACACCACATTAGTTACTTCCGAGCGAAGGAAGGAAGGAAATACGTACCTGTGCATGCCTGCTCGCAGGGAGGCAGAGTAACGCCAGTCAGGGTTGGGCTGTCGTGGCTGCAAAATCAAAAGGGGAGTTTTCTGTTAAAATGAAAAAGCAATGTTCCCCCAGGGACGCTGTTAATTGATTAGTTATTCACTTAAATATTTCCAGGCATTTAAAAAAGGTACTGAATGAGACATTTCATCCTCAACTCTAAGATATCTGTCTATCTGTATAGCACTTTAGAAGAAAATCAGCTCATCAGAATCCTCACACAGATTAAATACCATGGAAAAGCAGACTTAATGATGTTGTAAGGGCCAGCTTTGGCTTTGCCTTGCCCAATACAGATATGTTTTCTTAAAACACTAGGGGAAAGGCAGTCTGTTTCGAGATGAGAAAAGCTTTCATTGCTTTTGCCCTCAAGTGCCCTATTAAGGGAATATTCCTGACTTGGTATTCCAGCTGTAACGAGGCATACGACTATACAAGTTCTGCTGGCCTGGCTGGACTGCAGAGACTGCAATCTGCTGCTGGCTTTGCAGACTGCAGCAAACGTGACCCTGGGCGGATGTGCCCAGTCATAACACCAGCAACTGATAACAGCCTCTTCTACTGATTGAAGAGGAATACTAGGGAGAGGAAAACAAACCACTGCAGGGTTCGACCTTGTTCTGCTATCTAAGCCTCTTCATAAATTTGTACTTATTCCTGCTTCTCTCTGAGTGCTTTGCCTCCTCACTCAATCACTGTTTACTAAGCTCTGATTGCTTAGGAGGGAGTAGCTGAAATCCAAGAATAACCTGACTCATTCTGCACCACCTGTGTAGTGAAAAGATCTTTTTGCCCTCTGTCTACAAACTGTCAGTCCAAAGTGGAGGGGACAAAGAGGAAAATATGGGCATCTAAAGACTGGGGAGGTATGTGCTGGTCAGAAGCAACTCAGGAAGCACTGGGAACAAAATCAGTTACCATCACCATCTTGTATCAATTAGAAAAAAATGTTACTATGAAAAACATGTGATAAGACATTCCTTTAAATGATTTTCATGGGTGGAGATTAAAGTCACCCTGTCACTTAATATTAAGGTCTAGTTGAGTGGAAAGATTGGGGATAAAAGTTGTATTTTGTATTTTCCTCTGTATTATAATTACCATATTTGATAGACACAAAACCACAGTAATTCCAATAGACTATTCTAAAGTGTCAATAATTCTTGTTCCTATCTTTCATATAATTTACTCAAGGAATGCAAAGTATTTCATAGACACACTTCTTCAAAACATCCAGGGGAGATGTGATCAGCATCCCAACTTTCAGACAGATTTGGGGATGGCTATTTGGTATTCAGATATTCAGCCAAAGTCAAGGCCCAGGAAAAGCTATAACTCTGAGATACTTCAAAGGCCCCCCACACACACTAACTGCCCTCTCTTGTCTTCTTCCACATCACTGGAAAGATATGAATATGCAAGCTACTTTATTTTTGGTTTTCAAGTCCACAAAATGTTATGGATATTCCATACAAAGCAGCATAAAACTATCTATAGACCAAATGAAAGGAGTTCCCATTTTCCACCAGTGGTGTTAGAGGGAACACAAGAGAAAATATTTTCAAATCATTTTATAAACCTGGAAATGTGACTGAAATACTTTTTATTAATCATCATCATCATCATCACCATCTCTCTCTCGCCTTGCCATCAGCAGCACTAGTGTTAGCTCGTCAGCTGAGAGAATCTTCCTTCAAGAAAGACTCTAACATCTGTTAAGTAAACGTTGCCAATTTTGCTATGATTGGGTAACATTCATGATGAAAATTGCTGTAACTTGATCTTTGGAATGAAACCACCAAACTCGTTTTGCTGAAAGGCACGATTCTAGCAGGACTGACCAGGAAACTCAGTTCATTACACAATCTCACTTCCTCAGTGACATGTTTAATTTCACATGCTGCTATTTTCTATAATAGTCCATCAGCAACAACATGCTTCTCAAATTCATTTGCCAGTAACATAGTTATGAGATTTCTTATGGCAGTAATATCAGGCAGGGAGAAGAAAAGGAAGAAAGCAATTAATGTGTTTTAAGTAGCCACACAAGACTAGACAATGGGACAAGCACTTTATACATACTATTGCATTTATTCTGATACTTTATTTCTTTGTCGGACCGCAAACTCCGTGAAAGGGATTGTATCTGTTTTGCTCATAGGACATATGAATATCCTCAGATATTCATAAATGCATAGCTATATCCTCAGAGCCCGGCAGGGATCTGGTTATCTGATAGATTTTTAAAATGTTTTTAAATAAATGAACTATCACGCAAGGTCAACATTATTGTACTTAATTATAAAAATGAGAAACCGTACTTTAGAGAGAAATTAACATTACTTGCTTGATTGATGAGTTTGGCTGATAGTCATTTTTAGGTCCTCCAAAGCAAAAGTCTGTATTTTAAATACATTTATATGGAAAGACAAAATATTTTTTTCTTTTTTACTTCTGAGTTTCCCAGATATTGATTTATTTTAAAATAATACAAAATTAAAGGTAATAAAAAGTACATGAGTTTCACCTAGAATTTGATTAAACTTGAAAAAGTTCAAGTTGAAAGAATGACTACTGATATATCAGACACAGTGAGACATATATTAAGGCCTTGAAGAAACCATGATTGTTTAGCTCTCTAATACTTGAATGGTACATCCCAGGACGATGCTTAAATTCAACTGGTGAAGAACCCCAATATGTCCTGTTGCTCCAACACTTAGTCTTTTGGTAGAATAATAGTTGAAAACTGCAGATGTGGAAAACTCAATTAGATCATCCATATGGGTGACTTAGTATTATTAAAGAACAAAGACTCACTTGAGTTTCTATTAAAATTATAGCAAACATTTAATTTGTCCTGTTATGATATTATTTATTATTTCTACTATAGAATATTTGAGCTACAGAGAGTGAATCACCTCTTATAAGACAGATTTAAAGTAAAACAGGTTAAAAATACCCTATGTTATTCATAAACTCACATGACTCAGTGAAATAATATGCTGTCTTCTTACCATGCAAATCTGCATTGAAGCCATCCATAAACTGTCCCCTGGGACATATGACCCAGCACATGTAATATCTCCTTTTCCTTCCTAATATGACTCTATTAAGGATGTATCGACTGCAGATTTTTCACAGTGATATTTTGTGAACATTGATTTAAACTGTGGTAGGCAGAATTCTAAGATGGCCCCCAAAACCCCCCCCCCCGGTATACACACCTGCATCATCTCTAAGACTATGATTGTGATAGACCTTATTTATTACCATGATTATGTTATGTTATATAGCACAACGTGTTTGAAGAAAGGGAGATCCTCTGGGTGGGACTGACCTAATCACATGAGCCCTTTAAATCTGGGGTTAGAGGTCAGAGACAGAAGTCAGAGAGCTTTCAAGCATGAGAGGGATTCCATGTGAGTGAAGATGCTCCAGTGCCAGGCCTGAAGATGAAGCTGGCCATGGATAGGACCTGAGAGCAACCTCTGGGAGCTGAGAGTGCTCCTCAGCCAAAAGTAAGAAAGTAGAGATCTCAGTCCCTAATGAACTGAATTCTGCAAACAATCTGAATGAGCTTGAAAGTGGATTCCTCCCCAGAGCCTACAAAAGAGAACACAGCCCAGTGGACATGTTGATTTCAGTCTTGTGAATACCTGAGCAGACAACTCAGCCATATGGTGCAGAACTGTGAGATAACGAATACGTGGTGTTTTTAACCACTAATTTGTGGTCGTTTGTTACAAAGCAATAGAAAAGGAACACACAGACTGTTGGTCATTAAGGCAAAAAGAAATATAGCATTTAAAGTAACAGTTATGTTAAATATTGGTCTTCTAGTAAATCAAAATGAAAAGATGATAAATTTGATAATTCTGGATGGAATACTTTCCTCTGAAAACAGTCATTTAGAACCCTAATCCATGGAGCAGGAAATTAAAATAAACATAACTTTAGAACATACCTAATGGGTTCCAGTACAACGGAAAGTGCTAAGTCTGCTTCTTCTGGATGCACAGCCTGCTAGCACAGCAGCTGTACTCTCATTCCCAGTTGCACCTCCCTGAAGCCCAGAGTTCTGACCCTGCAAGGCCAGAAAGGAACTGATGGTGCTGATGTATCAAAGAACTAAGATTTCTCTTCCCCTTTCAATGTCAGATATTTCTTCGCATTTGTCAAGTTCAAGTTCTTGAAAGGAAAATCCTTGTATAATTTTTAGGTTAGCAGATTTAAAACACTGCTAAGGAATCTTCTTGACCCTTGATTTTTAAAATCATGATTATAGATTATACTGCTCCACATATTGTCATATGAATAAGCTAACTTTGTATTCGTATTATACTATGCACAGAAATGTTGATCCAGGTAAAGTCCTGTAAAAGCCACAAACAAAGACACCTGTAAAACTCCATCAAATTCAGCTAACCCTCCAGGCTTGGTCACAGGAATGTTTCCTCAAACATTTGCAAACTGACATTGTTCTGACCTCTCACTGAGGGCAAACCTTGGTAGCCAACCAAGGCAAGTACCCAGAACTGACTCTCCTATTCTATCGAGCAGATGACATGCCAGTAGACAATGTATAATATGCCAGGCTGTTTCCCTGCAGAGCACTCTGAGTTAGACCAGATGCCCTTGTGATGGCTCACTCCTGGGTCAGAGGAAAGAGGAGGCCAATGACATTCAAGCTACAATAAATAGATTTCTTCATCAGTCAGAATATGCACAAGATAAAGAGACAGAGAAGAGTTCGGCCATAATTTCATCTGGCTCAGCAGTCTGTAGAAAAACTGAGGAAGGAGGTAATTTAAAGAAATTATTGTATTATCAGAACAAAGAAAATAAACCTTTTCTCAGAAGAATAGTCCTATAACCAATATGAAAATTACAAAACAAAACAGCCCCACCCACTAAAAAGTGACTATTAGAGGATGAAACAACGGAATGAAACTTAACAGGCACAATTCCTTTGTCTATTCTGACCATTGTGCAATTTTTATAAGTTCGCCACCATGTGACTTTACGCTGAGTGTAAACTCTGCTCCAGGATAGAGTTGCCAGATAGAAAATTAAGTCCTGGGGAAAATAAATTAAGTGCCACAGAAAGAAGGGTTAACTCTTTCAGGTCAGTATATCTGGAATTAGGGTAAATAAGCACAGATGGTGGCAAAAATAACTAAAGATTTGGTGACTAAAAACTGCTTTAAAACAAGTGAGAGTGAATGCAAACTTAACCCATCTCTGCTACTCTTTTGTAATTTCTACATGTTGTGCCAACTTGGTACCACTAAGGTGCTGTTGGACAAATCTGCCCAGAGTACTCAAAGTGACTCATTAGCAATCACAGCACCAGGACTACAAATACACAGAATCTACCTTAAGATTTGGTTTTTTTTCATGGGGACTCTGAAGGGGGTGCCAACCACATTTAATAACAGGTTTTCAGAAATCTCTGAAGAGAAATTCTGCCCCATTGTCAAATAGTTACTTCAAAATCCTTACTGCACAAGTGGCTCATGAAATAAGCCCACTGGGGGTAAAAATCCACCCAAAGATTAGAGTCTGGTGTTAAATGCTGATGTTTAATAAGCAACAAGAGAAAAATCATTGAAAGAACAGACATAAAAGATCTTAACAGGCTTTGCCAATAGTAAAGCAAATAAACAAAAATATGTTAGCTTGGTAATAACATTTTTACTCACTGAACCTCCCATGTGTTACCTGCTTCTATGCAAGGAATTGCTCTTTTCCCAAAAGCAACTAATTTATACTACTAGGTGAACTAGTGGTAGCTTAAATGCCTGAATATCCCATATCAAAAGGAATAGAAACATTGGGATTTCTATCTACTTATACTATTGAAAAAAAGCACAGCTTTTGCAGTCAAACAGACATGACTTAAGATACCACTAGCAGTGTGACAGTATATGTTACCTAACCTCTCTGAGCTTATTTCCTCATATGCCAGATGTTAATACATGTTTGTTTAATGCATGACTTACAGGTAATGAAATCACATATATATTGCAAAGTAGAGCACTTTTGTGTAGCAGCGTGGTCAGTGAGTACAAATTCCCTTACTCTTCCTCTCCAATTCCCATCTAATTTTAATGGAGGTACATAACATTAATTGTACCCCAGGACCCTCCTGCCATCTGTAGTTACTAGGTAGGTAAAAAAGCAAACCCGACACAGGAATTTAACAGGTTGATCTAGTAATAATGACTTTCAGAATTGAGTGACTTTTGTTAGCATTTTGCCATACTGCAACAATGTGACTCACTCTCTGCCTGTAATTGCAATAATTTCAGGAGCTGTGGATCTCGGAGCTCTTCACTGGATTTCCAAAAGTGTCTGGCAGAAATTTGCCATTATTAAAATCATACACTTTCCTGGCAATCCCACAAGAGCAAGCAGTTTCAGACATAATTTTCTCCCTATAGTAAAGATTTGTGTACCAAAGTACACATTAACACACAGGTCAGTGTAAGACAGAAATAGTTTATGTATCAAATTGCCCCAAGCTTCAAGGCAGGAGAAAGAGTGAAATAGTGTCATTCCTCTGAGCTTCTAGCTCACAGCCAGTGGCAAAGCTGAGCCTGGCTTGGGTAGCTCTCCATGCTCACCACCTGCAGTCCACCCCAATCCCAAAGGAATTTGTTAAGCAAATGTCTATAGTGACCTTATTTCAATTGAAACCCTTTTATATGCTTTCAAAAGCTAAGATCTAAAGAATCTGTAAACTCTTTGATTCTCTCTCCCTATTTTTCTTAATCTGCAATCTGTCTCCTGTGGCTACTAAACATTGACTAACATCAGGCTCTCCTGATAAATGAATAAATCTATCTGCAATGTCCATGAGAAAATCTATTCTCAATCAAGAATGGGAACTTCTGTACTTGTGCATTACTTTTCTCAAGATTACCATGAACTTGGAATGTGACAATATGAACATTAATGAAAAGACAGCAATATGTCAATGAAAATACATCACAAAAATATAGGGGACAAATATTATTACCTCATTTTGCAGAAGCTCCAAAAGTCCTAGCTACGAAGTAGTTGTTTAGAAAAATAACAATCCTCACTGTTTACGGGACAAAATTTTGGCTTTTGAAATCCAAATTTAAAGCATCGCAAAACAGATCTCTATCATTTGAAGCATGCATATGGAAACAAACATACCACACAAACACACTCACACATTCATGCACTTTCCAATAATTTATGTATAAGCCTCATAGAAATGAACAAGCTGGCCTTATGCCTACTTACAACTCAAAACTAGTGCATATGCTAACATCTGTCTGCACACCTTACTGTATAGTAAGCCAGCCACTTTCCAAGCCTTATTCAGCTATTGCAAACCAAATTTTAGGTCCAGAAAATGAACATTTGCTTTGGAAGTATTGTCATTTAACTTAATACATGAGGGGCTTGAAAATGTTACTCTACATTTCACTAAAACCACAGGAACTGTCAACAGAAAATCAGAAGATTACAGGCTGCATTTAAGCTAAATGCAGGGAAATCTTCTTACAATGAATTCAGAGTATGCCAAGAAAGGTGGCTACTGGGAGAATTCTCTTTTCCTTCTCTTCCTCCCCAATCCCAGATTGTCCTGGTCTTCACCTTCTCCCCACATCCCTAATCCACTCATTCTAATATCTCCTTGGCCCAACCAGACAAATTGGTAAATTAATCTTTCTGCCTTACCCTCATTCATTTCCTCTGACAGCCCCCTACAGAAGAGGTACCACATCACACAGCCAAAGCAAACTTTAGCTTCAGAATGAGGTCTACATTCTATGGCTTTATCGCCTCTGACATGAATTTCCAGAGGATCCTATCAAATAAATTGAGTGCAATTACTGGGACTATTAACTAGGTAATTTGCACTGTAGATAGCCCAGTGTATAAACAGAGATAGCATACAGAGGTGACCATGACAGTCCCTAGAGGTCTTAGAGCTTTTTTAAAAAACATCACTCCTATAGGATTTCAAAAGAAAACTTTCCCCATAGATGATACAAGCAGAGGCCATTTCTCCCTGAATCTTATAACATTACTTCCTAAAACATAATCCTTATTTCCAGGCCTATTCTAGTTCTCTACAGAGCTGTGCTTTAACATCAAGTATTTAAGACTAATCCTCACTTCTCAAACAATTTTACGGACAAGTCCTCATGTATCTGAAAAGAAAATGGAAAGCAAAACAATTCTCCAGTGCTATTTTTCTTGAGAGGAAACACAGCAGATTATGATCAAATTACAAGTACTATATATACTCAGTTTAGCAGATAGCCCCTATCACTGTTGTTAACTCAATAAAGCCAACCACAGGATATTTGGGGAGGGGAGATATGAAAAACGCAGGAGTTTGTGGAAGACCCCCTGACCACTATCTCACCTCATTTTGAGAAACAGCCTCGTTTTTGAGAATAATCAGGTTCCCAGCACTCTGCCCACTTTGGCCTGTGAGGTGCCTGCTGTCAGTCACTGCTGCTTGGGCTCCCCCAGGCCCTGGTCCTGTCTGGGCCCCTGTGTTGTAAAACATGAAAGTGTCACTCCCTGAGCCTGCTGTCAGACAGGCCTTGTAGCAGTAGGTCTTGGTGAGGGAGCCATTCCCTCGAACTTCGATGAAGTGAGGCTGCACTTTGAGGCCATGCGGCAACCTGGCGTCGATATTGTTGTTGGCCTGTTTGTACAGCTCTGCGGGGCTCCGCTCCCTCACGCCGCAGAAGCCTCCACAGCATGCAGTGCCGTATGCAGTGTAGCGGTAGCACTTGATGATGCTCAAAACAATGATTGTCAAAAGAAATATAAAAGACACTGTGCTTAATGCTATTATTAGATAAAGTGTAATTTCAGAGTATGTCCGAGGGCTCTTAACATGTCTCTGAGTGTCAGGGAGGATTTTGGAAACCCTATCCACCACAGCCACTGTAATGGCCACAGAGGCTGACAGTGGTGGCTCTCCATTATCTCGGACCACCACAGTCAGGTTGAAAGTGGTACCACTCTCATCACCCAACTTCCTGGTAGTCCTAATTTCTCCTGTGTGCAGCTCTACTTTAAAGAGGTCCAGGTCAGAAGTCTGGGCTAGATGGTAAAAGAGCCAAGCATTTTGCCCGGAGTCTGAGTCCATGGCTATAACTTTGGTGACCAGGTAGCCAGCAGGGGCAGTTCGAGGCACCATCTCAATGGCTGCTGATGAATTGGTTGAGGTAGGGTATAGAATGTGAGGGGCATGGTCATTTGTGTCCACCACATACACGTTGGCAGTCACAGTGCTGCTCAGTGGTGGGCTCCCCTTGTCCTGGGCCTCCACCGTCACAAAGAACTCCCGAAACTTCTCATAGTCAAAGGAGTTGACAGCATAAAGGCTGCCACTGGCACTGTTAATGGAGACATAGGAGGTGACTGGCAGCCCTTGAATCTCCCTCTCCAGGAGGGAGTAAGTCACCTCTGCATTCTCCTTTTCATCTGGGTCTGTGGCTTGCACAGTGCAGAGCAACACCCCTGGCAAATTGTTCTCCTGGATGTAGACGGAATAGGAGTCCTTCAGGAATCTCGGTGGATTGTCGTTGATGTCTGAAATCTCAACCCGAAGTGTCCGCTGGGATGTGAGCTGTGGCATTCCCCCATCAGTGGCTGTCACTGTGATATTGTAGGCAGCCACCCGCTCCCGGTCCAGTGGGCCACTCACCACCAGTGTATAGGAGTTTCCAAAGCCATTCAGTCGGAAAGGCAGTGTGGACTCCAGGCCCAGGCTCACTTTCCGGTTGGGGCCTGAGTCTTGGTCGTTGACGCTGAGAAGGGCCACAACTGTGTTGGGTGCAGCATCCTCAGGCACTGGACTGTACAGGTCTGTGAGCACCACCTCTGGTGCATTGTCATTCACGTCCGCGATGTCCACCAGCACCTTGCAGTGACCTGCCATGGGCACTGGACCCCGGTCAGTTGCCTGCACATAGATCTGGTAGGAGGAGGCCTCCTCATAATCCAGTGCCCCAATTACTCGCACTTCCCCAGTATTGGCGTCGATGCTGAAAAGCTGCCTCTCCCGGTCCGACGTGTAGCTGCTCAAGGAGTACCTGAGCTCACCATTGGATCCCTCGTCTGGGTCTGAGGCATTCAGCTTCACCACCAATGTGCCTGGGGGCGCGTCCTCTCGCAGCTGGACGCGATAGGTGGACTGGTCGAAGGCCGGAGAGTTGTCGTTAGTGTCCAGGACACGCACAGAGATCTGCGCCGTACCCGAGCGGGCTGGGCTACCCCCATCTACGGCTGTGAGAACCAGGTGGTGCAAAGCTGCTTGCTCCCGGTCTAGGCCCTTCCGCAGCACCAGCTCCAGCACCTTACTGTTCTCCTGCAGGGGCTTAAGGTCCAGCTGGAAATGCTCGCTGGGGCTGAGCTCGTAAGTCTGCACCGAGTTGGCGCCCACGTCGGGGTCCTGCGCGCTCTCTATGTGAAAGCGCGCTCCAGGCGCCACCGATTCGCTTACCTGAAGCTGGTAGTCGGGCCGCGGGAAGCGCGGTGAGTTGTCGTTGATGTCCAGTACCTCCACCTCAACGGCGCTCACCGCCACGGGGTTGTGCGCCAGCACTTCCAGGCTGAGCAGGCAGCGAGGCCGCTGCTCGCACAGCGCCTCCCGATCAATGCGCTCGTTGACGAAGAGCGCTCCACTTGTGAGGTCCAGCTCCAGGTAGCGCGGGCTGGGCGCACCCAGATGGTTGATGCGCAGGCAGCCCGGCCCCAGGCGCCGCAGCTCGAGCCCCAGCGCGCTAGCCACGTTGCCCACGAGCGCGCCCGGTGCCTGCTCCTCCGGCACCGAGTATCGCAGCTGGGAGGCCGCTGGGCCCGGCAGCAGCAGCAGGAGAGGCAGTAGCAGCAGCCAAAACAGGGGCCGCTGGAGTCGTGGATGCTCTGTCGCCCCAGGTCTGGTGCCCGCCTGCTCCATAGCCATCGGCCGCGGCGGAGGCAGCCGGGCAGGGCAGGCGGCAGCAGATTCCCCAGCCGTGCTCCACGCCCGGGCCCCGCCTGCGCCTCCGCTCGTGCCACCCTGCGCCCGCTCCCCCATGGCTCACGCGCTAGCAAACGCTGGGGGCCGCTCCCGTCGTAGGCCCTTCCGGGGGCTCCTGGCCCCGCCGCCCTCGCTGACTCCCCATATCCCAGCTCCTCCGCTCGCCTCAGAGCCGCTCAGTCCGGCTGGGCTTTCTGCTGCCACTGCTGCCGCTGCTGCTCCAGGGGGAGGGAAAAGGAAGCAGAAGGAAAGGGGGAGGGGGGAGAGTGCTCAGCATGTCAGGCTCGGATTCCGCACCGAAGTGGCGGACCGCGACCTCGGACTGCTCAGCCGCTCCAGCCCCTCCAGCCCCATCGTCACCCTGAACCCGCCGATCCCAGCAGACCGCGGGGACACTGCCACTCCCTTTCTCCCTGCCCCCACCGCCCTGTTCATCCAGTTTCCACGGTCTCTCGCCTGCTTAACGGGTCTTGTAAGGAGATTAGTCTGGGAAAAGCAGTTAAGTCCCTAGAACTCCGGCTTTCAGCTCCCCAGGAAAAGATTTCCAAGCGCAATTCAGGAAAATAAACGGAGAGGCTTTAGCTAAGTATGGGCACCTGGGCGGCGGCTCTACCATTCAAAGGGAACAAACGCAGAGGAGGCGCTCTGGGGTTATTGCCCGTGGAGACTCTTTATTCACCTGACCCCCGCATCTTCCCTGGAACACTCTTAGGTACTGTAGAAAGTATTGAACTAGGGCAAAAGGGCAAAAGGAAGGGAGTGGGGGTGGGGTGACAAATGCCATCCTCCTTCCGGGGAAGCAAGCCTAAAACTAGCATCCTGAGATCCAGCACTCAATTCTGTTACCAGACAAGTGGCCCTTACTTTCAGTGTATGTCTTGGCAAATAACCAATAATTTAAACTTTAAATTTCTCTTTTTCAAAAATAGGCTTCATGAAGCTGCAGGTAAACCTCTTATTTGGCCCATTTTAATCATAGTGGAAAACACCTGGTAAAATTTTTAAGAGATTCTTCCCTCAAGCTTTTTCTAATCTTGCTGCAAATCTTTTACATTTATCACCCAAGACATTTTCTTTCAAGAGTGATTTTAAATTTTGTCTTTAATGGATGACAATGTCTTCAAGAGCCTGCAAAACCATTAAATCAAGAGAGTTACTCTCAATCTCCCAAGCTAGGCTGGAATTCGGACTCCATTAATGCTTTGCAGTTAAAAAAAAAAGTGTTATTAAGCAAAATGTGGGAGTCTGGGATTTATCTTACAACAGCCAGCAATTTCAATGGCTACAGCTCATCTTCTGTAAGCTCTGTGCCTCTGTGCCCTAAGACTCCCGTTGTATTGCCACAGATGCAACACACAGACAACACATTCTCTTCAGTGAAGGAGAGGGCAGAAGTATCGGAAGCCTTTCATGCTGTGTCATTGCCTTGGCCGCTCTGTTCTGAATATTCACACTTCCCAGGCCCTCTCATTTCTTCCACAGGAATTTGAAATCTATTGCCCCAACCCTGAAATATCCTTTCTCTTCCTCATCTCCCAGCATCCTCTCATGATAAATCTTCCTTTTGGGTCATTTTCTAGCTATGGGCTGGAACGATGTCAGAGCAAGACCTGACATTTGGCATGCTTCCCTCCTTGAGGGGACAGTTGAAGGAGTCAAGGTTATGACACTGAAACCCAGATTTCAAAGGACTGAACTAGCGCATCCCCTCCTTCCATCCATCAAGCGCATTCACTCACGACAGTCCACGACCTAACCAACTTTACTCCGCAGAAACTCCCAGCTTCCTCCTAGCACTGCCGCTTCTTATTTGTCCTCTTTGTTCCCTCCAGGTTGCGGAGTGGGAAGCAATTTCCATCAAAATCTATTCCTGTCTCCTTTCTTAGGTCTCTGGCTTCTCCCTCTTCTCTCTGCATCGTCTCCAAACATCCCTACAGTACTCTGTCTCTGTTTGCTGTGGTAATTTGATCTCAAGAGAGCCTTAATCTCTCAAGTGCACAAATTGTAGACCTGGCCTATGTCCTCACCCATTACTTATTTCTGAAAATAAATGGCTTATAAGTGGAATCAAGTTATAAATTGTCAGGAAAAGTGACCTTTCCTCCCCTCATCTCCTCCCAGCCCTCACAGTCGCTGCCATCTCTGCCCACAGCTCAGAGACCTGGCCACTGCCTTTACCATGCATGGACCTGTGCCTGGGAAAAGATCACAGGCACTTAAAGAAGACATTAAAGTGACAGAGGCTTGGTGATGTTTTTAATGGACACCCGCAAGTGTCATGTCTCAGGATAAAAACCAGGACTTTTCTTTCGGCAATTTCATCATCTTTTAGCAAGGACACCTGCCAGGTCATCCATTTTTATGTTCCAGGATCATAAGCTCCAACTAGTATTTACTCCCTCAGTGACTGAGAAGGCAAACACAGAGCCAAGACAATCAGCCTCCTTTTCAAAAGCATTGTACTAAAAAGATGGTATACTCTATTTGGCACCATAATGATTCAATTCCTCACATTGTTGTACTGAGGCTCCTGCCAACCTCACCAGTTGTTGAAATGTGATTACTCAGACTGTTGGTAAGTGCCTTTTCTACAAATATTAATGCTAATGTCTCAACCACACCATTATGCATTCCTTCCCTTGGACTTTCAAGAACACCCTTTTAAAAAGTAGAGTAGCACAGTAATTAGGAACACAGACTTTGGAGTCGGTCATACCCCTGCTAATGACTGTGTAGCTTTAGACACGTTACTTAACCTAAGCTTCAGTTTACTCATTTTAATTGGGGAGATAATATTAAGTAAAATTCATAGGGTTATTCTTATAATTATATGAAATAACATATGTAAAACAATTTGCACAGTGAC
>NW_012147908.1:3689443-3692640 GCF_000956105.1 Propithecus coquereli
CACAGAGCAAAAGGACATGCTCATCAGTTTGATCAGGTTTTGGGCTGACCATTATAAAAGTATCTGTAAAGTAGGGAAGAATCTAGTTTTCATTTTTAATTTGTATATTTATGTTGCTCCACAAACTGAGCATGTTATATTAATACAATTTTTTAAAAAGAAAGACAAATGGACACCTCCAATGTTTAGTGTGGTCCAAAGTAGTTTGAAAAAATTGCATCTTGTTAAAAAGCAATGGATCTCCTGATCTTCATGCATCTCCAGAAGGAAAATACTTTCTAATATGATTATAGCATGGTTTGTAGATATAACATCCAGTGGATGGGGGAAGGAACATTTTTCATACAATATAACAGCTGAATTTTTTTTTCACATCTCCCTTCCTCCAAAGGAAATACATCCAGTCAAATATCTGGCATTAACAACTGGCTTTTAGAGAGGGATACTCTAAATTTTTAGTTCTGAAAAACTAATATATTGTTGATACTTGGCTGAGGTGTCCGAAAATTGCTTAGCATAAACAAAGGGATTCAAGTCATCTTTGGATGAGTAATAATAAAAAGAGAGATGTAGGCTAAATGCTTGGGACAAATTGTATAATATTAACAGGTAAAATCAAACTATTCTTTATTTGAGGGGCTTTAACTTCTCTATCAGTAGTTTCAATTAAGGTGGCCTAACAAGAATGATAGACTATTAAAGGTTGAGATATATTTAGAAAGTATCTTACCCAAATGCTTTATTTTTCATCAAAGAAAATGGCTAGGTAGATCTCCTCAAGATCAATGAGGAGATAGAAAGCATAAAAGTGATATAAGTCAGTCAAGTGTCTGTAACCAGATAAATGATGTTCCAAGGCACTAAAAGAATTTACAGATGTGATTAGAGATCAAGATTTCCTATTTTTAAAAAAGTGCCATTGAGCCTTGGTGCAGTGGCTCTCACTTGTAATCCTAGCACTTTGGGAGGCTGAGGTGGGAGCATTGCTTGAGGGCAGGAGTTTGAGATCAACCTGGGCAACATAGGTAGACTTGATCTCTACAAAAAAAAAAAAAATTAGCCAGGCAGGGTGGCACACACCTGTAGTCCCAGTTACTCAGGAGGCTGAGACAGGAGGATTGCTTGAGCCAGGAGTCTGAGGTTGCAATGAGCTGTGATGGTGCCACTACACTCTAGCCCAGGCAACAGAGTGAGACCCTGTCTCCAAACCACCCCCATCAAAAAAAAAAAAACAACAAAAAACCAAAAAAAACTGCTCACTTCAAAACAACCAAATAGACTTTAAAAATTTTTTCACAAGGCATTTTAGACTTTTAGTTGTTAGAATCATCACTAAGGGAAATGCTAAAGTTTATCTTGAAATCCATGGAGACATTAAACAAAGTCTCCCAACATATTCATATGGACAAGATGAAGAAAGGAAGGCTGCAGAGACAGTATATTTAGGTGATTTCATAATTTTTGAATAACAGTGCCAAAGAGTATTTATTAATGAAACACTTGAACTTGGGAGGAGAATTCTAGTGGGGGCTACAGGGATCCACCCTTGGTCTTATCCCATTCAACATTTTACCAGTGACTCAAGACAAAGGGGTAGCAAGCGTCCAGGCCAATCCAGCAGCAAATTGAGCTCTTCTGGAACAAGAATTGCAACTGCCTAGCTTAAGCTATGTTTCTAATTCACTAAAACTAGTACGATACTCTATCTGAGATTCATGCCCAAAATTCATCAGTTTGTATTTCAGTTAATTCCTGGCTTCCTTATTGCCATTAAAACTTGTTCCAAGTTTCCATTCAACACTTGGGACCTTTCCTTTTAATAGAAAACCTTGTTTGGCTTTGTTTCTCCTCTATCATTCTTGGGATTTTAGCCACAGAATAAAATGAGATGGGAATTTGGCACTAAAGAACATCCTTGCTCTCAAGTGGGTTTTAGCCAAAGCATTCATTGATTTGGATAGGGTTTTTAAAAATACAGTTCAAAAAATTTAGATATAGTTGTGGTACCTCAAATTTGAACTATTTTCCAAGATATGACCTAAGCTCAGCCTAAACAAAGGCCACAGGCCAGGTGTGGTGGCTCATGCCTGTAATCTCAGTACTCAGACCCCCTTCTCTACAAAAAAATTTAAAAATTAGCCCGGTGCAGTGCCATGTGTCTGTAGTCCTAATTATTCAGGAGACTGAGGCAGAAGAATCATCTGAGCCCAGGAGTTCTAGGATGCAGTGAGCTATATCAAGCACTACAACTCTAGCCTGGGCGAGACAGCAAGACCCTGTCTCTAAAAAATAAATAAATAAAGGCCACAGTTTCTCTTTTCTATATCCATTGTGTTTGCTGCTTGGAAATAACAAACAAACCTACACCTCTGTCTAAGAAGTATCAATTCTCAAAAGTATTCATTCATATATCTAGAATATCAAATAATTGCTGGCTTCTTGGGCCCCCCTTGCATCCTGATGATACCTTAGCACTTAGCAGTTTACATATTATTTCCATGCATATCTAATCTCATTTAATCCTCACAAGATCCTAATGAGGTTGGTATTGATGAAGAGACTGGATCCCAAAAAGGTGAAGAAATTTAGGGCCAGTATTGGTGGTATAGTGGTGAGTATAGCTGCCTTCCAAAAAGGTGAAGAAATTTATCAGAATCTCTAGGAAGCTTCTTTTTCCATGCACCTGTTCCTGAAGATTCTGATACAATATCTGACCACTACATACGCACTTCTACTTAAGAATTGTAGTATTGCTCTGAAGCTATGAATTTCCAAGTATTTTATACAGAATACTATTCCATTGTTCTCACAACTACAAATTTCTTTCTCTTTTAGAAATTTCAATTGGATCTTCTGAACATGCTTTTTAAATGATTGCCCTTAGCAAAATCATAAAGCAGTGTGGATTTTTTTAAGAGAAAGAGGTTTATGTACTATGCACACGGGAGAATCGCAAAATAGATTTGTATCTCATATCCCAACCTCTTCTTTCAGTATCATCTTCCCACCCACAAGATACTGCCTAAGTATTAAGGTTTTACAAATGACTTTGATTTTTCTGATACAAATCCCACTCATGTATTCCTATTGGAATTGTTACATAATTCCTTTAGCAGTTATGTGTACAACACATTATAAGGTGGGTAAAATATAAATCTTTTAAGGTAGCCAAGTTAAAATATACTGTTTTTAATGAA
>NW_012147908.1:3694824-3695953 GCF_000956105.1 Propithecus coquereli
ACTTCCTCGAATTTATTTTACTTGAATTGACTGATTCATTATATTGTTTTATATCATTTTTATCCTATCTCCTACAGGGTTAAAATGTATACCTTTAAGAATATACATTCATTGATAGCTGACTCTCCAAATATTCATTCAACCCCTTCACCAGACATTTTTAAAAATACTGAATTTAATTCTTGGATAAATGTGATGTTTAAGCAAAAGCTTAAACATAAGGTCACAAGGGCACAGTGGCTCATGCCCATAACCCTAGCACTTTGGGAGGGTGAGGCAGGAGTATTGCTGGAAGCTAGGAGTTTGAGGCCAGCCTGAGCAAGAATGAGACCTCGTTTCTACAAAAAATAGAAAAATTATCTGGGAATGGTGGTACACACCTGTAGTGCCAGCTACTCAGGAGTCTGAGGCAAAATGATAGTTCGAGGCCAGAAGTTTGACGTTGCAGTGAGCTATGATCACACCACTGCATTTTAGCCTGGGTGACAGAGTGAGATCCTATCTCAAAAAAAAAACACACACACACACACACATAAGGTCAGAAGCTGAGTCCAGTATATCTAAGTGAACTCATAACAGACCCTTCCAGAGATAATAAACATAACTTCTGGACAAAATATACAAAGCAAATATCTGAGGGCTTTTGAGAGTACACAAAAGCAGTCAGATTTGGGAGAGGAGGAAACAAAGCTTGGAGAAAGGGATCAATATGGAGTGAGTTTCCTGTTTTTGTTACTTTGGCCTAATGGCAGATCAAGATTGTAACATAGCATGAGGAAGCTAAAACTCTCATAGATAACACTCAGTTTCTCCGGCCTAAGGAACAAGGAGAAGGTATCAGGAGAAACCACACTGTAACCCACAACTGAGAGGGGTTAGGGAATCCTTGAGCAGAGAAGGTGAGACCTAAATTATGTACTTCAATTTTTCCCACGTCTCTACTGACCTCTGAATCACATATAAAGAGCTAAGGCTGAAGCTAAAAGAACAAAAACTGAAGTCTGAACTTCTGCCCAAAAGAAGCAAGAGAGAATTTGCATTTTTAGTCTAATCAAGTTTATTTTTTTTTTTTGAGACAGAGTCTCACTCTGTTGCCCTGGCTAGAGTGAGTGCCGTGGCGTCAGCCTAG
>NW_012147908.1:3696003-3697790 GCF_000956105.1 Propithecus coquereli
AGGGAGGAGGGGACGGGTATTTGCATACACAAAGAGTGCAATGCGCACCACCCGAAGGATGGACATATTTGAAACTCGGACTTAGGGGGGTGGGGGGAAGGGCAACATATGTAACCTAAACATCTGTACCCCCATAATATGCTGAAATAAAAAAAGATATTTTAAGTCATTTTGATGGGATGATTAATGTCATCTAAAGCCTTTTATTAAAATTATTTACAAATGACTTACAGATTCTTCAACTTTATTTTTGTGTTTTCTCTCTGTTTTTTCTACCACAAGCAAAGAAAGCATACTATACTTGGCTGACAGAATTGAGAAGAAAAATTTGGTACTGATTCTATATAGCATCTCTGAATTAATGGTCTCAAATATCTTGAAACTATTTAGCTTGATGCATATGCAAGAATATGCCTTTGTTGACACCAACTTCACCTTTTCAGCACTGAATAGGAAAAAATATATATACACAAACCCCCAAATCAACCAACACTTTAATTTGTGACTTCTCTTTATCTAAATTTAATGGCCAATTCTCTAATAAATCCAGTGAACCAAAGACAATGAGATGATAACTTTAGGATATAAAAATTAAAACATAGAATGGTTCAATAATTTATTAGAAATACAGAGTTGGCTTCAAACAGAACTGGACAAAAATCTCACTGTCCCTCTTTCCAATTCAGTGTTACATCTATCATAACAGAGTTGTCACTCTAGGATATTCAATATCCTTTATAATTAAAATTTCATCATAGTCTCCTGTGATTGGTTTTTTTGCAGTACTCCCAAGTTGGACTAGTATTCCTTTGATCCAATTATCATAAGCTCATTTAAAATCTCAACTGTGTATGAAATATTTATTGGTTCATAAATCAATGTACACATAGGACATATTGGACATCCATGCCTCCTAAGGTATGTGGATTTAATGCTCTTTAAGGTAGCAGGAGTTGAAGATAACGGGAATTTTCAAATTATAAAAAGTCATTCTTTCCAAAAGTCAGTAATGATGTCTGATAACCTGTTAAGAATGTAGCAACAACTCTGATAAAGTCAGGCTGTGTGTTTCCTGCGATGTTTTTTATCTTTTATTTAGGTTCAATAATATTTAAAATATATGTTCCTTGTACCAAATTCAATTCATTAAGAATTGTTAAAAGCAATAAAAGTGAAAATCCTTTAATATCTCATTCCTCTGTGGACTAGACCATCAACAGATAATTGTATATTATTCCAGACTTTTACTTATGCATATATAAATATACATACTGATACATTTTATGAAAATGGAACTACTCTCTATACACTATTGTGCAACTTTACTTTTTTTTACTTTACATATATGATAGACATCCTTTCATGTTAGTACATATAGTTCTGTTTCCTTCTTAATAAAGACTACATAATATTCATCATATGGATATTTCATAACTTATTTTTACTACATGATTGAATATTTAAGTGCATTTCTGAAAGCGTGTGCATATAAATGTCTGTGTGTTTATTCTGAGAAGTGGTTAGTTAAAAATACAGTAGTCCCTCCTTATCTGTAGGGGATGCATTCCAAGAGCCCCAGTGGATGCTTGAAACCATGGATAGTACTGAACCCTATATAAACTATGTTTGCTCCTATATATACATGCCTATGATAAAGTTTAATTTATAAATTAGGAGATTAACAACAATAACTAATAATAAAATACAACAATTACAGCAATATACTATAATAAATGTTATATGAATGTGGCCTCTCTTTCTCTCTCTCAACATCTTATTGCACTGTA
>NW_012147908.1:3699290-3700275 GCF_000956105.1 Propithecus coquereli
TTTTTTAGTAGAGATGGGGTCTCACTCTTGCTAAGGCTGGTCTCGAACTCCTGAGCTCAAACAATCCGCCTGCCTCAGCCTCCCAGAGTGCTAGGATTACAGGCATGAGCCACCGCACCCAGCCAAATCAAGTTTATTTTTTACTAAAACAAAAACATTAACACCCTTCACAGGGAGTCTCCACAACATAGCATTACAATATCCAGGATACAATACAAAATTACTTAACATATGAGGAGCCAGGAAAATGTAATGCATTCTTAAGGGTAAAGACCATCAAGAATCCCAACATGAAATGATTTAGAAGTGAGAATTAGCAGACAAGGACTTTAAAGTATAGCTACTATAACTGTATTTAATAAGGTAGAGGAAAACATGCTGGTAATGGATTAAAAGAAAGAAAATTTTACCAGAGAAACACAAAATATAAAAAAGAGCCAATAGAAGTTTTAGTAATAAAAATATAATATCTGAAATAACAATTCACTGGCTGAGCTTAATAGAAGAATGGAGATAATAGAGGCAAAAGTCAGTGAATCTGAAAATATATCAATAGAAATGATCCAATCTAAAGAAGAGAAAAAGGATTGAAATAAAATAAGCAGAGTCTCAGAGAGCTATGGAACAATATAGGATATATAAGAATATAGAAGGAATGTATATTCCCAAAGGACCTAATTTTAACCCTACTATGATAAAACCAGACAGTATTAAAAAGTATCATATGTGTATGATTGGAGTCCAGAAGGAGAGAAGAGAGAGAAATTAGGATCAAAAAAATTTGAGGAAATAAAGAACAAAAATTTTCCAAATTTGGTGAAGGATATAAATTTACATGTTCGATAAACTCAGCCAACCCTAAACAGGATAAGTATAAAGAAAACCATAAATACACACATCATAGTTAAACTTCTAAACCAAAAATAAGTAGAAAACCTTAAAATAAATCCACCTAAGGAGCAACATAAACAATTATATTACAGAT
>NW_012147908.1:3704155-3705441 GCF_000956105.1 Propithecus coquereli
AAGATAAAAGAGAACACAAATCACCAATATTAGGAATGAGAAAGATGTTAGCAGTAAAGCAATTGGAAAATGAAAATATGTTTAAAGTCCATTTACACAGAATTTTAAAAACCATAAAATACTCAGTAATGGGCATTAAAAAAGATGAAAGAATTTTTTTAAAGACTCAAGTAAATGGAGGTATACATGTTCATGGATCCAATGATTCAATATTATTAAGATGTCAGTTCTCCCCAAATTGATCTATACAATCAACACATCCCCAACAAAAAATCTGAAACTGCTTTTGCTGAAGTGTTCAGTGACATCATAATGACCAGTCCAACGCACACTTCAGAGATCTCTTCTTAGTTGACTTCTGTGACATCCTAAAACTGCAATAAACTCTTTTTCTTCAAACTTTCCTCTTTTGATTTACATAAAGCACCCTTCCTAGATTTTTTCCTACATCTCCTACTGCTTCTCCATCAGATTGTGAACTTTGATTCTCTCAAACCTTTAAATGTGTTCTATGATATTTTGACCTTGTCCCTTTTTTTCTACTTTATATATTGTCCATAGATGGTTTGATCCATAATCCAGCTTCAGTGATCATCCTTCTGCAGCTGACTCAAAATCTATATTTAGAATTCAGTCTCTCTCAGATCAACAAATTCAACTATTGTCTACCTCTACTTAGATGACATTTTCAAAACTGAACTCATCATTTCCATGAACCTTGATAGCATCTATTTGTTATTTTACCATATCCCCCACTAAGCCCTACCCTTTATAGCATATTAAATTCCTTTCCTCTAGCCTCAATTTAAATCTCTGTAATTTCTCATCTGCATAATTTAGTAATAGTAGTAGTCTAATCTTCCTTCTTCTATTCTGGTCCTGTCTGCTGGATACTATACAATATTGCTACTAATGTCTTTCCCAAATTTAATTCTGTCAATGGAATTTCTACACCTTGAACTCTTTAAATTTTTTTCAATTTTTTCTTCTGCATGCTTATTCTTAGAGATAAATTTTCAGAAAAAAACTTATCGTGTTAAAGTAAGATAATAGGCCGGTTACAGTGACTCACGCCTGTTATCCCAGCACTTTGGGAGACCAAGTGGAAGGAAATCTTGAGGCCAGGAGTTCAAGTCTAGCAACACAGCAAGACCTGGTCTCTATAAAAAACAAAACAATTAGCTAGGTTGGTGGTGCATGCCTGTAGTCCTAGCTACTCAGGAGGCTAAGGCAGGAGTATTGATTGAGCCCAGCAGTTTGAGGCTGCAATAAGCTATGATTGTACC
>NW_012147908.1:3707311-3708337 GCF_000956105.1 Propithecus coquereli
TATGCTAATTGCTGATGATAAAACTGTATGATAGGGAATATCAAGTAATGGCATCCTAAATTATTTAGAGCAGCCATCCTACTGAAATCAACTAAATACTCTTGCTAAAATATGAAAACAATTATCTTACCTTAAAAGCACTGAAAATCTGACAAGATAATGGGCAACTGCTAGGACAAATTCTAGAGGAAACCTAAACCCAGAAAGGTGAACAGAATACTGAACTTGCTTTTTGTTCTGAAACCATCTGTCAGCACAAACATGGACATAAATTGTGGGGTGAGGAAGACATAAATTGAGATCCAGGATGTACCCAAGATGGGGAGTCTGCTAGGTTCTCCAAATCACATTAAGCTGGAGCCTCAAAGGACTAAACTCTCCAGGTAATAGTACATTAAAACTAAACCTACCTACCCCCTCCAGCCCAGAGAACTGCTGGGCAATTTCACCTTGCACCAAAAAGGACAGAAGTAAAATAGGAAAGGAAAAAGCATCCTATAAACTTATGGCTAGAATACTGGACATTCTGCATATTTTCAGCTGAAAATACATAGTCTAAGTAGCCTCAAGTCTTGAACTTGATTTAAAGTGGTTTACAAGCAGTAGTATTCAGACATTGGCGCAGTAAATAAAAATCTATCCTGGAGGAAGGTACTTGCATTCAAGATCTCAGAATATCCTGACAAATACTATTTTCAGGGTAACGACCATCACAAGTCAAAGAAAAACTGGCACACATAAAAATAGGGAGCTGAGTTGAAATACTAGTGAGTTTTATAGGATTTGAAAAAAAAATAGGGAGCTGTGAGCAAAAACCAGCTGAAACAGCACACAGCAAAAGTACACTTGCAGATTTCAGACCCTGGAATTATCAGATGAAGATTTAATATATTTCTTTAGTTTTAATTTTTTTTTGAGAGATAGGATCTCGCTCTGTCACCCAGGCTGGAATGCAGTGGAGTGATCATGGCTCACTGTAACCTTAAACTTCTGAGCTCCAGGGATCCCCCCACCATAACCTCCTGA
>NW_012147908.1:3710492-3713148 GCF_000956105.1 Propithecus coquereli
TGCTCAGGCTGGTTTCAAACTCCTGAGCTCAAACAATCCGCCCGCCTCGGCCTCCCAGAGTGCTAGGATTACAGGCGTGAGCCACTGCGCCCAGCCTTACCTTCCTTTTTGAAAGACATTTTTGCTGGGCATAAAATTCTAAGTGTGCAGATATTTCCTTTAAGCCCTTTGAAGATGTCATTTCATTGTTTTCTGGCCCCTGTTTTTCTTTTCTTGAAAGGTTGGTTTCCAGCTTTATTATTGCTCATTAAAAGGTAATGTGTCTTTTATTTTGGCTGTCAAAAGATGGCTCATTGAAGAAACTAATAAAATCAATAAATCTATCACAAAACTTATCAAGAAAAAAGAGAAAGCACAAATACCAATATAAGGAATGTCAAAAAAAAAACCCATTACTATTATTACTACAGCATTCAAAAAGGAAGAAATATTATGAATGACTTTAAGCCCATATATTTTAAAATTTATATTAAATGCACAAAGTTATAGGAAAATAGTATTAAGCAAACTGATGCAATGAGAAATAGAAGGTCTGTATAGTTCTGTAACTATTATAGACATTGAATTTATAATAAAAAACATTTTCATGAACAGAACTCTAGGCCTATAAGCTTCACTCTGAATTCTTCCAAATGTTTATGGGAGAAAAAAACACTGATTTACACAAATTTGCTATAGTTTGAATGTTTGTGTTTCCCCAAATTGGTATGTTCAAATCCTAACCCCCAAGATCATGGTATTAGGAGTTAGGGCCTTTGAGGGGCTGATTAGATCATGAGGGCAGAAACCTTACACAAGAGGCTTCAGAAAGCTATCTCACTCCTTGCACAATGTGAGGACACAGCAAGAAGGTGCCATTGTGTTTTATCAACCAGGAAGTGGGCCCTCACCAGAAACAAATGTGCCAGCGCCTTATCATTGGCTTCCCAGCCTCCAGGGCCGAGAGAAATAAATTTCTATTGCTTTTAAAGTACCCAGTTTGTAGTATATTTTGTTAAAGCAGCCCAAATGCACTAAGACAAACTCTGCCAAAGAATTGAGAAAGAAGTAAACTTCTCAACTTACTATATGAGGCCAGTATAGCCTTGATGCCAAACCCTGACAAGAGCATTATCAGAAGGAAAAAGTATAGGCCGCTTTCTATCATAAACACAGATTTTTAAAATTTTAAACAAAATGGTAGGAAACTAAATCCAATGATATAAAGAAGAATAATACATCACAACCAACCTGGGTTTATTCTAAGAATGAGAGATTAGTTTATAATTAATAAATCAACCAATATAATGCATAACAAAATAAAAGGATAAAAGTCATATGATCATTTCAATAAACAGAAAAATATGTGATATATTTAACACCCATTCATTCATGATTTTTTTAAAATGCTTAGTAAATTAGAAAAAGAAGGAAACTTTCTAAATCTGATAAAGGGTCTCTGCCAAAAAACCCCAAACAACATATTTCATATTAAATATTAAAAACCTTCTGTCTCAGATGAGGAATAAGACAAGACTACTCATTATTATCACTTCTAGTCAATATTATACTGCACTTCATAGTCAATGCCATAAAGCAAGAAAACTATAAGATTACAAAGTAAATGAAAGAATAATAAAACTAACATGATTTAGAGATGGGGTCTTGCCATGTTTTGTAGGCTAACCTCGAACTCCTAGGGCCTCAGCCTCCTGAATAGCTGGGAGATGGCACACATGACAGCATATGTAAAAATTCTAAAATAATATTAAAATATGGGATTTTAAAATAAATTTAGCTAGGACATTGGATACAAAGTTAATATAAAAATCAGGTTTATTTCTATATACCTGCCACAAAAAACAATTACAAAATTAAATTTTTCAAATAGCATCAAAATATCAGATATTTAATAAAAGTTGTGTAATATCTCTACACACACACTCATGCAAATACACAAACATTAAGAAAAAACAATAAGGACAGGTGCTGTGGCTCACGCCTGTAATCCTATCACTCCGGGAGGCCGAGGAGAGAGGATTACTGGAGGTCAGGAGTTCAAGACCAGCCTGAGCAAGAGTAAGACCCCATCTCTACTAAAAATAGAAAGAAATTAGCTGGACAACTAAAAATACAAAAAAAAAAATTAGCCGGGCGTGGTGGCACACACCTGCAGTCCCACCTACTCGGGAGCCTGAGGCAGGAGGATTGCTTGAGCTCAGGAGTTTGAGGTTGCTGTGAGCTAGGCTGACGCCACGGCACTCTAGACCAGGCAACAGAGTGAGACTCTGTCTCAAAAAAGAAAAAAAAAAAGAATGCCCTCGATAAAACACTGAATATTATCATTTTTGTTAAATCTCAACCATTAGGTACCAATTTTTTAAATATTTTGTATGACGAAATAGAAATGAGAAGTATGTTTCAAGCACTTCTGTTGCATACTGAAGTATGAACTTATGAGGAAGGAAATAAAGTTAAGAGCAGAAATTAATAAAATAGAAAGCAAATATACAAGAAAGAGAATCCAAAACACCAAAAGTTAGCCTTGAAAAGGCCAATATAATTAGTAACTACTTCCAAGTCTAGGTCAGGAAAAATGAAAGGTGACAATAACTAATACCAGGATTGAAAAGGAGAAGATCACAACAGGATATTATAAACAATTTTATGCCAAAAT
>NW_012147908.1:3713198-3715252 GCF_000956105.1 Propithecus coquereli
CAGATGAAGATTTAATATATTTCTTTAGTTTTAATTTTTTTTTGAGAGATAGGATCTCGCTCTGTCACCCAGGCTGGAATGCAGTGGAGTGATCATGGCTCACTGTAACCTTAAACTTCTGAGCTCCAGGGATCCCCCCACCATAACCTCCTGAGTAGCTAGGACGACAGGTACATGCCACTATGTCTGAATAATTAAAAAAAAAAATTTGTAGAGATAGGGTCTCAGTATGTTGCCCAGGTTGATCTCAAACTGCTGTCCTCAAGTGATCCTCCTGCCTCAGCCTCCCAAAAGCACTGATACTATAACCATAAGCCACCATGTCTGGCCTGATTTAACATAATTAAAGAAATAAATGGCAAGATTAAAAATATTTGCAGGAAAAAGAAAACGATTCAAAAAATCATAGCAACAGTAATAATTAGAAATTTTAAATGAAAAACATAATAACCAAAACAAGGGATACTTTTAATAGAATATTGGACACAAAAGAAGATAAAATTAGTAAAACTGGAAATTTCTAATAAGAAATAACTAATAAAGCAACACAATGAGACAACAGTGGAACCCAGAAGGTAATGAGGAGATAACTTCAATGTGCCAAAAGGAAATAAATGCCAAGCGAAAGTTCTATGCCCAAGGAAAATTATCTATCAAGAACGACATTTTGGTCAAACAAAAACTATAATAGTTCTTCACTAGCAGAAGTAGAGATAAATAAATAATGCTAAACGTTTTAATTTAGCAGGAAGATATTACATATTTAAATTTGGTTAAGCCTTAAATAGCCTTAAAACATATAAAGCAAAAAATTGATAGAATCTGAGGAGAAATAAACAATTCACCATTCATAGTGGGACACATTAACATAATTTTCTCAGGAGCTGATAAAATAAGCAAACAAAAAGAATAAAAAGCAATATAGAATGTTTGAGCAACACAACTAGCAAACTTGACTTAATGGACACATACAGAACACTACAACAAGCAGTTTCAGAATACTGCTTTTTTATGAACTTGCAGAACATTTGCAGAAATTGACCATTCACACTCTGAAATACTATACAACAATGACAATGAATGATATACAGCTACAAACAACAATATATATCTCACAAATGATAATATTTGGCAATATGCACATACATACAAGTTTGTTATTTCTATTATTCAAGTTTTTTGTCCCCTTATTCTGTTTATGAGTAAGGTATGTTAAAATTTCCCATTCTGATTATGCATTTCTGTATTTCTCGTTGGAGTTCAGCCACTTTTGCTTAATATGATTAAAGATGATATTATTGCATTGAAATTTATGACTGTTTTAACTTCCTGTTGGATTGATCTTTTTATCATTATGTAATGTCCTTATTTATATCTATAAGGCTTTTTGCTTTAAAATCTGCTATAACTGATATTGGTATATCTAGCTATACAGTTTCCTTTTGATGAGGGTTTGCATAGTATACATTTATCTCTTTCCATCCTCTTACCTTCAACCTTTCTTTATCCTTTTAATAAAGATGTGTCTATAATAAGTGAAGTATGGTTGTTTAATTTCTAGCCAGTCTAATCTTTGTTAGAGTATTTAGTCTGTAATAACTGACATACTTGAATTTAAAGTTGCCATCTTACTATTTGTTTTTATTTATCCCATCTGTTCTAAATTACCCTTTTTCCTGCTTTCTTGCCTTCTTTTGGGTTAATTAAATACATTTTTATCCTATTCTCTCCCCATTATTAGCTTATTGTTGCACATTTTAAAAAATATTTTAAGTGGATTACCCTAGAAGCTACAACATACATCCTTGACTTCTTAAAGTCTAATATAAATTTGTACTTTTACTACTTCCAAAATATTGCAATGACCTTAGAACCTTTTAATTTTATTGGCTTCTCCCCATATTTTTGTTATTATTCTCCTTTATTTCAGTTCTTTTTATATTTTGAACTCTACATTATTATTTTTTGTTTTATTTAGTGAATATCTAACTCCTCTCCTTCCTTCCTATATTTCTATGCTTTTACCTGGGAATATTTTCTATATGCCTAAAGAA
>NW_012147908.1:3718808-3732341 GCF_000956105.1 Propithecus coquereli
CTGTGACCTTAACCAAGTCATTGAACCTTACAGAGTTAGCCCGGGCAACACAGTGAGACTCTGTCTCAAAAAAAAAAAAAAAAAAGAAAAGAAAATGCCAAGTCAATCTTGACTGATGAACATAGATGCAAAAACCCACTATTAACATATCTGAATTAGCTGATTTTATTTTGTATGAACATCATTTTGAGTCTAAACAAAACTGCTGTAGTCTTTGCTTAAAGATTCTAAAGAATACCTGTAATATATCTGAATACAGAGGTTACGTGTTTGAGGGTATGTCATTAGAGTTCCTGAAAACAGAATACATGTAGATGGCAACCAGAAGGCTCTAGGAGCAGCGAAGAATTTGGCATGGGTTAGAAAATCAATCTTTCTCTGCAGCACAGGAGAATATGTGATTGCATATTTATTCCTAGATTCCAAAACAAGTTCCAGATGAATATATAATGACCTTCTGTGTTTATAGCTTGAGGAGAGAATTCTCCTAATCCTTTCTTTTTCATAAATGCAAAAGATACATGTAATTTATTTATATCCTGAACCATTCTCTCATCCTATTAATTAAAATTGGGAACAAAATGAGTGGCCACCTTTATCATTTAGCTTTGTTTTTTAAGAATAATTCTTACCAACCAATTCCTTACTTCCCATAATACTTTAGTCAGGATCCTGAACTGTGATCCATATTCATTTGACATTCTGCCAGATGTTAATATTTCTGATATTCATATGATATGCATTTGAGCAATGTAAAAACCTTTTAGCAATTTAGTTCGCCTTCATCCTAACCCAGCTAAGTGCATTTAGTTTCTGAAATATTATGGTTTCCCTCTAACTGCAAATATTGAAGACAACAAAAGTCAATAGGTAATTAACATTATCAGACATATTGTCAGTACTTTCCCACATATATGTTTCCCAAGCATTGCTTTTCCCTTATTTCCACTCAAGTTATAATGTTCTTTTCCTTTCTTTTTTACTGGTCTGAGAGCCTCTATTATAAAATAAATACTGTTGTATTATCTACATAGGTTTTTTAAAATTTGAATATATTTCATATGCCATGTGAGCTTTCTTAGTTTTAGCACCCTAAAGTTTTTTAAAGTGTAGATATCAGCTTCAAAGTCAAAATAGATATAAGGAAACATCTAATTAACCTATGGGAAAGTACTCATGGAATATATGTTAGATAAAAGCACCCAGAATGCCAAAAACATTCTATAACTCTATTAACAAATGACATTGCAAAGGGGAAATATATTATATCCTATATGTATCCTGACAAAAAAGAAACTGCTTTAATTTCAGAAGAACATATTAATACTAATATAACACTGGCATGTTTAAACTACATATAAGTTTCAAGTGTAATGTTTAATAAGGCCAGTTATAAGTGTTTCATGTATTTTTGCTACATTAATATATATTACCTAAAAAATCTGCCAATGCAATCAATTTTAAATGGTAAGTAGAAATTTGCATCTCAGAGGTACCATCTTAGATACCAATCTAAAAAAATTAAATTGCCTATCGAGAAACTTAATAGAAGGCTGGGCATGGTGGCTCACACCTATAATCTTGGCACTTTGAGAGGTTGAGGTATGAGGATTGCTTGAGGCCAGGAGTTCAAGACCAGCCTGAGCAAGAGTGAGACCCCATCTCTGCAAAAAATAGAAAAATTGGCCGGGTATGGCATGTGCCTGCAGTCCCAGCTACTCGTGAGGCTGAGACAGGAGGATCACTTGAGCCCAGAAGTTTGAGATTGCAGTGAGCTATCATGACAGCCACTGCACTCTAACGCAGGTGACAGTGAAAACTTATCTAAAAAAAAAAAAGAATATTAATAGAAAAAACTGACATAAGACACATGATGTCTAGTTGTACAATCAGTGGATCAAATTTTGGTATCTTGATATTATCAATAGGAAAAATATAGATAAAAACCATGTCTTCCTGAATATCTTAAACTGACAATTTTTAGTATTACAAACTATGTTGATATACGCTGTAAACTAAAATGAAAGAAGAGCTTAGAATTTGAACAAAATATAAACACCTATGCATCAACATGATTCTATTTGACTTGGGCACACATTATAATCACTGTTAGATTTCATGCTTTTCAAAAGATTTATGTTTAATAATATTCAAGCAATAAATTTTTATTTATAGAATTCTGTTCTTATTAAGGCATTCAGTGAAAACTATGACAGGGATTCTTTTCTAAAGAATCAAGATTGGATCAATATGCAATTGAATACAAAGAAGTAAATAATAAATGCCTGTGTGAATGACAAATATTCCATCTTTATAGAAGTTATTTTATTCATGTTTTTATAAAACATGCTTTATTTATAAGGAAATATCCAGCCCACAAAAATTATTAGCAGGCTAATGGACTATCTAAAAAGTTAAATATCAACAATGATGGAAAAAGATTGTTCAACTGAATAAATGGGATGGCATAACATTCCTGCATATATAAACAGTGTATGTCTGTTATTTCACTTATCATTCACATAACTTTAAAAATTTGGTGGACGGGGGCATATTTCTCTGTTATTTGCTATATTTTTCCTTTTAAATAGCTAATTTTCCTTCTCACTCCCAGATTCATCAGTCTTCCTATTACTTACTTACCTTCCCTTTCTAGTCAAAATGTGTTTCTCAAAAAATTCCTGACTCCCAAACTTCATAGTCATTACTTGTATTCTCATCTCTTTGTTCCAGAAAGCAATGAAATAAAATAAATAAGTGGTGAATTTTCCTGATAAGAAAAGTGGTCATATATTAATTGCTCTAATACCTGAAATATTAACATTGTAGTACAACAATTTTCTCCCTTAAAATTAACTGGGATTCTATTAAATAGCATTCACTGAAAATTTCACAACATAATGATGTGTGTCCCTATTAATCCCTTTGTCATCTATAGAACTGGACTCATAGGTAATCCCAGAATACAACATTGAGGTTTTTCATCCTAGCTCCAGAACCAGAAAATCCCTCTATTATGTTATTTCATTAGTATATGTCATGAGGAAGAAAAAAATCATTGAAACAATATATTTGAAAGTGATCTTTAAACTGTTAACCACATATACACATCTAAAGTAGAGAAGTTTTTTTCTCTATGTTGAACAGTGTTATCATCCAATTCATATATGCACATATTTATTTATTCATTCATTCAGCAAACATTTACTGAGTATATCTTACATATTGGATTCTACTACATCATGTGAAAATAGTAAGTATGCAAAATTATAATATATGTAAATTCATTTTATTTGCAGTTAACATCATTATTTGAGGGAAAATAACTTATAAGCCACTTTCAGTTAACATCATTATTTGAGGGAAAATAACTTATAAGCCACTTTTCCCCTTATTGCATAGAATAGTAAAACAAGGAATGCTTCATTGTCCTTCCTTAATTTCTGCATACTTCCTTCTCTTGTATACATGATTCCTATGAGAAGTCAGAAAGTAATAGTGTAGAATAGCTAAAAAATGTTGTCCTGACTCCATTCGAAAAGTTTTGAGCTGGACACGATGGTGCCTGCCTGTAGTCCCAGCTACCAGGGAGGCTGAGGTAGGGAGATCCCTTAAATCCAAGCGTTAAAGACCAGCCTGGGCAACATAGTAAGACCCCTTCTCAAAAAAAAGTTTCGAAATGCCAAGGGCCACTACAGATGAATTGAAGTATTTGAATCACTTACCTTTTATTTGATACATTACTCTCAACTATGATATTTACTTACTTGGTAAGTATATTTGGCTTCTAAAATCACTGAAAAAAATTAAATCCAAGTTGATTTAATTTTTGAATGGACTTTGGTAAGTGTACCTTTGAACACACAAATCTTTCTGACAAAAATTACTCATCTTTCTTCTTTGTAAAATATGTTAATAAAAACACAAAATAAAAGGTTGTCAAGTCCTATGCCCAATAGTATGATCTTTCATCTATCAAATAGATGTTCTGAGACATGCTTATAATTTCTATGTACTTACAAAACACTGCTGTGGAGCTATTACCTATGTTTTAGAGTGTCATTCTCAAAGAAGACAACTTTGCCAAAATGGTACTCATGAAAAGTGTATAGGCTATGCTGCATTTTATTAAACGGTATATCATTCAAGATCCAAATCAAATGCTATCTGTATCACAAAGCCTTCTCTGATTCCCTCCTCCCCACCCAAATGTTCTCTCATGTTCTCTCTCTTCCTTCTTTGAACCCTCACAGCAATTTATTTTTACATCTCTTGTGGTTACCATTTTAAAATAATGTATTGTTATGGTTTGAGTTAAGTGTCTCACCTTTCATGATATTATGTTTATATTATGCAAAGACTCTTACATATTTTTCACTCTTCACTCTAGGTATGAGAGTACCTTACACATATCTGTTGCTCAAGCAATATTTTGGCACTTTCTTATTTTTAATTTTAGACCTTTATGCTATATTACATTTATTGTTCTTTAATAAGTTCTAATTTTTTACCCTTGTTTCTCAAAAACAAACTATAAGTTCCTTGAAGCCTAGGACAATCTTCTAATACTTTTATACTCCCAGAATTCTTAGCACCGAAGTGTTCAATTTTAATTGACTAACTATTGGCAAAGGCTCATCTAAGAAACATTTCAGAATACAGGTAGCAGCCAGGTCCAAGGACTCAAATCCCATAAAATTTGCTTACCATGGCACTGACATTTGCATGATCCCCTTTCCTATTCCGAATCTGAATACGGGATATTGGCAAGTTCAGTTCTACTCCACTGGCCAGATTTCTCAGGTCAGCAGCATTGTACTCCCCACACAACAGCAAACTGTTGTTATCAGAACTAACTCCCAGAGAGGCCCGATAGAGGTAAGTCTGAGAAAGCCTTTCAACTGTAGTGACATCGATTGTGGCTGATGTCATGCAAGGATTTGAAGCCATCTTCCTTCCATACCTCAGATCCTCTGGAGGGTGACAGCAGCTCTGAGAGCAACAACATGGGCTCTGGCTCAACTTTGTACATACGAAGAACAGTAAGCACCCCAGAAATAAAAAAGAAATACAGGCCAGGGCAATTACCAAATACAAGTTCTGGACAGAAAGCTTCTCTCCTGGTTCCCAGACATCTTCAAAGTCTGGAAGGACCTGAGGGGCAGAGTTGCTCAATAGCACACCCAAAATGACAGAGGAGGAAAGTGGTGGGTCTCCATGGTCCTGAACCACCACCACCACCCTCTGCTTAACTGCATCAGTGGGAACAACCAAGCGAGCAGTCCGGAGCTCTCCCATATTGGTTGAAATTCTGAAAAGGCTGGAGTCAGAAGCCTGAGAGATGTGGTAAGAAAGCCAGGCATTGGAACCACTGTCTGCATCCTCTGCTACTACTTTTGTGACCAAGTGTCCAGTTCTGGCAGAGCGGGGCACAATTTCCACTGGCACAGAACCATTTCTGGGTAAGGGAAACAAGATGACTGGAGCATTGTCATTCCTATCTATGACAAACAACTTTACAGTCACTGTTGCACTTCTGGGAGGAATGCCACCATCCCGGCCTTCTACTTGGAAGTGAAACCCCCTGAGCTGCTCAAAATCAAAGGAAGTTTTGGCAGTGATATCCCCACTGGATGATTCCACTGCCACCAAGCTAGAGGCTGGTGGCCCTTCTGAGAAAATATTCAACAGCTCATAACAGACAAGGCCATTCTTCCCTAGGTCTGGGTCCTGGGCAAACACTCGGCCTAGAGAGGCCCCAAGGCCATTGTTTTCAGCAATAAAAAGTTCCTGTTGCAGTTGAGAAAAACGTGGTGTATTGTCATTCACATCAGCAACCGTCACGGTGATTGTCCTTCGGGTGCTAAGTGGGGGCACACCACCATCTGAGGCGGTGATCAGGACCTGGTATTCACTGATCTGCTCCCGGTCCAGAGGTCCATCAATCAGCAGGCTGTAGTAGTTGTCAAAGGAAGCCCTCAGCTGAAAAGGGCCTCCACTGGACATGCTGCAAAGGACCCTACCATTGGAACCGAGGTCCTCATCCTTTACACTAAAGAGAGCAATCACCGTGCCAGGGGCAGCGTCCTCGGGTACTAGGCTGGAGAGACTCAAGAAGTTCACTTCCGGGGCATGATTGTTCACATCAGTCACCTCCACCAGCAATTTGGCGGTGCTAGCTAGACTGAAGGCGCCTTCATCCCTGGCCTCGATGTATGCCTCCAACAGCGTTTCAGGTGGACCTAACGAAGCAGCTACCCGCACCTCCCCACTTTTAGGGTGCACTTGAAAGCGGTGTCGCAGCTCTGCTTGCGTGCTGTTGCTTAAGGAGTACCGGACTTCCCCATTGGAGCCTTCATCCGGATCCGAGGCTTGAACTCGGAATAATACAGTCCCATTGGGTGCAGTCTCTGGAACCTTGGTGCGGTATAGGGAGCGCTCAAATACAGGAGCATTGTCGTTTGTGTCCACCACGATGACGGTGACTTGTGCGTCTCCGGAGCGCGCAGGCAGCCCGCCATCCCGGGCTGTAAGCACCAGCAGGTGGGTGGCGCGCCGCTCGCGATCCAGCACTTTCTCCAACACCAACTCTGGGTATTGGCTGCCATCGGCCCGCGACCCCATGTCCAAGCGAAAGTGCTGGTTGGGGCTCAGGCTGTAGCTTAGCACCCCATTGCTTCCCTCGTCAGCATCTCGGGCATTCGGGAGAGTAAAGCGGGCTCCAGGCGTCAGGAACTCAGGGATGTGAAGCTCCACGTCGCCAGCAGGAAAGAGAGGTGAGTTGTCATTGGTGTCCAGGACATGAACGCGCATCTTGTGCAGCTCCAGCGGGTCCTCCAACACTAGGTCATAGGTCAAGACGCAGGCAGCTTTGGTCCCACACAGCCGCTCGCGGTCCGCTGGCTCTCTAACTATTAAGCTACCGCTGGCCAGGTCCACCCCGAAGTAGACCTCGTTGTGGCTGGAAAGGAAGCGAAAGTTCCGCCAGGAGAGAGTGGCCGCTGGCATCTTCAAGTCCGCGGCGACGTTGCCTATGGCTACGCCCGGTTCGGTCTCCTCCTGCACTGAGTACTCGAGTTGTCCCGCAGCAGCGCAGCAGGAAACCCACACACACAGAACTGCCACCCCCCGTCCCACCATCCTCCCTCTCGGCGTCCACGCTCCACCAACGGTGACCCAGGATCATGCTCCGGACTCCTGGAGAGCTCGAGCCGCGGTGAAGAGGGAGCTCTGGCCGGCCGTCACTGCTGCGACCTCCGACGTTCCGCCCCCGGAGTACTGGAGTTACCCGCGGCCGGCGGGCTGGGAGCTGGGCTTGCTAGACCCGAGGCTTGGCAGCCGTCTGGGAACGCGGAGCCGGCCCGGTGCGGAGGAGCGCAGCGCCGCCTAGGGGTGCAGAGATGAGGCAAACGGCCGGCTGCGGAAGCGCCGTCTCCAGTCCGGGTCGGGTGGGATCTCGCCCCCGCCTCTGACCGCGGGCGCCGGGCGGGCCCGGGAAGACACTTGGAGGAACTAACGCGTCTCTCCTTAAACAGCGTTTTCTAGGACCACACCCTGAGACTGGCCGGTCTTAACCTCCACAACCTCTGCCTGAAGACTGCTGGTATCGGGGCTGAGCCCGGCTGGGCTCCTCCCGCCGTTCTGAGAGCCGAGCGTCGAGTACCGGGAGCTCTGACCCACTGGGCACCTACACACCCGCGGAAGGGCGGAACTCCGGGGCCGGCAGGGCGGAGGCGGAACCCTGAACGTGAACGACCACGCCTTCCAGGCTTAAGGAAACAGGAGCCCCAGAACCAAGTGCTGGTGCGTTCCGTGCTGGGTTCCCAGCCTCTCTTCGGGTCCAAGTCCCTCCGGCTCCCTCCTACATCCCAGGAGCCGCCAAGAGTGCGGACTCCGGCTTTTCGAAGCAGCAGAGCCAGCAAGCACAAGGCTTACAGGTCTACGCTCTGCTTTTTTGCGTGACAGCAGTTTCTGCTTCCCCAAGAGGCCCTACTGGGAGTGCTTTGCAAGCGGCGCTTGACGCTCTGGGTAAAAGAGGTCATAGACCAGTCAATACTAATAACCAGAAACTCACACTTGACAACTCGTCCCCAAAGACGACGAGCAAATTTGCTGAAAGGAAAGAAAGTACTGAGCTACTCTGTCTAGTTTGGCCAGGAAACTACTCTCTGTAAATTTACTCTCCGTAAACATTTAGAAAACAGCAGTGAGGCAGGATAAGAACAGGCTAGATGCCCATCTTTTCCCCAACTTCGTTTTTAATTTGGTCTTCTGCACGGAAATTGGGACAGTGATCAGTTTTATGAGAAACAACTCTGAGCCACAACAGATACCTCCAAATTCCGCCTAGCATCCGACACACAACCAGTCACTTTCCCTAAGAGGGAGGTGAGCTGAAACGAGACTGATTTAATTGATTATTAAACACTAAATTCCTCACTGAAATCCTTCTAATACAGTTTCAGTGTTCAAAGCTCCAATCATCAAGATTTGAAAAGCAAAACCCGAACAAAGATCTAAAATTGAAGCTTCCAGGACACCATATTTTCTGGACAGAGACCTGTCTAAAAACTATTGATAATTATTGAAACTGGGTGATGGTACATGAAGGTTAATTACACAATTTTCTCAACTTGTTTGTATGTTTGAATACTACTATAATATTTTTAAATCACTGATTAAAGTGGTGGGCAGAGGGGCAGCTCCAGCATTCTCTTCCTAAGACTGAAAGTGGGATTTGTAGCGCCACTGTTCCACTGAGAACCAATTACCTCTACCTCCCCTGAACATCACAAACCCATTCTGCATCTCTTCCAGGAAACTAGAAAAGGGAGGCTGCAACATAAGGCAATGTAAGTAGCAAATACCTCGTGACTAGTTTGCCTTTATGAATTAGGGAACCGAAAGATCATTGACACCAAGTCTCTGATAAAATTAAAGCAGAAAATATGTCAACCCATTAGGCAGAGTCACAAGTACAGAAATCACGAGGAGACCTCACTAGGATGTGCAATAGCCCATAAAAATTGAACTTATTCTTCACCAAATTTCAAAACCAAAACTAATTTTCTGCTTGAGTGCCAGAGATTAGGATTCACATTTCCTCCTCTTAATTTAATGCTGCTAACCAAGCTAACTGCTTTGGAATGAAAGGTTATTCTTTCCGCCTTTCCATTCCCAGTAGATGAAATATAACTAGAGAGTTGTACTTAACTTTTGAAAGGCCCCTTACTTTTAGACCTGTAGTCAAGCCTCCAATTATACTAGGTTTAGGAATTCAGAGCTGTATCCAGGGGACAGTATATGCGAGTGTATTTAGGGCAAGAGAAAAAAGGAAAAACTCATAGAGAATAACATGGAAAGTCTTCACAAAAACTCCCCCTCATTCACACACTTCTCACATTTTTGGCTTCCCCTTTCCCCATTTCTCTATTTTAACTGCCACTGATATCTATTTTCAAAAGATTTCATTTGTGTCAAGAATAAGTGTGGATAGCATCCACCTAATGAGATTTGTCCCACCATATGCCTCCCTAACTTTAGGCATAACATTGAGATTTGTGAAAAAGCAATATTTAAAAGAGAAGGATATCCCAAAGATGAAGAAGGCTAAAGGTTTTGCCTTTTGGATAAAATGACCAGATGAACATTAAAATTATGAATTAGCAAAAGTTCTCTTTAGAAGCACCTTCCAGTGCTAATATTTCATTTTATCATTTTATGAAATTTTCTATAGTTTCTCCTATTCAGGTATTTCAAAGCTTTTAATTAAGTACAAGTACAACTTTAAGTGAACTGTATGCAAAACATTGTCCTAATTTCTGCTTAGGCTTTATTGCAAGACTATTACTATAAAGTCCTCCCAGTAAACTTACCCTTAAACTATAAATTCCAAAGATTTCTAGCCATATTGCATAAGATATTATTGGAGATTTCAAGGCCAAACAAGAAAATAGTAAATCTGATATACCCACCAAAGAGTCTGTCAACAAAAGGATATTGTACTTTAAACATGATTTTCTTAGTGCTTAAGATTATTTTCTGGGAGTATATTATGTACTTATGAAATATATTAATAAATTAACAGATAGGACACCACAATCACATTAACCAAATTTTAATCCTATAAAATAACAAAGTACCCAAATCAAGTTTAATAGAGTGTGAGTTCTTTGAAAGGTAGAGATCTTTGAAGGTAGAGATCTGTATCACTCAATACTTGTTTCTCAAGTATCTACTTAGGTTCCAGGCATGTAAAGTAAGTGGCTAAAGCACTATTGATACACAACATTCTCTTGTGTCATTTTTTTTTTTTTACTTAAACCCTTTACCAAAAACAAATCATTACAGAATTTCTTCTGGAGTTTCTCTTACCAAGGAAATAGTTTCTCCTCATGATATAATACCTTCTGAAGTGTCTTGGACCTCTCTTCATGAATCTACACTCTAATTAACTCTATGCTGTGTTTACTTACTACTTTTTATAATTATTTAACAACTTTTCAAAAATTATTTCTCTATAAAAATATTTTTCTATTTCACCTTCAAACTATAGCTAGCCCTCAGAAATAAAAGTCATACTCTACGTTGGTCAAATCACTTCCAAGTAGAGGAGATCTAGCTCTTTTATTCTAAATACTACTTATATGGTAATGGAGTTCGAAGTTGCAGTTTTAGGGTCAGGACGAACCACTCCCACTGCCCAGCTGCTGTTCTTGATATACCACTGGCTGAAAATAAAGTAGAATTTCATTGCTGGAAGTCAAAATCCAAAATTTATTTTTTCAAAATGTTTTTCTTGAATGATGTCTTTGGATTTTTCCCCTTTGCTATGTGTTTTGTCTATTTGAGGACATCTATTAGAAGTACGTTGAATCTCCTTTTTCTGTGTTCCAAAACTTTTCTTTTCTTTCTAATTTTTAAAAAGTTCTTTGTTATTTTCCATTTATTTTCTCAACCTTCTCAAGTGTTTCTTCTTTTTCTTGGCAGTATGTCAAGCAGAGCCTGGTCACCTTTTTACTGCTTCAGTGCAGCCTTAATTTCTGTGATGATTTTATATTTCTCTTCTATTTATTTCATGAATTGTGCCAGCTCAGTTTTCATGATCTTTTGTGACCTTTTCATTTTATCCTTGAAACTCTGTAACTCTGTTTCAAGTTTCTGATTCTATGAGACCATTTAAAATTAAGTTTTGCAAATGAAATGAAAGAAAATATTTGCAAGCCATACCTTTGATAAGAGGTTAATATTCCAAAATATATAAGGAACTCAAGCAACTCAATAGTAAGAAAATAAATAACCTGATTTTAAAATGGGCAAAGGATCTGAATAGATATTTCCCAAAAGAAGACACAAATGGCCAACACGCATATGAAAAAAAATGCCCCAAATCATTATCATCAGAGAAATGCAAATTAAGATCACAATGAGATATCATCTCACATCTGTTAAGAAGGCTATTATCAAAAGACAAAAGATAAGTGTTGGAGAGAATGTAGAGGAAAGGGAACCCTTGCATACTATTGGTGGAAATGTAAATTAGTACAGTCATTATGGAAAATAGTATAGAGGTTCCTCAAAAAATTTAAAATAAAACTACTGCATAATCCAGCAATTCCACTACTGGATATATATCAAAAGGAATAAAATCAGTATGTCAAAGAGATATCTGCACTCTCACATTCACTGCAGCGTTATTCAATAGTTAAGAAATAGGATCAACCTAAGTGTCCATCAGTGGATGAATGGATAAAGCAAATGTGGCATATATACACAGTGGAATACTAATCTGCCTTAAAGAAGAATACTAATCAGCCTTAAATTATCATTTGTGACAACGTATGTAAACCTAGAGGACATAATGTTAAGTGAAATAAGCCATGCACAGGAAGACAAATAGTGCATGACCTCACTCATATGTGAATCTAAAAAAGTTGATGTCATAGAAGCAGAGAGTAGAATGGTGGCTACCAGAGGCTGGGGCAGGGAGAGATGGTCAAGGGTACAAAATTTCAGTTCGATAGGAGAAATAAGGTCAAGAGATCTATTGTACAACATAGTGACAATAATTACAAGGTGTTGTATTCTTGAAAATTGCTAAGACAATAGATTTTAAGTATACTCACCACAAAAAAATAAATATGTAAGGTAATGCAAATGTTAATTAGCTTCAATTAGCCATTCCACAATGTACAGTTGACCCTTAGCAACACAGGTTTGAACTGTGCAGGTCCACTTACATGTGGATTTTCTTCCACCTCTGCCACCCTTGAGACAGTAAGATCAATACCCCTACCTCTCCTCCTCCTCAGCCTACTCAACATAAAGATGATGAGGATGAAGACCTTTATGATAATCAACTTCTACTTAATTAATGGTAAATCTATTTTCTTTTCCTTATCTTACTTTGTTATAAGAATATAGTATATAATACATATACAAAATATGTGTTAGTCAACTATTTAAGTTATAAGTAAGACTTTTGGTCAACAGTGGGCTATTAGTAGTTAAGTTTGGGGGAAATAAAAAGTTATATATGGATTTTAACTGTGCTGGGGGCTGGCACTCCTAACCTCCATGTTGTTCGGTGACCAACTATATAAAAGAGATTATACACCCTGACCAAGTGGGATTTATCCCAGGAATGCAAGATTGGTTTAATGTCTGAAAATCATTAAATGTAATACACCATGTGTATTAGTTTGCTAGTTCTGCCATATGAAACTACCACAGAATTCTTGGCTTAAACAACAGAATTTATCAATTTTCCACAATACCTTCCAAAAATAAAAGCACTTCTATAAGCCCAGCATTGCCCTAACACCAAAATCAGATGCCGTAAGAAAGATATTACAAGAAAGGAAAACTACAGACCAAATTCTCATGAATATTTTGGCAAGCTGAATTATGGCCCCTCAAAGACGTCCAGGTCCTAATCTCAGAGCCTGTGAATATAATACCCTACATGGTAGAAGGAACTTTGCAGGTGTGATTAAATTAAGACTTTCAAGGGGGATGGATTATTGGGGTGGGCCCAATGTAATCACAAGAACTTTTTAAGGAGGCAGGAGGATCAGAGTCAGTAGTAGGAGATAGGACTGTGTAAGCAAGAGGTTGGAGTGATATGAGAAAGTAGCCACAGCTAAGGAATATAGGTATCTTCTAGAAGCTAAAAAATGCAAGAAAATGGATTCTTCCCTGAAGCTTCCAGGAAGAACTCAGCTTTGAGATCCTAATTACACTACAACATGTTATAAAGAAACAACATACCAATAAATTAAAAAAAAATTTGTGCATAAGTGATACCTGTAGAGCATTTATAAAAACAAATGAAAATTTACAATGAAAGGTAACTTTAAATTCTAGGCTACATAGTATTCATACCAAAAGAAACAAGAGGAGAGGGAAGGCAACAAGAGGGAGGGGGTGAGGTGAAGCACATGCCCTGCTTAGGATGAATCTGTGATCAAGAAATTTAAAACAAACAAGGAACCAATCTTGAATTTTTATAAACAACAAACAAAAGGATTATGA
>NW_012147908.1:3733028-3733566 GCF_000956105.1 Propithecus coquereli
TATTTTAAATTCTTAGCCTATGGGAGAATAGAGAAGAAACAAATCATCTCAGTTAAGGAAATGGGAAGTATCTCATTTACCAGTAACAATAAAATCATATTGTTATATTAGAAGAACTGGGAAGATCTTCCTGTTTCCTACATATTAAAGATAATATGTTGATAAGATATTTTTCTTTAAAAATATATTTCCTGTTTTATTGGGGAATTATAACACATTATTCATAAAAGTAAAATCATTGAAATAAGGCAGTTACTTTAAGAGAAATAAATATTTGGATGTTTTGTTATTTGTTAAATTGCAAGAAGGTTAACTCCATTTTCCTGAATAATAAACTTCAAAATATCCAAATTGACCTACAAGATTTGTATAATATAAAACAACATACATTCAGAAATTAATTATATTTTAATTGATTATAATCTCTTAAAAGTTACATTCTCTTTTCCCATTCTGTGGGCTGTCTATTCACTCTAATGATATTTTCCTTGGCAGTACAGAAGCTTTTTAATTTGATTAGATCCCACTTATTTATTTT
>NW_012147908.1:3734636-3738644 GCF_000956105.1 Propithecus coquereli
AAGGATGGACATATTTGAAACACGGACTTCGGTGGGGGATGGGGAACCAAGGGCAACACACGTAACCTAAACATATGTACACCCATAATATGCTGAAATAAAAAAAAAAAAAAGTTACATTCTCTTAAAAGTTACAGAGCACCATGAACCAACATATTCATATGTTGATATTATAACACACAGATTATAAAATAACTGGTTACCTGTTTACAAAAATTACTCAAGCTTAAGAATATCTGCAGAATCTCATTTAAAAAGGCACAGCATATTTGAAAAATAACTAATAGAACACCTAGACGTGAAAAATATAATAACCATGTTTGAAAATCAACTCAATAGAGGGTTTCTATTACCAGTACACAGAGTTGTTTATTTGAACCAACCATACCATTGAAGATATTTTAAAATGAAAAATGCAGCTAATTGCTAACAGGGTCATGTAGAATTAGTTAGGTCATTAAATATGAAATATCCAATTTCAAATAAAAAGTTTATTATATCTCAAACAAGAAGCAATGCAATTAATCAAAGTATGTGCCTAAAGTATCGACACAGTTTTGCCATCCTAACGGTAGCTCATTTATGCCAGCAGTGAAGAAGCCCAGAGAGTAAGTGGCGATGAAATCGTGAAAGGCGTTTTCCACGGTTTGTTGAGAATTGACTATTTTTCCTTGCATGAAGTGGTCGAAAGCTGAGAAGAAGTGGTACTCCATTGGTGCAAGGTCTGGTGAATATGGTGATGACAGAGAGTTTCCAAATCCACCCTCTGTAGTTTGAGCACTGTTGTCTGTGCAACATGTGGTCAAGCATTATCTTGTAAGAGGATTAGCCTGTCTCTATTAACCAATCTTGGCTGCTTAATGACAAGCATCCTCAACATTTTGTCCAACTGGTCACAGTAGACATACCCTGTAATCAACTGACCAGATTTCATGAAGTGGATAATACCAATGCTGGACCACCAAACAGACACCATTAGCTTTTTCGATTAATATTCAGTTTGAAACTGTGTTTTGGCACTCCATCTTTATCCAACCATTGTGCTGAACACTCGGAATTGTCAAAAAGAATCCATTTTTCATTACATCATTACATGTAACAACACGGTGTAGAAATGGTTCACCTTTATGTTGTCATAGCAAAGAAAGGCAAGCTTCGAGACAATTTCTCATCCGATGCTCATTTAATTCATGTGGTACCCATCTATTCAGCTTCTTTACCTTGCCTATTTGTTTCAAATGGTCCAATATTGTTGGAATAGTAATGTCAAACCTTCCTGATAACTCGTGGGTAAGTTGAGATGGATACGCTTCCACTACAGCTTGCAGTTCATCATTATCCACCTTGGTCTCAGGTCGCCCACATGGCTCATTCTCAAGATTAAAATCACCAGAAGGGAATTTCTCAAACCATTGATGTACTGTACATTCATTAGCCACATCCTTCCCAAACGCTTCATTGATATTTTGAGCTTCTGCACTGCATTGGTTCCATGACAGTACTCATATTCAAAAATAACATGAATTTTTTACTTATCCATGGTTTCACAAAAATTTCTTTAAAAAATTTTTGAAAGATAATCACAAGCCAAAATCTGCATTTGAAAGACTGAGGATATATCTTCACAATAAAAATAAAACAAGAAGTGTCAAAGTGAAATGTCAGAGATATCAACTGTCAAACTTAGTACCTAAGGAAATCAGACATTTCATACTTAATATCTAAAATAGCTAGAGATCCTGAAAAAGACACAGATTCACAAGACAAAGCAGCCTTCTGGCCACTTCTGATCTGGGTTGTTTATCTGTAAGAGGTAGAAATCAAGATGGTCTGAAGGGTCTAAGGTACCAGACTCAAGACAAAGAGAGAATTCTTAAAACAAGAAAAGAAAAGTATCAAGACATAGGAAATCCCCATGAGATGAACAGACTTCTCAGCAGCAACCTTACAGGCCAGGACATAATGGGATGATATATTTAAAGTATCAAAGTTTAAAAAAAAAAAATCAGACAAGAATGCTATACCCAGCAAAGCTATCCTTCAGCAATGAAAGAAAAATAGTCTTTCTCAGACAAGAAAAACTGAGGGAATTCATCATCACTAGACTGGCCCTATAAGAAATGCTTAAGGAAGCCCTTAAGGAAAGCTAAAAGATGATATCTACCACTATGAAAACACAGAAAAGTATAAAACTCACTGATAGAGCAGATACACAAAGGAGAAAGAGAAAGATATAAAAAATTATCACTACAAAAAGAGTAAGAAAGAAACAAAGAATATATAACACAATCAGAAAACAATTAACAAAATGACAAGAGTAATTCCACATCTACCAATAACAACCTTGAATGCAAATAGTATAAATTCCCCAATTAAAAGTTATAAACTGGCTGAATGGATTTTAAAAATAAAAACAAGACCCAACTGTGTGCTGCCTACAAGAAACTCACTTCACCTGTAAAGACATGTATAGACTGAAAGAGAAGGGATGGAAAAAATATTCCGCATAAATGGAGGCCAAAAGCAGTGCTAAGAGGGAAGTTTATAGCAATAAACACCCACACCAAAAAAGTAGAAAGATTTCAAACCACCTAAGAATGTACCTCAAGGAAGTAGAAAAGCAAGAACAAACTGAACCCAAAATTAGTAGAAAGAAAGAAAGATTAGAGCAGAACTAAATGAAATAGAGACTATAAACAAAATACAAAGTATCAATGAAACAAAAAGTTAGTTTTTTGAAAATGTAAACCAAATCAATAAACCACTAGCTAGACTAATTTAAAAAAGACTCAAATAAATAAAATCACAAAGAAAAAGGGAGCTATTACAACTAATACCACAAAAATACAAAAGATCATTATAAACTATTATGAACAACTATATGCTAAAAAATTGGGAAGCCTCAAGGAAATGCATAAATGCCTAAATACAAATACATACAACTTACCAAGATTCAACCAAGAAGAAATAGAAAACCTTAACAGACAAATGATGAGTAATGAAATTTAATCAGTATTAAAAAGCCTCTCAAAAAAGAAAAGTCCACATCTTTGCAATTATGAATTGTGCTGCTATAAACATTCTACTGCAGGTGTCTTTTTTATAGAGTGTCTTTTGTTCTTTTGGGTAGATGCCCAGAAATGGGATTGCTGGATCAAATGGTAGTTCTACTTGTATCTCTTTAAGGTATCTCCATATTGCTTTCCACAGAGGTTGCACTGGTTTCACTGATCAACACCTAAGTGCACACATAAGAATAACATTTATTGGGTGTCGGGCAGGTGGGAGGGGGGAGGAGGGGATGGGTATATGCATACATAATGAGTGCGATGTACACCATCTGGGGGATGGACACGTTTGAAGCTCTAACTTGGGATGGGGGGCAAGGGCAACATACGTAACCTAAACATCTGTACCCCCATAATATGCTGAAATAAAAAAAAAGAAAAAGAAAAGAAAAGTCCATGACTGGATGGCTTTACTGCTGAATTCTACCAAACATTTAAAGATGAGCCAACACGAATTCTTCTCAAACTATTCCAGAAATTGAAGGGGATAAAAATTCTCTCTAACTCCTTCTATAAAGCCATCATTACCCTGATACAAAAACCAGACAAGGATGCAACAAAACAAGAGAACTACAGGCCAGTAATCATAGATGCAAAAATCTTTAACAAAATGCTGGTAAACTGAATCTAATAACACATCAAAAAGATAACACACCATGACTAAGCAGGATTTATCCCAGGGATGCAAGGATGGTTCAACATATGCAAATCAATGTGTGATATATCACCTCAATAGAATGAAGAGAAAAAACAATATGATCATCTCAATAGATGCAGAAAAAGCATTTTATAAAATCCAATATCCCTTCATGATAAAAAAAACTCTCAACAAATTAGACATGTAATGAACATACCTCAACATAATGAAAGCCATATATGACAAACCCACAGCTAACATCATAGTGAATGGGGAAAAGCTGACAGCCTTTCCTCTAAGAAC
>NW_012147908.1:3740246-3740562 GCF_000956105.1 Propithecus coquereli
AAAAAAATGCCAAGTCTTGGCTAAGATCAAAGTGAGAGGATTTATACTACCAGATATCAAGTCTTAACTTAAAGCTATAGTAATTAAAACTATATGGTACTTGTGGTCCTGCAGTAAGATAAAAAGACTAGTAAAATAGAATAGACCACCCAGAAATAGTCCTACATAAATATGAACACTATAAATATGACCAGAGTGACACTAAAATCAGTAAAGAAAAAACGGATTTTTCCAAAAATGGTGCCAGGGCAATATTTATCTATGTATATCGGAAAAATAAAACTGGACATCTCCCTCATATAATATATAAAAATCA
>NW_012147908.1:3742865-3745373 GCF_000956105.1 Propithecus coquereli
CATGAAGAAAAATCAATCAAAAGAAGCAAACTGAGTAATGACAAAGATGTTAAAATTAGCAGACAAGAATATTAATAAAAGCTATCCAAAATGAGGCACAGAGAGAGAAAAGACAGACAAAAATAAACAAGCTTCAATGACCTGTGGAACAATATGAAACAGTCTAACATATGTGTAATTGGAGTCTCAGAAAGGATGGAAAGGAAGAAAAAAATATTTGAAGTAATATGGCTGAAGTTTCCCCAAATTTGTTGAAAATCATAACTCCACATGTCCAAAAATATCAACCAACCCCAAACAGACTAACATAAAGAAAACCAGACTAAACCACATCATAATCAATTTGCAAAAATCGGTGATTAAAAAATTGTAATAGCAACTGTGAAAGAGGGGGATGAGAAGAATATGCATGTACAAGAAGAGCACAGATCTTCTCATCAGAAACTATGCAAGTCATAAGACAATGAAATGATACCTGTAAAAAACTGTCAACCATACCTAGCAAAAATATTTTTTTGAAAATGAAAATGAAACACATATTTTTCTCAGACAAACAAAAGCTGAGTGAATTTTTTTGCCAGAACGCATGCATTACAAAAAATACTAAAGAAATTCTTCGGGCAAAATAAAAATGACAACAAATGGAAATTTGAATTTACACAAAAGAATGAACTTCATTGTTAAATGCCTAATGTGTATAATGTGCCTAGCACATAGAGAATACTCAATAATAGTAAATGAATTTAATCAATGAATGTTCAATATAGGAGTTGGGAAGACCTTTCTAACTAAACCTGCAGACTATAAAGACCATAAAAGAAAAATAGACATTTTTAAAACACTTTTATATGGCAAAATGTACTATAAACAAATCAATAGGAATGATATAGAAGAAAAAGATAATTGTCATATAGATGGCAGATAAACAGTTAATATCTATATTACACAGAATTTTCCAAAATTAAAAAATAATTTTTTCAATAGAAATATGGACCAATAATTTAATTGATAAGTCAAAGAAAATCAAGTCCAAATCAACAAAATACATGTAACAATATGTTCATAATTCATTGATGATATATAGGAATTTAAAAGTAAAGTAACAATGAGATAGCATTTTATAGAGATCACATTGGCAAAAAGTAAAACGTCCATTGCTTCTAGAGATAAAACGAAAAGAGTGTTCAAAACTGGTTGGTGGCAATTTAAAGTACTAAAATTCTTGGAAGGAAATCTAGCAACATATTTTAAAATTAAAAGTATTAATACTTTCTGATGTATCAATTCTACATCTGAGGATCAATTTCACAGAAATAAAAACACCAATATTTTAGGAAATATGTAAAATGACAGTATAGCATGGTTTATGGAGATAAAAGAACACTTGAAACAAAGTGTCCATCAATAGTTGAATAACCAAATATAATAATGGTAAATCTGCACTGGAATACTACACAGCTATTACAAGTATCGGATTTGCGGGAGTTTCCAAGAGGTATTGGTGACTGAGAAATTTAAAGTGCATAATAAATGTTAAACGTTGGAAGAGAAACAATAACCAAAAAAAAAAAATACTAGGTGTATGTATGTGTATGAGTAATTATCTGAATACAAATAAAAATGTGAAAGGAAAATCACAAGGCATTTCACATGGGATACATGAGAGGGGAACACTGATGTGCCTACAGGACAAAAAAGGAGAAACCAACCAAAAATGGTTTTTGTTTGATGGTTTTTGAGACAGGGTCTTGTTTTGTCTCCTGGGCTACAGTGCAATGGCCTCATCATCGCTCACTGCAACCTCAAACTCCTGGACTCAAGCAATCCTCCCACCTGGGACTACAGGCTTGCATCACCATGCCCGGCTAATTTTTCTACTTTTTGTAGAGATGGGGTCTTGCTATGCTGCTCAGGCTGGTCTTGAACCCCTGACCTCAAGTGATCCTCCAGCCTCAGCCTCCCAAAGTGCTAGGATTACAGGCGTGAGCACATAAACGCATTGTAAAAAGGACATTTATGTGAAAAGTTATGGAGCTCTTTAAAATAATATGTCTATATCTGGGAACATGTATAAATTGAATAAAAAGATTTTTAAATGTGTTATGATTAGCCTCACTGAAACAAACATTTCCTAAATGTTTAAATTCTTACAATGTGGGGTTTTTTGTGTAAATGCTCAATTATGCATTAAATACAACTATTACGAATACAACAAAAAGAAAATATTCTTGTTTTACACATTTCATTGTTTTCTAGTTAAGATTTCACTCTGAAGAATAATCCAACCTATAATGTCTATAGCAGAGCCGTTAAATTGCTATTGACGAGCAAAATTAAAATTAAAGAATAATCTCAAAAACGAATGACAGGCCGGGCGCGGTGGCTCACACCTGTAATCCTAACACTCTGGGAGGCCAAGGCGAGCGGATTGTTTGAGCTCAGGAGTTCGAAACCAGCCTGAGCAAGAGCGAGACCCTGTCTCTACTAAAAATAGAAAGAAATTAATCG
>NW_012147909.1:0-1811 GCF_000956105.1 Propithecus coquereli
TCTAAAAAATGTACAAGTTTGAATTTGAATTTTGATTTAGGAAATGATTTAAAGGTACCAGAATATCTAGTGATATATGGGAATATCTTTGGTCAATCACAAAGGTGCAGTATTAGTCATGGTGGTCCAGAGAAACAAAACCAATAGTATTTATACATGTGTGTGTGTGCATGTGTGTGTGTGGCTATACAAAGTGAGAAATTGGCTCAGGTGATTATGGAGAATGAGAAGTCCCGTGATTTGCCATGTGTAGGTAAGCTGGAGACCCAGGAAAGCTGGAGGTGTAGTTCAGTCTAAATCTGAGGGCCTGAGAACGAGGGGAACTGATGGTGTAAGTCACAGTCTGAGGGCAGGAGAAGACCAATGTTCAGCTCAAACAGTTAGGCAGAAAAGTAAATTCTTGCTCCCTTGGTCTTTTTTTCTATTCAGGCCCTCATCAGATATGATGATGCCCACCCACATCTGGGAGGGTAATCTTTAAGGAGTCAATTGATTCAAATGCTAATCTCATCCAGAAACACCCTCACAGATACAACTAGAGATCATGTTTAGACAAATATCTGGACACCTCATGATCCAGTGAAGATGAAACATAAAATTAACCATCACAGCTCCCATATGAATTAGAAAAAGAATAGTCATGGGCTTTGCAGGTGAGTCTCTCTAGTTCCGCAATATCGGGCCAGTTTGTACATGGATCATTTTTAGAATGCTTGAGTCATGGTTGTAAGTGTTCCCATCATCCAGATAGTGTTCATTGTATGCATTAAGTAGGTTATCACCCATCCTCTCCTTCTCCCTCCCCACCTGCTTGATTTCCATTGAGTTTTACTTCCCTCTATGCACGTGTGTGCTCATCAGTGAGTTCCAATATAATAGTGAATACATATGGTGTTTTTTTTTCCATTCTTTAGATATTTCACTTATAATAATTGTCTCAGTTTCATCCAAATTATTGTAAAAGGCATTAAGCCATCCTTCTTCATGGCTAAGTAGTATTCCATGGTATACATATACCAATTTTTGTTAATCCACTCATAAATTGATGGGCTCTTGGGTTGATTCCATATCTTTGCAATTGTGAATTTTGCTGCAATAAACATTCGAATACAGGTGTCTTTTTGATAAAATGAATTATTTTTCTTTGGGTAAATACTCAGTAGTGGGATCGCTGGATCCAATGGTAGGTCTACTTTTAGTTCTTTGAGGTATCTCCATACTGTTTTTCACAGAGCTTGTACTAATTTGCAGCCCCACCAACAGTGTGGAAGTGCTCCTTTCTCTGCATCCCTGACAGCATCTAGTCATGTTTGGACTTTTTAATAAAAGCCATTATGACAGGAATATGGTGATATCTCCTTGTGGCTTTAATTTACATTTCCCTGATGATTAGTGACATTGAACATTTTTTCATGTTTATTGGCCATTTATCTATCCTCTTTTGAAAAGTTTCTGCTCATGACTTTAGCCCACTTTTTAATAGGGTTGTTTGATTTTTTTTCTTGCTAATTTGCTTGAGTTCTTTTTCAATTCTGGTCATTAGCCCTTTATCAGATGTATAGCTTGGGAGAATATTTTCGCCTATTCTGTAGGTTGTCTATTTTCTCTGTTGATTATTTCTTTGTGCAGAAGCTTTTTAATTTAATCAAGTCCCATTTATTTATTTTTGTTGTTGCTGTGATTGCCATTGGGGTCTTCTTCATAAATCTTTACCTAGGCCGATATCTAGAAGAGTTTTTCCAACATTTTCTTCTAATGTTCTTATGTTTTCATGCCTTAGATTTAAGTCTTTTATCCATCTTGAATTAATT
>NW_012147909.1:3476-4982 GCF_000956105.1 Propithecus coquereli
TCCATCTTTAGCAGAGTTAGTTTTAAATAATTTTAGCTGCCTCCAGATCTCAAATATACTATCAAAAATGTTTAGCTATATTGAAGACATGCCAAAGAATGTCTATAAAATACAAGATGCAGTATTGTTAAGCTATCAATTCTCATCAACTTGCTCTATAGATTCAATGAAATCTTAATTAAAATGCTCATGCACTGTTTAAAATAGATATTGGCAAGCTGATTCTAAAATTAATATGGAAAGGTAAAAGAAATTAGAGTAGTCAAAATAATTTTGAAAAAAGAAGAACAAATTGGAGGACCCATACTATCCAATATCAAGATTATAAATCTACAATAATCAGGAAGTATTGTTTTGTCAAAAGGATAAGCATTAGATCAATTGAACAGATAGAAACTCAGAAATAGATCAATACAATTTAGCTGATAAATTTGTGGTAAAGGACAAAGGCAAATATATATGTACATATAAAGTAGGATAAGGTCAAGAAAAATTTCAAGAACAATGAGCAAAGAGATTGAGTTAAAAATATGAGAAAAAAGGTAAGAAACATGGAGATTTGATTAGGCTATCCCATATCTGTCAGATAGGATGTCCAATTAAAGGAGTCAGAAATACATAAGAGAAGAATAATCCAAAAGATAACAGAAAAAAATTTCCTTTGGGTGAAAAGAATGTTCAAAATGAAAGGGACCATCAAGGGATGAATATGATAAGATAAAAAGACCCCACACTTAGTCATATCCTGCTAATATTTCAGAATTCTAAAGATGCAGAGAAGGAAAACAAAATATCCATAAACAAATAATCAACAGACTCTATTTACAAATTACCTATTTACTTTTGCTCTGGTGGATGAGAATGTAGCTCTCTTACACTGCCCTTCTACCCCAAATTCCCCAAATTGTTGAGACACTATTTGTAACACAAATAACATTTTTATACTAATATCACCATCCAAATGTTTCAGTACCATCATACTTCCATACTTGGGTAGCCTTTTTTCAACCTTAATTTCTATTTGTCTTTTTCTCTTTCAATATCTTTTTAAAATATTTTTTTATTATTTCAAATATTTCAATTGCTTCATCATATCAATTATTTTTCTGTTGTCTTCTATTGTAGGAGATGGCCAGTGAGAACTCTCTGCTGTTATGTTCTAATGGTTCTGGTTGCTACATTGACTCAATCTATCAGGAATGGATCCACTGTTACTTTAACCTGAAGTTTTTCACTTTCTATGTTATGTCCTTATTCTATTACTACATCTTCTCAAATAAATTTCTTAGAAACTATCTATGAGGGGTAAAATTTTTGTGTTGTTATTTTTCTGGAAATGCCTTTACTATACTTTCTTTTATTCTATTTTCAAGGACTGATTATACAATTCTAGGTTTAAGATATTTTTTCCGTTGTCTTCTATTGTAGGAGATGGCCAGTGAGAACTCTCTGCTGTTATGTTCCAATGGTTCTGGTTGCTACATTGACTCAATCTGTCAGGAATGG
>NW_012147909.1:5032-6145 GCF_000956105.1 Propithecus coquereli
TTCCGCAATATCGGGCCAGTTTGTACATGGATCATTTTTAGAATGCTTGAGTCATGGTTGTAAGTGTTCCCATCATCCAGATAGTGTTCATTGTACGCATTAAGTAGGTTATCACCCATCCTCTCCTTCTCCCTCCCTGCCTGCTTGATTTCCATTGAGTTTTGCTTCCCTCTATGCACATGTGCGCTCATCAGTGAGTTCCAATTTAATAGTGAATATATATGGTGTTTGTTTTTCCATTCTTTAGATATTTCACTTAGAATAATTGTCTCAGTTCCATCCAAATTATTGTAAAAGGCATTAAGCCATCCTTCTTCATGGCTGAGTAGTATTCCATGGTATACATATACCAATTTTTGTTAATCCACTCATAAATTGATGGGCCCTTGGGTTGATTCCACATCTTTGCAATTGTGAATTTTGCTGCAATAAACATTCGAATACAGGTGTCTTTTTGATAAAATGAATTATTTTCCTTTGGGTAAATACTCAGTAGTAGGATTGCTGGATCAAATGGTAGGTCTACTTTTAGTTCTTTGAGGTATCTCCATACTGTTTTTCACAGAGGTTGTGCTAATTTGCAGCCCCACCAACAGTGTGGAAGTGCTCCTTTCTCTACATCCCTGACAGCATCTAGTCATGTTTGGACTTTTTAATAAAAGATATCATGACAGGAATATGGTGATATCTCCTTGTGGCTTTAATTTACATTTCCCTGATGATTAGTGACATTGAACATTTTTTCATGTTTATTGGCCATTTTTCTATCCTCTTTTGAAAAGTTTCTGCTCATGACTTTAGCCCACTTTTTAATAGGGTTGTTTTATTTTTTTTCTTGCTAATTTGCTTGAATTCTTTTTCAATTCTGGTCATTAGCCCTTTATCAGATGTATAGCTTGGGAGAATATTTTCTCCTATTCTGTAGGTTGTCTATTTGCTCTGTTGATTATTTCTTTGTGCAGAAGCTTTTTAATTTAATCAAGTCCCATTTATTTATTTTTGTTGTTGCTGTGATTGTCATTGGGGTCTTCTTCATAAATCTTTACCTAGGCCGATATCTAGAAGAGTTTTTCCAACATTTTCTTCTAATGTTCTTATGTTTTCATGCCTTAG
>NW_012147909.1:9729-10584 GCF_000956105.1 Propithecus coquereli
AGGGGGGAAATACCCAATAAATTCATCCAAGTAGTCACTAACCAAATAGACAAGCAAATAACAATAACAAGTTCTGGGGATGAAGGCAGGAAAATTGCAGTAACCAGAGTTGCTGCAATATATGATTTAAAATGTCCAATCGGTCCTGAAAATTCAGCACTTGTCCCTGAGGCTGCATCAGAAGAATGAGGACAAGTGGTTTGAGAAAAAGGAAAGAGAAATTTATTAATTTGCCACTAAATGAGGGTATCAAATACTGACCTCAGAAACTATTTCTTAAAAAAAAAAAAAAATCCCAATTTGATTACTTTAGTGTGCAGAGCAATGTATGCCTTGGGGTATGGTTAAAAACAATACAGCAATTAACTGTCAAAAGCTTCCCTTAGTAGCTGCCTGGCCTTATTTGCTGGAGGGAGGCTTTGGACTCTCTTGCCAGCTCACTGGTACCAGCTGCCGTCACATTGGTGATTGCCTCCTGATTGTCTCCTGATTGCCTCCAAAGAAAGGAACTCTGGATTTGGATTTGAACACTTGCTTTGGATGAATGAGTACTATTTGAACATACTGCACAGTGAGGGACACCCCTTTTCAATTTGGGGGAATTTTGCGTGAATTCCCATTTGTTTTGGGTTGGATGAGCCCCCAACCATTGTGAGAGTGGAAACTAACCTAAATGTTTTGATTTGGCACCCCCAGGGCTAATTAGTTGCACTGCACTTTATTTGTTTGGAACCTTTTCAATTTCTCCTTACATTGAGTATTTACCTGTATTGGTGTGTGGCATGTAAATGTAGAGTCTGTTAAGCTCTTTGATTCTGTTATCTTTTCTGACTACTTGGAATTTTCTGTTGATGA
>NW_012147909.1:11989-12298 GCF_000956105.1 Propithecus coquereli
CACACCTAAGGAGTACGGTGAGTGATATCTGGAGGTTGGGCAAGCTTGTAGCTCTGACTTGGTCGGTGCAAAGGCAATATATGTAACCAAACTGTTTGTACTGCTGTAGTATTCTGAAGTTAAAAAAAAAAAAAAAAGAAAGAAAAGAAAAGAAAAGTGCTTTGAGACTATTTGGATTTTTTAAAAAATAACTTGATTTTGATCCTTATGTAAAAATGTTATGACTTTGTGTCATTAATTGAGATGGTGACGATTGATGTTAGAGCTTTATTTGGTCTATAGTTAGGTGATGTCATGTTGATAAATTTT
>NW_012147909.1:12425-12840 GCF_000956105.1 Propithecus coquereli
ACGAGACTTACAAAGAAAAACAAACAGTTGCCAAGATCAGGAATCAAAGAGCGGATATCACTACAGATTCTATAGACATCAAAATGATAATAAAAGTATACTACAAACAACTCTCCACATATAAAATTGACAACTTAGATGCTCCAAATCCCCAAAAAACACAAACTACCAAAACTCATCATTATGAAATAGATAATTTTAATTATCTTATAACTGTTAAGGAAATTGAATTTGTAATTTAAAAACTCCCGGTAAAAGAAATCTCCAAGCCATGATGGTTTCACTGTTTTCACTAGAGAAAGCTACCAAATGTTTAAAAGTAAAAGAAATTTTACATACTGTGTTTCAGAAAATAGTATAATTGGGGAGATTTCTCAATTCATTTTTAGAAGGTGGTATTACCTGATTCTAAAAC
>NW_012147909.1:12890-15151 GCF_000956105.1 Propithecus coquereli
ATTAGTTCGAACCCTCCAGATCAAGGACGGACACTTAGATGCTTAAACAGCTTGCAAAATGAGGGATTTTGCCCCTGCAGGCTGCATGGTCCAGGCATCCATCCCAACCATAAAGAATTTCCTGCTTCCCATAGACTTAAAAAAAACTACAGAGAGGATATCAAGATACCTGGTGACAGAGCTTCCTGGATATAGTTGTTCCCAGTTATGGGGTTAATGCAATAAACGTGTAATAAGAAAGTTATGGGACACCTTAGGATAAATTACTAAAGTGATTGCAAAAAATGTTGTACAACAAAAGTCTCTGAATTCCTTAGCTTAAATGGTTAACAATGCTGATGTTTTATATACCAAATTGCTATAAGTCTATAACTAAACCCAAGATTACAATATCTCAACACTTACAGATAAGTTAATTTTATAACCTTGTTTTTAGCATTTGGTTTTTTGCTCTTACATTGTAAAAGTTGATAAATACCTGTCCACCTACATTCCCATCTGGCCTAGAACATTTGATTGGCTAGAAGTCTTTGACTTTAGGTCCCTTGGCCATAAAGATCCCAATGAGGGACAGAATAAAACCGGGGCAGGTAGCCACACCGGACTGGGTAATTTGAGATTTATTTGTCTTACAGTTCTGTCGGGTCATAGTTGCCTGTTCTTGGTGTGCTCTTGGCTGAAGAATGACCAGACACACCAAAAGCAAGGCAAGCGTGAAACGAAGTTTATTGAGGAAGGACAAGATAGGTTTACAGAGCAAGAGCAAGATACGTTTGCCACAGATGACAAATGGGCCCCGCTGTCATAACAAAAGGGCTTTGGTTATGGTCTGAGGTCTTGTTTTATAGTGTCCGGATTGGGCCCTCCTCGTGGTTCAGATTTCACCACTGAATCACTTTGATGGACAGTTGACGACATGATTGATAATTAGCCTTAGGTTATTCTAGGTCACTTTCCAAATCCTATGGTGCCTGGGCTGCCTATGCAGGAAGCTGGGGGATTCTCTGCATTCTTTTGCAGTTTAGCAGAGGTTCCTCCTTCCCCCAGGTGTGGCATGTGGCAGTTGCTTGGGGCAGGATTAAGGTGGGGCAGCACAAAGGCAGGTGCCCACCTTTGTCCCTAGGAGAGCAGGAATCCCTCACTATATCTGCCTAACAGTTCTAGAGGCTGAGAAGCCCAAGATTAAGAGCTCCATCTGATGAGACCCTGCTTGCTGCATTATCCCATGGTAAAAGGCAGAAGAGCAAGCGAGCACCCGACACAGAGAGAAAGAAGACAAGAAAATAAGGGATAAGTAAGTTGTTCCCATGATGATGGCATTAATCCATTCATGAGGGTGGAGCCTTCATGACCTAATCACCTCTTAAAGTCCCAGCTCTTACTACTCTCACAATAGCAATTAGAATTCAACATAAGTTTAGGAGCAGACTTTTAAGCCATAGCAACAGGATAAAATAAACAGTAATTTAAAACAGAGATAATAAAAAGAAAACATAAATAAAATGGCATACTTGGTGCTATCATGTCAATAGTTAGATTAAACATAAATGGTTTAAATACACCAAGTGAAATGTAGATTGGCAGAGCAGATTAGGAATGTGACCTAACCATATGCTTTCTAAAAGAAACTCACTTCTAATATAACAATACAGGTGGGTTAAAAGTAAAACGATAAGAAAAATAGATCAGGTAAACATTAATCAAAGAAAAGCAGCATACTGTGTTAATGTCAAACAAAAGCAATTCAGAGCAAAGAAATTACCAGAGATAAAAAGAAACATTATATAATAATCAGTCTAGAGCAATTATAATGTGTTTGCACTAAACAACAGACTTGCTAAATATGCAAAACAAAAACCAATAGGATTAAAAAGAAAAAAAAGATAAATCCACAATTACCACTGGAGACTTCGACACCCCTCTCAGCATTTGGTAGAAAACTAGACTCAAATTAAGAAGGATATGGAACAACTCAACAACACTATTAATTGACGGAATCTGATTGACATTCATAGAACACTACACCCAACAACAGCAAAATAGACATTCAAGTACTGACAGAAGTTATACCCAGATAGACCACATATTGGACCATAAAACATATTTTAAAAGATATAGCATATTTAAAAGATAAATTCATAGAGTGTATTCTCAGACCACAATAGAATCAAACTAGAAATCAGTATCACAAAGATAACATAACATTTCCAAACATTTGGAAAGTAAACAATATACTTCTAAATAATCTGGGGGTCTATAAA
>NW_012147910.1:0-472 GCF_000956105.1 Propithecus coquereli
TGCTCAGGCTGGTTTCGAACTCCTGAGCTCAAACAATCCGCCCGCCTCGGCCTCCCAGAGAGCTAGGATTACAGGCGTGAGCCACGGCGCCTGGCCTATATTCCACTTTTTGTATGTTAACTCATGTTTAGGGTTAATTGCAAAATAAACAATCACCATAGGACATTTAACACCAAAAGTTAAGCTGTTGCATCTGATAGATTCAGCACTAGTTATTTCAGAATGTTGGGAGTAGTCGAGATGGAGAGATTTGCAGAAAAACAAGCCATCACCATTAATGAGTTAATCTCAAGAGACCGAATAGTTCGTATTCACTATAAACTGGAATGAGCCAGGTACCTCTGAAGGGCATAACTTAGGAAGGAAGAACAAAAAAGAAAGCTTGGTTTGATATTGTCAGAAAACTCATAAATGTTTCATAAGGACTCCACAGAAGAAGATGATAAAGGCTCTCCAAATGACCCCTTTTGAT
>NW_012147910.1:522-2002 GCF_000956105.1 Propithecus coquereli
TAGTCTAACATAATGGAATAAGCACTAAACTTTCAAAGATTCTATGCATTTCAAAAAATCACTAAATTGAGTAACTGAATTAATATTCTTCTGCCTTTTATTCTATGTTAAAGGGCGCATCGTGGTGATTACATTGTCTTATAAATATTGGAAACTTACGAAGAAGACCCCCGAAGCAATCACAGCAGCAAGAAAAATAAATTAACAGGACCTGATCAAATTAAAAAGCTTCTGTACAGCCAAGGAAACTATCGATAGAGTGAATAGACAACCTACAGAATGGGAGAAAATATTTTCAAGCTACACATCTGATAATGGGCTGTTAACTAGAATCTATACAGAACTTAGGAAAATCAACAAGAAAAAAAATCAAACAACCCCGTTAAAAAGTGGACAAAGGACATGAACAGAAACTTTGCAAATGAAGACAGAAAAATGGCCAATAAAATTGCTCAACATCTCTAAAAATCAGGGCAATGCAAACCAAAACCACAATGAGCTATCACTTAACTCCAGTGAGAATGGCTTTTATCAAAAAGTCCTAAAACAACAAATGTTGGCGTGGATGCAGAGAGATAGGAACACTCATACACTGCTGGTGGGACTGAAAACTAGTACAACCTCTATGGAAAATAATATGGAGATACCACAAATAACTAAAAATAGAACTTCCATTGGATCCAGGAATCCCACTACTGGGCATCTACTCAAAAGAAAAAAAGTCATTCTATAATAAACACATCTTCACTTGAATGTTTATAGCAGCACAATTCACAATTGCAAAGATGTGGAGACAACCGAAGTGCCCATCAATATATGAGTGGATTAATAAAATGTGGTATATGTTTGCCATGGAATACTACTCTGCTGGAAAAAAAACAAAAAAAAACAAAAAACAAAAAACAATGGTGAACTAGCACCTCTTGTATTATCCTGGATGGAGCTAGAGCCCATTCTTCAAAGTGAAGTATCACAAGAATGGAAAGACAAGCACTGCATGTACTCACCATCAAATTGGTACTAACTGATCAACACTTATGTGTATACATGGAAGTAATATTCACTGGGTGCTGGGCTGGTGGGAGGGGGTGGAAGGGATGTGTAAATTCACAACTAATGGGTGCAGAGCACACTGTCTGGGAGATGGGCATGCTTCATACTAGTTAGGATTATCAGATAAAATACAGAACATTTAATAACATTTTTTTTTTATTTTAGCATATTATGGGGGTACGGATGTTTAGGTTACGTATGTTGCCCTTGCCCCACCCCCCGCCAAGTCCGAGTTTCAAATATCTCCATCCTTCGAGTGGTGCACATTGCACTTATTTAAATTCCAAATAAACAGCATTTTTAACTAAAAAAAATTCCCAAATATTGAGTGGGAAATAATAATACAAAAAAATAATCTGAAGTTAAAATTTAATTGAGCATCCCATATTTATATTTGCTAAATCTGCCAACCCTTTTCCTGGTGGCA
>NW_012147910.1:3737-4069 GCF_000956105.1 Propithecus coquereli
ACACACACACACACACATATATATTTTAGTATAAGGATCCTCCATGAAATATATGAGCTACTAGAAAAAACATTGCTTATCTGAAATTCAAATTTAACTTGTATGTTTTATCTTTTATTTCATCTGGCCACCATATTCTAGCCCCTGCTCTGATGCCAGAGCCTTCACCCAAGTGGTGTTCAGTGGCCTGAACACCACTCCAGGTGATAACGGAACACTTCTTTATGATTTCACCAAATGTGCATTTTTGAGGATATCAATCCTTTTATCTTCCCATATTTATGAGGTCAGAACTCTGTTCCTACCATTATGTTGACCATATTCCAGAACAT
>NW_012147910.1:4119-4775 GCF_000956105.1 Propithecus coquereli
TATATTTTAGTATAAGGATACTCCATGAAATATATGAGCTACTAGAAAAAACATTGCTTATCTGAAATTCAAATTTAACTTGTATGTTTTAATCTTTTATTTCATCTGGCCACCATATTCTAGCCCCTGCTCTGGTGCCAAAGCCTTCACCCAAGTGGTATTCAGTGGCCTGAACACCACTCCAGGTGATAACAGAACACTTCTTTATGATTTCACCAGATGTGCATTTTTGAGGATATCAATCCTTTTATCTTCCCATATTTATGAGGTCAGAACTCTGTTCCTACCATTATGTTGACCATATTCCAGAACATTCTGAAACAATAAAGGACCTTGAAAGAACCAACTGGGGCACCATGCCTCCCTCATCCCTGATTGATTCTTCATTCACACGCTCACTCCTGTGTCAAAATCCGAGAGCATGAAGACTGCAGCTCCCCAGGCATCCTTCTCCTCATAAAGTGACATTTCAAGGGTGACTTCATCTTCTCTAATTCTCTTAATAGCAAAAACATCTGTCCCAGCACAGCATTAATTCTATTACCTTTTTTTTTTTTCTTATCAAGCACTCCTTAATCTGCTACCCACATATTTCTTTTGCTGAAGACATTCTCCGAGCTTTGTGTGTGGGCTCTTTCATTAGCTTCCCTTCCCTG
>NW_012147910.1:4825-5242 GCF_000956105.1 Propithecus coquereli
ATCAATCCTTTTATCTTCCCATATTTATGAGGTCAGAACTCTGTTCCTACCATTATGTTGACCATATTCCAGAACATTCTGAAACAATAAAGGACTTTGAAGAACCAACTGGTGCACCATGCCTCCCTCATCCCTGACTGATTCTTCATTCACACGCTCACTCCTGTGTCAAAATCCGAGAGCACAGAGACTGCAGCTCCCCAGGTGTCCTTCTCCTCATAAAGTGACATTTCAAGGGTGACTTCATCTTCTCTAATTCTCTTAATAGCAAAAACATCTGTCCCAGCACAGCATTCATTCTATTACCTTTTTTTTTTTCTTTTCAAGCACTCCTTAATCTGCTACCCACATATTTCTTTTGCTGAAGACATTCTCCGAGCTTTGTGTGTGGGCTCTTTCATTAGCTTCCCTTCCCTG
>NW_012147910.1:8519-8856 GCF_000956105.1 Propithecus coquereli
GACACACAACACCTGCCCATTTTCAGTTCTTTCCACATATACCCATTGTTTCAGTGTGGGCATGGTATTCTCACTTTGCTTTCCTAGAATTCAATAACCTAAACATTTGTACCCCCATAATATGCTGAAATAAAAAATAATAATAATAAAAAAGAATGAGATCTCCAGGGAAGAGAGTACGTGGAAATAAAGGGCATTAAGGCTAGGTCCTGGGAAAAGGTCAACATGAACCAAGTCCTAACGACACACAACACCTGCCCATTTTCAGTTCTTTCCACATATACCCATTGTTTCAGTGTGGGCATGGTATTCTCACTTTGCTTTCCTAGAATTCAAT
>NW_012147910.1:10647-11512 GCF_000956105.1 Propithecus coquereli
TAGTGTGAATTTGACAATAATTTACTCCTCCCCATTAAAAACCTCCCCAGGGACCCATATTTATAGAAGAATGAAGCACAAAATATTTAAATAGCCCTCTAGACCCTTTCGATCTGACCCAATAATGTGTTTTCAGACTTTCATTCCACAGTTTCTATTAATTCATTATGAATCAGTCATTGGTACTTCAGAATGGCCTTTATCCATCATTTTGCCTCCGATATTCTCCTCTGATCAATTAAGATCTAATCCCTGTTCTGCCTATCAGGTCCACTGAGTGACTCTTTCACCCTCAAGATTTACCTGGTTCACCTTGGCTAGAAATGATGCCCTCTCCTTTCAACATGCCCAGTGTTTACGATAACATGTTTCACATTTTACCTTTTAATTAATGTTGTATCAACTTTTAAAATTTTACTTTACAAGACTGTAAGCTCCTTGAGGACATAATTGGATTTCAATTGAATCGTCCTCTCTCAGCTAAAGCACTTTCTTCCCCAGATTTCTGGCACATGGTAGATGGCTATTTTGGCCATGAGATGGATGAAAAATTAGCTCTACCTGGGGAAAGAGTAAAGATGATATGGGAGGTAATGAAAACCTGTAAACTCCAAAAGCTTCCTTTAACAATATCCCTGCCCCGCCCCCCTCCAGGGCCAGTGGAAGAACTACCAACACACAAAGGAAGCCACGACTTAAGTTACCCATCATGGTTCAGCATGTGTTCTTCTAACTGTTGATAGCAGTATTTGGGAAATATAAAACATTGTAGGCAGTGCAGTAATTAGTAATTATCTTGAGGTAGCCACTTGTTACATTATATTTCATTTCACCCAATATACAATAGGAATGTATAATATATATA
>NW_012147911.1:0-325 GCF_000956105.1 Propithecus coquereli
TCTTCTTCTTGTCTATATGAATGACTTTTATGCATCTTTAGAGTCAGAGAATTCCCTGAACTCTATAATAAAAATGAAAAACTTTCCCATTCTGAGCAAACAGAAAGCACACATGAGATGATAAAATTTTTAAGTTTCCATAAAATGCTGCCTTCTCTAAGGGGCTACTCCAGCCTTCCTGATAACACTTTCTCTGATCTCTTACAATGCTTAAATTCAATAGCATCTTAGCAAGTATATTTTAATCATAACCTATTATATATTTTTCTGTATATATTCCATATAACCTTTATTGGGAGGATTCTCCTCTTGCCCTTGTGTTTGT
>NW_012147911.1:3566-3899 GCF_000956105.1 Propithecus coquereli
CTCATATTTATTGAACATTTAACTTGTGACAAATACTTTTCTAAGCAACATATGTGTGTATAAACTAATTTAATATCAATACTTTGAGTTAAATATTATTATTTTTACTGTATATAGCTGAGAAAACACAGACTGTTCAATTTAGCAATTTGTTCAATGTCACCCACTTAGAAACCCAAAGAACTAGAATTCAAAACAACGTAATTCTACGTCCGGTTTTAAGGATACCCAGGATTTGTTTTAGTTGGGTAAGGTGATACATGCAGATACAAAAATGATTGTCATGAATCAAGACATTTCCTTGTAGCTCCCTAGAAATGGGAGCTTCAGCAC
>NW_012147911.1:5424-5844 GCF_000956105.1 Propithecus coquereli
AAAATAGCTAAAAAGTATTTTGACAAATAGTTTATCCCAACCTCTCAGTAAAGAATGTTGCTGATCAGAGAATAGAGTCTTTCATTTCTGAATGCCAATCTCCAAAAAATGAGGGGGAGGGAAACCTGTTCAGTGATTTGGCCTAATTAGTTAACCTCTTTAATTCTCTAGTTATTTGCCAAAAAGTCAGAAGGCTCTGATGCTTAGATCACAGCTAATGGAGTAATATGTTACCTTTTTAATAATAAATGAGAATATTTGCTAGCCGAAAAATAATAATAAAGTAAGCAGATATATAGAAGATAGACATGTACAGTGAGTGGCAATTAAATTAAAATTGTAGTTCATGAGTACAATTTGTTATATGTTAAATTATTTTAGAAATTTAGAAACATAAATCATAATCATCATACCAGGTTT
>NW_012147911.1:5947-6747 GCF_000956105.1 Propithecus coquereli
TGTTTTACCCTTTATACTTAACATTACTAATAGAATAGTATAAGTATAGACACACTTGTCACCAGCTTAACATCAGTCTCCCTGAAAACAAGGTTAAGAACTCTCACTATAATGGGAGAGCTTAGAAGCCAATTCTAAAGTACAGGTTATATAAAATTTATAAACAGCTTATAAACAATAATATTTCATATGACATCATGTACTTGACTCAAATGATGAAGTTGATTTTAACTTCCCAGAGTCTTAAATATAGAATAAAATATCTATGTCTATGCAAATTTCCACATACTTAGCCTAAGTAAAATATAATGAGCCATATCTGACACAGTGAATTTCAAGTATTAAATACAAATTGTTCCCCACTGAAGGATTAGGAAAATATTTAGCCAAATTGGACATGATCCAATAGATTTTCTTTTTCTATTATCCTGGTTGGTTATCAATGGCAGATACTCCCTGGAGTTTCAATGTTGATCTGATCTGGGCTGGAAAGATCACTTAGTAAAACAATTGTAGTAAAACAATCTGTTTACAATTCCCAGATTCATTCTTCACTTGGTGCATTGCCAACTTCTATTTCTGTAGCTTTACTTAACCACATTCCACTGTGAAATGCTCAAGTTTAAAATTCATCCTTCTTTAATATTTCAATTGCAAGTTAAAAAAATTGCTTGTTTTGTAGCAACAGGTCTCTGTTCTGCATCCACTCTGACAGAATATTCAGGAACTTCCTCTGCATTGCTGAACAGCTCTGGTGCTCCTCTTTGGGTTGTCTTGCTTCTCTAACAATCTCTCTAGAT
>NW_012147911.1:9172-9479 GCF_000956105.1 Propithecus coquereli
CAATGAAATTTTCAAACATCTTTCAGTTTTCAAATTCAAGAAAGGATATTTTTTTCTTAGCCACAGCATAACTACTGAAGTTAGGGACAACGTTATCCACAAATAAATAATGCCTCCAATAATCTATAATCTGAGAAATATTAAGAAGTCTGAAAAGGCATCTTTATAATCTTTAGTCACAGTGACTGAAAGTCTGCCTTTAGAGAGTAATTATTTTGAATTATTGATTTATGGTAAGAAATACTAATTAGATTCTGACATTCCCAGAGGGTTATAAGCCACATTTTATCAGCAATGAACATTTTAG
>NW_012147911.1:11527-12044 GCF_000956105.1 Propithecus coquereli
GAAGAAATTAGGAAGGAAGGATAAAATGAACCACTACTTTTCCAAAACAAAATAAAACCAAAATAGATCCTGATAATACATTTACTCCTGACTACTAACATAAATACCAAAAATTTTAAACTTTTAAAACAAAGAAAAGAATATTATTGGTACAGAAACATTAACATATGCCATGTAAACAATTACATAAACAATCTAATTTATGAATATTGACTTAAAATGCTAATTATAGAAATATTAAATAAAAACATTTTAAAATTCTGCTGAGAAACAAAAAAGAAGGCTTGAAAGCCTACCATATCCTGTCTTTGGATTAGAAGATTGATATTTGAAGGACTGAGTTCTTCCTGAATTACATTCTATATATCTAACATTAACAATGAAAAGAAAAACAAAGAAGGGGTCGCTGTAGATATTCATTTATGGCCATGAGGGAAGAGTATGGTCAAGAATTACTCTCTCACAGTAAACAACCAGGAAACCAGATGAAATAAATAAAACAACTGTTTTCAGATGT
>NW_012147912.1:0-1383 GCF_000956105.1 Propithecus coquereli
TATAGAGAAAGAAAATATTTTTATACAGCTATACAATGTGTTTGTGTGTTCTAAGCTATTATTACAAGAGTTGAAAAGTTAAATTTTTTTAAAGTTTATAAAGTAGTTACCATAAGCCAAGGTTAATTTATTATTGAAGAAAGTAATTTTTAAAATAAATTGAGTGTAGCCTAAGTGTACAGTGTTTATAAAGTCTACGTAGTATACAGTACTGTCCTAGGCCTTCACATTCACTCACCACTCACTCACTGAGTCACCCAGAGCAACTTCCAGTCCTGTGGCAGCATTCTTAGTAAGAGCCCTATATAGGTATACCTTTTTAAAATCTTTTATACCATATTTTTACTGTACCTTTTCTATATTTAGATGTTATTTTTACTGTACCTTTTCTATATTTAGATATGTTTAAATACACAAATACTTAACAGTGCGTTACAGTTGCCTGACATATTCAGTATAGTAACATGCTGTACAGATTCATGGCCTAGGAGCAATAAGCTACACCAAATAGCCTAGGTGTGTAGTAGGCTATACCATCTAGGTTTGTGTAATTACACTCTACCATGTTCACACAATGACAAAATTGCCCAATGATGCATTTGTCAGAATGACACATGACTATATTTGGGAATCCACTATGTTATTCTCTCCACTTTAGTATATGGTTGAAATTTTTGATGATAAAAAGTGTAAACATTTAAATTAAAAATAGTATCTCAGTAACTCTGTTCATATGTGAACAATTTAACCAATTTACCTTATCCACAGTCTTCCTCATAGTTCACAGTGTCAAACATTACTTGGAATCATTTAACTAACCATAAAGGCAGGATGGCTTATTGTTTAATAAGCCTTAGTGGATCCAAATGGGACTTTTTGGGCAGGAGCATAAACACATGTCAAAAATAAAATGAAGAAGCCGGTTGGTCCTAACCAAGCAAAATGGAAAAAGAGTCACTATTTTTTCCCTTCACTTTGATCTTTTTAGAAATGAAAATCTAGTTGGGAATGGAATTGATTTCACTCAAATTGAGCCAGCAATAAAAATTGTTCTGTTTGGCCATGTCCCAATCATTCTCCGGCATAAAAAATGTCATACCTGAGCTGGGTGTAGTGGCATATACTTGTAATCTCAGCTACTCGGGAGGCTGAGGTGGGATGATTGCTTGGGCCCAGGAGTTCAAGACCAGCTTGGGCAACATAGTGAAACTTTGTCTCTCTTTAAAAAAAAAACATTTTCTTAAACATGAAAAAAAGTCATACCTGAATTTTCTGTGTGCATTTTTTATTAAAATAGTAAGAGGAGTTGGAAAAAGACAGTTTTTAACTATGTGATTCTGAGAAACCTCTCTCTCTCTCCCCCTCCGCACTTTCCTTTCCCTC
>NW_012147912.1:3533-4788 GCF_000956105.1 Propithecus coquereli
ATTTTTAAAATTATGTTAATTTGTCATCAAGCAGATCAATTTTCCCAAAGTGTGGTTACTCAGTCACCTGCTTCAGAATTACCTGGAGATACATTTAAAATGTAGATTCCTTGGCTAAGTTTCAGGCTTCCTGAATCAGAATTCCTTGATGATATGGCCAAGAATTAGCATTTTTAACAAATACCCAGATGATTTCCATGCATATAATAAGGTTGATAAAGAGTTCATTAGGAGTAAAAAGCAAGTGTCCCCTGTTTGTACTTTCCTTGTGTATGGTCTAGGATCTCTGTTCTCAGTCTCCCAACTCTCCTCTCAGTATTTAAACAAGTCAGAAAGTGCACTGCATTCCTGGGAAGTGTGGGCCTGATCCCTTCTCCAGAAAATCTGAATTTTCTTGATTTCCTAATGAGAGAGCAATGTGAAAGATGTAACTACTCTGCTATGGAAACCAGATAAGACCAAGTGGTTGAAGTGACCTTGGTCATTCAGTAACAACCACCATGGGTAAGTTGAGCCTGGCTACCTGCTCCTAGCTGATCACCCTGTTAGCCCTCTAAGCTACCCTTAACAGTTTTTTACCTGTAAAGTGGAGATGATAAAAATAGCTATTTTACCAGGTTGTTGTTTTTTAAAAATGCTAGAAACCGGAAGCTCAGATTAATCTGTGCCTTTAGCAGTATATCGTGGATTAGTTCCAAGTAAGAACTTTGTGTCTAATGATTGGTGCTATTACATGAATAATAATAGCATTTATTTAGTTATTATTATGTGATAGATACTGCTCTAAGTACTTTACATTACTTAATTTTTATCCTTTCAACAATTATATGAGGTAGATATTACTCTCCTCATGTGAGGGAAAACACATAGGTTTAGATCAGCCATGCATGTGGGTTAGAAATGGAAGTTGCCCATTACCTGTATATCCTTTGTCATTAAGCCCATGTTCTTCCATAATCAAGCAGATAAAAAACCAGTATACCTGTCAATGTTTGTTACAAGCAGTGAGGAGTTATCCTGCTCTGTAACCCAAATCTCTGGTGAAAACACTCTTTGGCTAAAAATTGGTGAACATATTGGGAATCTTCAAGACTGAAGGAATGGAGATTGGGTACTGAAATCCTATAAACATTATCTCGAAATATTCTATTATTGCTCATATAGTTCCCTCTGGTGGCTGAAGTATTCAGTAGAAGGAATGTCTATTATGTCTTTATTACTCCCTCTGAATCTATAGATTTTATTTTTAAAAATG
>NW_012147912.1:8608-8958 GCF_000956105.1 Propithecus coquereli
AGACCAGACTTCTGGAAAAACTCAAGCTTTCATTAAAGCTTAGCCCTGAGAATATAAAAGCTGGGTGGGTCCACTTAGGTTTTACTTTGTTGCTAAACATCTCTACTTAACTCACAGCAAGAACAGATTTGGGAAGAGGAGGCAAAGGGCATGGAGATTCCTGTGAAGCCACACAAAAACTACAACAAAATAAAACTTGGGGAAGAAAATTTGTCATATTTTCAAAAAAGCAAAAAAAAAAAAAAAACCACTAATTTTTCAATAGTTAATATAGTATCTGAAATAAATATATAGTCAATTTATTTCAATACAATATGATATTTTCTAAATCTATCACTGAACATGAAGCT
>NW_012147912.1:10523-10872 GCF_000956105.1 Propithecus coquereli
TCTATAGAGCCCAGGAGAATAGATAGATCTCCCAAGGAAGGAGTAGGTTCTAGAGCAGGCCCACCTGGTGGTCCAGCTTACCCTCTTCACACTATTTTTCTACCCAGCCACTCAGACAGTCTTTAAATTTTTTTTATGTTTATGTGAAGAAATAAGGCAGAAAATAACTAATACTTATCCTTCTCTATAACAAGTTCCAACACAAAAACATAACTGCCCTTTCAATAAGCAAAAGTATTTTTGGAATTCCTTAGTTTAAATGAAATTACATGGTTCACATGCTCAAGGCATTTTTGCCAACTGTTTTTCATTCCCAGTCAGTGAAGACCAGACTTCTGGAAAAACTCAA
>NW_012147912.1:13627-14064 GCF_000956105.1 Propithecus coquereli
AATTGAACACATAGCTCGCTAATTTTCAACTTTTCTTCTTGTCTAAAATGAGCATTTAAATTAATATTAATAAATTGCCCTTTAAGAACCACTTTTTTTAAGAGATGGGGGATCTCACTATGTTGCCCAGGCTGAACCCAAACTCCTGGGCTCAAGCAATACTCTCACCTCAGCCTCCTGAGTAGCTGGGACTACAGGCATGTACCACTGTGCCTGGCAGTAATACCTCTTAAGTTAGTTTATCTGAACAGTGTAATATGCTTTCTTATTGTAATCTTAATATACATTTATAAGGTAAAGAATCTTTTCATATTTTCATTCTTCGTATTTTTCTCTTTTGCAAAATGACTATTCAATGCCTTTTATCCATTTTTGTAGCATTGTTTGTTATTTAATTATTGATGTACTAAAAGAGTTATTTATATATTCCGGAAATC
>NW_012147912.1:16498-16784 GCF_000956105.1 Propithecus coquereli
TTATAGTAATATCATAGAATAAGTTGTGTCATAGTCCCTCTTTTTCTGTTTTCTGAGACAGTTTTAAAGATTGGAATGATTTCTTCCTTGAAAGCCTGGTATAAGTCATTTGTAACAATATCTGAACTAAATTATTTTCTTTGTGGTAAGATTTAAATATATTGATTGCATTTCTTTAGTACTTATAAGATGATTCAGGTTCTCTATTTTTGAGTATGTTTTTGTAAATTGTATTTTTCTAGGAATTTGTTCATTTCACCTAAGTTTTCAAATGTTTGGTCTAAAT
>NW_012147912.1:17031-17297 GCF_000956105.1 Propithecus coquereli
TCAGTAATTGAGAGAGATATATAGAAATCTCTCATTTGAGTATTAAATTTCACAATTTCTCATATGGTTAAATAAATATTTGCTTTACATATTTAAAACTGTTTTACTAGATGTAAAACTTTGAAATTATTATGGCTCTGACAAAGGGAACTTGTTTTTTGTTGTTGTTTTTTTTTTTAAAGGCTGGTCAAGTGGAGCAGTGGGAGGGAACCTGTTTTTATTAAGCAGTGGCCCCTCTCTATTTCTAATGATAATTATTGTCCTAA
>NW_012147913.1:0-513 GCF_000956105.1 Propithecus coquereli
ATGGGTGACTTAAAACAGAAACTAATTTTCTTGCAGATTTGGAGGCTAGAAGTCTGAGATCAAGGTGTCAGCAGGGTTGGTTTCTTCTGAGGCCTCTCTCCTTGGTTTGTACATGGCTGTTTTCTCCCAATGTCTGCAAATAGTCTTCCCTCTGCAAGTGTTTACGGCCTAATTTCCTCTTATTATAAGGACACCAGTCACCCTAATGACCACATTTTAACTTAATTACCCCTTTAAAACCCCTGTCTTTAAATTCCATCACATTCTGGGGTACTAGGGAATAGGACTTCAACATGTGTATTTTGGAAGGGCACAAGTCAGCTTCTAACAGGTTGAGTGCAGGAGAGGTAGATGATCTGAGTTAGTATTAAAAACTTGATCACTTGGCCAGGCGTGGTGGCTCATGCCTGTAATTCTAGCAGTCTGGGAGGCTGAGGCGGGCGGATTGTTTGAGCTCAGGAGTTCGAGACCAGCCTGAGCAAGAGCGAGACCCTGCCTCTACTAAAAAAAATT
>NW_012147913.1:4075-5140 GCF_000956105.1 Propithecus coquereli
TTTTCCAAAGTGGTTGTACCATTTTGCATTCACCAGCAATATATCCGTATTCCAGTGGTTCCACATCTTTGGCAATACTTGGTATTGTCAGTCTTTTTAATTTTAGATATGATAGGGCATGTGTAGTAGTACATACCGGGGTTTTAATTTCTATTTCCCAATGGCTATTGATGTTAAGCATACTTTCATGTCAGTTGTCATTGATACATCTGTTTTACTGAAATGTCTGGTCAAAACTTTTGCCCATTTTTTTTTTTTTAAATTGGGCTGTTTTTCTTCCTATTATTGAGTTGTAAGAGCTCTTTACATATTCTGCATATGTCCTGGATATATACTTTGCAAATATTTTCTCCCAGTTTGTGTCTTTTCTTTTCATTGTCTTAGCAATGTATTTTCAAAAGCAAAACTTTAAATTTGATAGTCTAATTTATCAAGCTTTTCCTTCGCAATTTTTTTTTTTAATAATTACCTTGTGCCAGGCACTTTCTTTGTATTTGTAATTTTGTTTAATGTTCTTGACAGTCTTATAAGGCAAATACAGTATTGTCCTTATTTGTAAAATGTAAGTGATTTTGCTTAAGGTCATATGTGTGGTAAGTGGCAGAACCAAATCTTTTTGTTTGTTTGAGACAAAGTCTCACTCTGTTGCCCAGGCTAGAATGCAGTGGCATCATCACAGCTGACTGCATCCTCCAACTCCCAGGCTAGAGTGATTCTCCTGCCACAGCCTCCTGAGTAGCTGAGACTACAGGCATGCACCACCACACCTGGCTAAGTTTTCTATTTTTGTAGAGATGGGGTCTCACCACGTTGCTCAGGCTGGTCTTAAACTCCTGGGTTCAACTGATACCCCCGCCTTAGCCTCCTGAGTCACTGGGATTATAGGCATGAGGCACCCCATCTGGCAGAACCAAAATCTTTCAGAGCTCAGAGCCTGTGCTCTTAACCACTATGATGGTTCCACTGATAGATGAGGCAGAGGAAAAGAAAGAGGAAGGAGCTTGTGAAGGGGCCACAGGAAGAACATGAAATGGTTATATTATTATTAATTTTATAATTATTAAT
>NW_012147913.1:5190-7426 GCF_000956105.1 Propithecus coquereli
GATTATCACAATGACAAGTGTTATCTTTACTTTTGGGTTCTATCAGCACTGTTCTCATAGCTTTGCATATCTTATTTGCTTCTTATGACAACTCTATGATTCATGTATTATTAATTCATGAATTTATGAGGAAAATGAGACTAAGACAGCTTAAGCAATTTGCCATGTTCCCACAGCTTATAAGTCACCAAGCCAAAGATTGAAACTAAGATATGCTCCACTCAAAAACATTTCTTTTACTTGCTATGCAATATTCACATGTGTCTGTCCTTTACAAAAGATTGCCAATGAGTGGTTCAAATAGTAGACTGTCAAAAGCTTTACTAAAAACAAGATAAGATTATTTCAGTTGATTGAAGTTGGTTGTTGGGGCTCAGAAAGCACTCCACAATATGGCACTTCGGCATGCCTAGTGCTCTGAATTAAAGGAAAATAAGAGGCCTCAGAAATAAGCCTCAGAATCAAGGTCTCTCTCTGACCTTCCTCTGCCCTGCTGTCTCTCTGATCCTTTTTCTTTCCCAAAGTACTGGAAAGGACACTTTCTATAATTTCCTTATCTGACTAAGGAAACTTCTTTCCAAAAGAAATGCAATTGTCTGACGATCCCCTCCCTAGAAATTTCATCAAATAAACTGGAAAGATTAACCACCAGAGAGGAGGAGCAACCAGCAGTTGTCACCACACCCAGAGGCGGACTTTTCATCTGTTCTTCTCTGGGCAGCTTCCAGAGATTACCTGGGAAACTTTATGTGGATAATAAGACAACTTCTGTTCACTGTGAAGTTCGACCCCTTACCTTCCTGTCACATACCCCAGGGTTCAGAAGAACTTTGTCCCAGGCCATTGTTCTTTGGGCTCATAAATTTCCTTCAGAAATCACGTGCTCCTACATCTACAGTTTCCCTTCCCCTTTGAAGAAGAGTATATAAACATTTGGACCTCATTGAGTTATTGGGTAATCATTCTCCTCTGGTTCCCTTGTGCCTATGTAAGGTAAATAAATTTCTACAAATTTTTCTCCTATTAGTCTGTCTATTGTCAGTCATTTCAGTGAATCATCAGAGAAGGCAGAAGGGAAGCTTGGTCTCAGCCCTACAATGAGTTCAGGGTTGCCTCTTGCCATACTTAGAATCTAAGTGATTGATGATAAACAAGGAAAGAATTCAAGATTAGGTCTAGAGGCTTCTTAAGGAAAGCAGTTCTGGTTAGTAAGTTAATAACATAATTTACTCAATAAATCTTTATTCAGTACCTCTTCTGTTTGAGGCACTGTACTAAGAGCTGAATATAAGGTTAGTTCTGAGTTCACAGAGTTTAAAATTTGATGGGAGAAAATAGACAAATTAAAACATCAATTTTAAAATTGTCTGCTGGGTGTGGTGGCTCAAGCTTGTAATCCTAGCATTCTGGGAGCCCGAAATGGGAGGATCGCTTGAGGTCAGGAGTTGGAGAGCAGCCTGAGCAAAAGCGAGACCCTGTCTTTACAAAAACTAGAAAAATTAGCTGGACATTATGGGGCACATCTGTAGTCCCAGCTACTGGTGAGGCAGGAGGATCACTTGAGCCTAGGAATTGAGGTTGCGGTGAGCTATGATGATGCCACTGCACTCTACCCTGGTGACAGAGTGAGGCCCTATTTCAAAAAAAAAATTATCAATGTTATGAATTCATAGAATGATGTGGGAACTTAAATGTGGCTTACAGTACAGACTTTGAGACAGATTTGTATACAGAAGTAATAGAACCTCAGTAAAATTGAGGGAATCAAGATGTAATAGATGAATTTTGGGAGATTGGAAATAAGGGGAGAATATGAATAGAAATTTCTGGTTATACCTCATTTCTGGGCAGGTCTTGAATTTTCACAGAAGAAATGATACATGCATGTTCTCAGTTATAGTGATGCAAGTCCTTCCTGCTATTGTCAGGGATAATATTTCGTTTTTCTTTAGGATTATGTGTAAGAATTCCTGGGCCTCAGCTGAGCATCATGGCTATGTTTTAGTCTTCTCTTATGAAGTCTTTGTTTTTCTGAAGCCACTGATCTTTGATCTTATGTTAGATAGGTTTCTTAGGGCTTCCATAACACATGACCCAAACCGGGTGACTTAAAACAAAAGAAATTCATTTTTGGGGGGCTCTAATGACCTCATCTTAACTTGATTACATCTTCGAAGACCCTATTTTCAAATAAGATCACACTCACAGGTACTGGGATTTGACTTCAATATATTTT
>NW_012147913.1:8330-9667 GCF_000956105.1 Propithecus coquereli
TTTCACATGAGCAGCTTTTTATTATAAAACAAAACAGATCTGTCTTCATGAGTGGAGAGAGACAGACTGACTTACTGACTTACTGACTAACTGACTTGTATAGTCAAGGAAAACCTCACTGACAAGGAACCACTTGAACCAAGGCCTCAAGAGACTCATGTGAGCTAGCATACAAAAAACAAAATAGTAATCATTGCAGAAGATGCTATGCTGTTGGTTGTCCAACCAACATCCAGTTGTTCCTTCCTTCTCTCTAACAGAATCCTTCTTCCCTTGCCCTAATGCAGCCATGTGATCAGGAGAAAGCTGGAACCCATCTCTAATGGTAGGGGTGGATCCCAATTAGTCTCAGCCAATAGTGGCCACCCAACCTCACTTACCAGTGATTGGTTCAGGAAGCCAGGTTTAAGCCAATCAACACAGGGAATTGCCCTGGGCACTGTCATTGGTCCAGGAGCAGGCACATAAGCTAAGCTGGCCTAAGCAGACTTATATTTCTGTTTGAGGAAGAAGGTTTTTTCCCCTGTCCATGATGGATGTGAACAAGAATGTTGTCACAATTGCACAGGACTTGGTGACACAGCTATCTCTGGACAATGAGGGAAGACTGGAGATACAGCCAATACAAAGAAGAGGGCAGCGTTGGGAGCACTACAGAGAAAAGGAGTCAGAACCGCGATTAGTCCATGCCTGGAGCCTGCTGCACTTCAAGACTCCCCATTATGTGTAATGAAGAATCTCCTTACCGTTTATGCCAGTTCGAGTTTATTTTTTAGTCCTTAGTGTTTAAAGGTTCTTATTATGACAATAAAAATAATAGCAGCCAACAATTCTTGAGAATTACCTTGTGCCAGGCACATTCTTTATATTTGTAATTTTGTTTAATGTTCTTAACAATCTTATAAGGCAAATACACTATTGTACTTATTTGTAAAATGTAAGTTATTGTGTTCAAGATCATGTGGGTAGGAAGTGGCAGAACCAAATCTTTTTGTTTGTTTGTTTGTTTGTTTGAGACAAAGTCTTGCTCTGTTGCCCAGGCTAAAATGCAGTGGTGTCATCACAGCTCGTTGTATCCTCCAACTCCCAGGCTCGAGTGATTCTCCTGCCTCAGTGTCCCGAGTAGCTGGGACTACAGGTGTGCATCATCATGCCCGGCTAAGTTTTCTATTTTTGTAGAGATGGGGTCTCACCATGTTGCTCAGGCTGCTCTTAAACTCCTGGGCTCAAGTGATCCTCCCGCCTTAGCCTCCCAAGTCACTGTGATTATAGGCATGAGGCATCCCATCTGGCAGAACCAAAATCTTTCAGAGGTCAGAGCCTGTGCTCTTAATCAC
>NW_012147913.1:21952-22966 GCF_000956105.1 Propithecus coquereli
CAGAATGACTAGGATCCCAAATAGAAGGTCAGAGATACAAGAGATAATGAACACAATAGAGAAGAATAAATATGTTAAAAATTTTAAATAAATATTGCTATATGAAACAATAATAATGTGACATTTGAAAAGTAAAAAGAAAGTAAAAAGCAAAATAGAACATGAAGTTAAGGGATCTACAATACTTTCACTTTGTGGAAGCAAAGTAGAAGCAGCAGGTAGCATTTATTTTTGATAAGACAAGGACTCACTGTAATCACTAGAGTAAATCTTAGAGTAATATCACAAGAGCATAAAACTATCAATTTAACATATAGGGGAAACTGAATCATCATCATCTTCATCATCATCATTATATATACAATTCACTCTAAAGAAAATAAGAAAGAAAAAACCACATAGCATGAGTAGGAGCAATAGAAAGAAAAAATATATACAATTTATATTTAGCTTAAAATATTTCAAAGATTGTTAGACAAAAACCTAATTAACAAACAAAATAAACTCACTAATATGCTGTTTTAAAGGAGACATATTTAAAATGTAAGATTGCAGAAAAATTGAGAGTAAATGAAAAAATATATACTATGCACACACTAACAAAAGGTGTAGCTATATTAACATTAAAATAGAATTTATGATATCATCTCTAAAAATGCATTGCTACAGTTAATGAAAAGCACTTTATAATAATAAAAATTCAATCCACCCAGAACACTTAGCAATTTTGAATGTGTATATGTATAACAACCTCAAAATGATTAAAGCAAAAATTGACAGACCTAAAAAGAAAAATAAGAGAAAGAAGACAAATCCACAATCACTCTGGAGGATCTTTCTTTCAGTTTATTGTTAGAATAAGCAGGCAAACATCATTAAGGATAAAGAAGAGTTCAATGGTATAATTAAAAAATTTGACCTGATTGGCATATATATGATCGTCATATGCAGACCTCAACAAAAGTGGAATGCATAGTCTTTTCAAATGTACAAATAGAACATTTACAAAAATTG
>NW_012147913.1:23016-24058 GCF_000956105.1 Propithecus coquereli
AGTTTCTAATGAGAATTATTAGAATATTTAAAAATATAAAATCAAGTGCTTGAAGACATTTAAAAAAAAAGTCAAGATACTGGCCACTCATGAGGCCAAGATTCAGAAGAAGAAGATTGGACTGTAAGATAATATTTGGGGGCACTTTTCCTCTAGTGGCATGTGCTGATCCTGGAAAAGTTGCCTTCAAGGTAAAAAAGCTGAGCAGTTCTACTGGAAGTCTCACAGGGTGAGGCAGACGAAAAAAATTGGTGTCCAGGTCCCACTAAGAGTGGAAAGATCCTAACAAGTCGTCTACACTTTGAGTTGTCATCATGAAAAGGCTCGGTCATAGACGTGAGGGTTGAATGAAAGGGGAGGTCTTACAACACTTGCAAGGACTGAAAGTGACTTAACCTAACCACTTGTCAGAAGGAAAGTTTAATCATCCCTGGGGGATTATCATAACATCCAGGGCCTTTAATTATCTCTATAATTTTTCAATGTCCAGTATTTAATAACAATAATTCTAATAATAAAAAAAGCCAACAGTCAGCCCTCAGTGGGGTGAGTGATAGTGCCTCCAAGGGGGAGGGCAATGTTCCTCCTCTGAGTCGGCAGCTGTGGATGAAGACAAAAGGACGGGTGACGGGGACAGAATACCATGGGCAGGGAAGGCTTAAAAGTGTCTCCATGGTGTAGTTTAGGCTTAAGTAGAGAATCCAGAGGGAGAAGAGTAGCTATTGGATCTAAAAGCAGAATGACAGTGAACAAGTGTATTAGGCTCCCTGGATAATTCATTCGGAATGACTCCCATATTTTTGTTGTTTGGGTCCAGGCACCTAGATAGTCCCTGACACACAAGACTGTGTGGTTGGTAACCAGTGCCAGACAACTGTATCCAAATGGTGACTGCAAGTATCACATCCATGGAAGTCAGAGAGTCTCCCAACGCAATGCTGAATACCAGTGGGAAAGAGCTCCCATCACCATGGGACAGGAAGGACAAGTCAATGCTAACATCATCCTTCTGTTGATTGTTAGCCCTCCATAGAACCACTAG
>NW_012147913.1:24454-24801 GCF_000956105.1 Propithecus coquereli
GTCATTTATCAATTTCTCTCCTTTTTTGTCTCAGGAGGATTTTAATTTGTATGAATTAAATAACATATCCAAGAGCAGTGTAAATTACCTCTGGACTCAATCTTTCATCGTGAAGTTCCTCTTTTCCTTATGTAAAGTCAGTGGGGCATTATAAATGACTTCACTTGGTTCACTTAAAGTATCAACTAGTTCAATTTTTCTTAATATATATTTTTAGATATTGTCCACACCTACTTCTCCAATTCTTTGAAGATGACAAGGATTTGAGTTTGATTATTTTGTCATGATGCTCATTAGACTTATACCAGTCTCACTTTTGTCCCTGTTTTCCAGAACACCTCTTTGTT
>NW_012147914.1:0-381 GCF_000956105.1 Propithecus coquereli
AATTAATTTCGATGGACAAGAACACCATTTTCAATAGCATAGTACAATCAAGTTGGTTTGATGGTTAAATAAACTGCTATTAATACTGGCAATCACTGATTTCTAAAAGGCACCTAAATAGAGACTCAAACTCTGCATTTTTCTTATCATTTATAATGATATACATGATTTTGAGATACAGATGGACTTTGAACTTTCTGCACAGAATTAGCCATGGTAAATACAACCATAAACCCCAAATTCATAAAGTAAAGCAGGTCTCTATCAAATAGGAAGGTTATTTTCCATCCTTTATCTTATTCTGATATACACTTTAAGGCTTTAGGAGATAATGCCCATTAAATTCTTAAAAATAGTACAAAAATGGAATTACATTGATGT
>NW_012147914.1:431-992 GCF_000956105.1 Propithecus coquereli
TTTTTAATCCAATATTGAAACTAGTGGGGGGATTCTTGGACAAAATCAACTTATGATTATCTGTTGTAAGATGTCTGGCTTTAACCAGCTTTCCTTAAGTCTAAGAATAAAGGCTAGAGGTTAGTTTGGGCTGAGCAATAATAGTGTTTATAAGAATTCAGAGGACGTCAACTAAAATTGAAACTAATGGTAAAGATTAGGTTTTTGTTTGTTTCACAGATTTCTAGTCCAAATAACTATCTTTCCTGCCTCAGTCTGATGAAACCAACTACTAATAGAAAGGGAGAAAGTTCAGGCAGGTAGAAATCACCTAAAAAAAAACAATTTGTGGAGGGATAAGTGTTCCTAAACCTGGAAACGTGTAACAGTCACTTTTCTAGTTTTTAAGGTACTTTCTCGGAGAATTAACTTGATAAAGTAATCTACTTTTAATATTTATTGTCAATATATCTCAAACTTAGACCTCTAGTAAAACATGCTGAAATTTCAAGAGTAAGCAATAACTTTTTAAAAATAAGAATCATCAATATCTCCTGTGGGTAGAAGGTGTCCTTTCTCAAT
>NW_012147914.1:1042-2191 GCF_000956105.1 Propithecus coquereli
ATCCTTTATCTTATTCTGATATACACTTTAAGGCTTTAGGAGATAATGCCCATTAAATTCTTAAAAATAGTACAAAAATGGAATTACATTGATGTTTGAGTTAACTCAAAGGACTCCGTTATATACGTTATGTCCTGGGCCATCAGAATTAGTAATCATAAAGTGGTCACTTTAAATCTTGTGTTGTAACAGCATTTGTTCAATATTGTACAATCTTACTTAATTTGCTACAAAATATTTCATTTTTATAGAAAGTTTTGTTCTGTGGAATGTAAAAAGGCTCCTTTAACAAAATCAGGATAGCAACGACAAAAGCAATTAGCATTTTAATATGTTGTGAGTTTAAAATGCTTTTGTGTGTGGGAGAGAGAGAGAGTCTTAAACTCTCTAAACACTAATACCCTAAGTAAACTTGACTTTAACAGGAATTTAAGCTACAGAAGATAAAATGTTAAATGGTGTCTCCCTATTCCAAAATGTTAAACTGTCAGGGAAACCTTTGATTAGGAAATTAGGCACATGGTTTATAGAACAGATACTATATAAACACAACAAGATGATGTGGTATCTGTAAAAATGTAATCTCATTAAGGAAGATAAAATGATAGGAAGATAAAGAAAGTCAGCTTCAAGGACTTTTGATTTCCAGAACAACCTAAGCTCCACGCCCCAGAAAGAAGCTACTTTTTGGAAGTTTTGGTTGGTAACAGAGTGCCAAAAATGTCTGGAAGCAGCTAAGCCTAAAAAGCTACACATTTTTCACAAGGAAATGAACAGCCTCAAGTGCTAAATTGGAAAATCTAAATCTGGAAAGGGTTGGTAACATTAATACTTTATGTCCATGGTTATAATAGGATACATTGATTGAGTTGGAAGTCTACTGTCCTCTAGTCGCCTTTGGAAATCTGAACAATACAAGTGACAAGAGAAAATTCAGGAGACACGTCAACCTTGAACTGCATTTCGCAGCTGAAGTCTACCATTTTCTCTTGTCCTGGTTGCCTGGGAACTTAGAAGGCTCCAATCAGAATTTTCACCCTTCACTCATCAAACACACAAATGATCAAGTGGTGAAAAATGCTAAGGAGACACATTTTTCTCTTAAATTGTATTACACGGTACTCTTTGTGATATCAGGATACTCATGTT
>NW_012147914.1:2241-3809 GCF_000956105.1 Propithecus coquereli
AATCTATGTTTTGTACTGTCCATAAAAGCAGAATAGATGAAGGTCTGTATACCTGTGTTATTTTATTCAGAATGACCTGTTCTACTGAGCTTGTACGGATTCTTTAAAACCAGGCAATTTCAGCTGTAATCATTAGCTAAAAATAACCTACTAAGTGATATAAAAGTGACCAAATCATGCTCATGGATTGGCAGAATCAGCATTGTTAAAATGTCTATGCTACCCAAAGTGATTTACGGATTCAATGCAATCCCCATCAAAATGCCAACATCATCTCTCGCAGATCTAGAAAAAATATTTCTACACTTTGTTTGCAACCAGAAAAGAGCCTGAATAGCCAAAGCGACCTTAAGCAAAAGGAACAAATCAGGAAACATCACTTTACCAGACTTTACCAGACTGTAAGCTATACTACAAGGCTATGGTAACCAAAACAGCATGGTACTGGCACAAAAATAGAGGCATAGTCCAATGGAACAGAACAGAGACCCAGATATAAAACCATGAACATTCACCATCTGATCTCTGACAAAGTAGACAGCAATATACAGCAGAGAAAAGAATCCTTATTCAATAAATGGTGCTGGGGCCAGGCACAGTGGCTCACGCCTGTAATCCTAGCATTCTGGGAAGCTGAGGCAGGAAGATCACTTGAGCTCAGGAGCTGAAAATCAACCTGAGCCCTAAGCAAGAGTCAGACCCTGTCTCTACTAAAAATAGAAAAAATTAGTAGGGTGTGGTGGTGCATGCCTGTAGTCCCATCTTCTTGGGAGGCTGTGGCAGGAGGATGGCTTGAGCCCAGGAGTTTGAGGTTGCTGTGAGCTAGGTTGATGCCATGATACTCTAGTCTGGGTGACAGAGCAAGGCTGTTTCAAAAATAAATAAAGAAATTGTGCTGGGGAAATTGGATAGCCACATGTAGAAGATTGATTCGTATCTCTCACCACTCACAAAAATTAATACAAGATGGATAACAGACTTAAATCTAAGATATGAAACCATAAGAATTTAGAAGAAAATGTTGGAAAAGCTTTTCTAGATGTCAGCCTGGGCAAAGAATTTATGAAGAAGACCCCATCACAGCAACAACAAAAATAAATAAATTGGCTTTGATTAAATCAACACACTTCTGTATAGCCAAGGAAACAACCAACAGAGCAAATAGACAACCTATAGAATTGGGGAAAATATTTGCATGCTGCACATCTGATAAGGGGCTAACAATCATAATCTAAAAAGAACTCAAGCAAATTAGCAAGAAAAAATCAAATAAACCCATTAAAAGGTGAGCAAAAGACTTGAATGGATGCTTTTCAAAAGAAGATAGACTAATGGCCAATAATCATGAAAAAATGCTCAATGTCACTAATCATCAGAGAAGTGCAAATCAAAACCACAATAAGATATCACCTAACCCCAGTGAGAATGGCTTTTATCAAAAAGTCCCTAAACAACGATTCTGGCGTGGATGCAGAGAGAAAGGAACACTTATACACTGTTGGTGAGACTGCAAACTAGTGCAACCTCTATGAAAAATAGTATGGAGGTCCTCAAAGAACTAAAAGTAG
>NW_012147914.1:3948-5187 GCF_000956105.1 Propithecus coquereli
AAAGGTGAGAATGAAGCAAAGCTTCATTCAGATAAGTAACTGAATTTATCTATTTCTACTTAAGATTCAAAAAAGATAAAGTCTCCGTAGGTATTTCATATGTAAAAGACAGTTTGACACATACACTCCCAATGTTGGACCTGAAATTAAGAAGTTAGTCAATATTGGCATGAACATTAACAAAGACCTATAGGCTAAAGCAGAAATAAATTTGCCTGTGTATAAAGATTATGGAAATTCTTACATACCCACAAGCAAGATGAAGGCATAAAATCCAGAACTGGTAATATTCTATTTCCTTGGGCTACTCATGCTAAAATTATATCAAATTTGCTTTCTTATTCCTTAAAACTTTCTGAAAACCCATTCCTTCTTTGTGCAGTGCTCTTTCTGCTTCCTTTTTAACATTTCTAGAATCCACAGTGCCTACTATTTAGCAAAAATAAAAAATACAATTTTTTAATCAATCTATTATTCTCAAAACCCAAGTCAAATGATCCAGGCAAAGAAAGCATCAGAGGGTATCACTTCCTCCTGTGAGCAATTCGAGCACTTTCTGGATTCAACCAGATGGCACTCACCACATGCAGCCCTGCATTTTCTCCATTTGTGTGTGTCTTGTCTCTCCTACTACACTGGAATTCGATTAGGGCAAGCAACATATTTTATCTACCTAATGTGCTATATGCTAAAGAACGGTATATAAAAATGCCACATGAGTCAAGATCCTCCAAGGGAGCCAAGTGTTATTTTCTCGAACAGTATCCTGTACTTGGACCACGTATATGCTAGTTATTCGATAAACAAATAAATGCATTTGACAAAAAGTGATTATGTCTTAGTAAATACCAGAAGGTCATTAGCACAACACTGAAATTGAGAGTAATAGTTATTTGATATTTTATACTGATTTGATCTTTTAATCAGGTCACACTATCAAAAAGGCTTGAAAATGAGGACTAATTCTAATTCTAATTTCTTGGACTTACTCAAATAAAAACAATCCCTCATTTTCACAAATGGTTTTAAAACAAACATACAATATTACTGACTATTATTTCTCAGATTGTTCTTGGATTGATTCCCTTGGAGCATCTTTGAGGAAGCTATTTTAGGCCCAATGTGTTCTCTATTCCAAGAGTGTACAGTAGTATAACAGGTTAGATACCCTCCAGTTCAATATTACATTTAAGGCACTGAAGAATTCATATAACACTCTCACCTAACAATTATGAATGA
>NW_012147914.1:6132-6594 GCF_000956105.1 Propithecus coquereli
TAAATTTGCTTTTTGTGGTGGTGGGTAGACCCTTGAGGGGCACATGGCTCCACCCCAACAATGGCATAAAGTACAGCTAGCTCAGGGCTCTGATGTGCCAGTTCACTGTCCCGCTCTGTACACTGGGTGGACCTTCATGAAGAAAAGCAGGTTCTGGGTAACTGTGACTCTTTCCTCGTATCCTGTTCATCATTGCACTGCTTATTCAGTAGAGAACTGAAGTGAACTTGAACCAAGTCCAAAGTGTTGATTGCAGCAATTTTCACACTTGGTCAAGATTTTTTGGTCTGGCTTAACTCCAAAGTCAACTGCAAATTGGTTCCAGCGTAGTTACGTGCTATATACGCATGACTGATTTTTGGTTTTACACCTTCTATTACATGTTTTTCAATGAAGTTATCTCTCTGTGCCCAAAGAAATGACCCCATGGGATTTCTTTTTTAAATAAGTATTTATTTACTT
>NW_012147914.1:10784-11088 GCF_000956105.1 Propithecus coquereli
CTGACTCCATAAATATCAAACTGTATGATTTTTGGAAAATCAAGTTTTTTAATCCCCAAATAATGTCCCATGATTTAGAATTAATTTCTAGTTATAGACAGTGTCTATATATTGTAAGAATGCAACTTTCAAGACTAAATATCCTTGCTACAAAGTTGATGTAAGGCAAAGTTGTATGGCATCAGATCATCTCTACTTCCTTCCAAAGTATCATATCTTTTATTAATCATTAAGTTTATCAAAGAAAATCAGCTCAATTCTCTGTTTAGGAACCACATAATACATTAGCAACTTTTAAGTTATT
>NW_012147915.1:0-1226 GCF_000956105.1 Propithecus coquereli
CATTTTGAGTTAATTTTTCTGTGTATGATGCGAGGCAGGTGTTCGACCATTCTTCTGCATATAGATATGCAGTTGTCCTAGCTCCATTTGTTGAATATACTATTCTTTCTTATCAAATTGTCTTGGCATTCTTGAAAAAAAAAGGTGGATTTATTTCTGGACTCTCAATTCTGTTCCATTGATCTATATGTCTATCCTTATGCCAGCCACATTATTTTGATTATTGTAGTTTTTTTTTTTAAGTTGTATTCCAGTTAGATGGGTGAGTGTACTTACACATAGATACACACAGAAGTGTGTATGTAATGGATTATGATGTAAAATGTTTGAAAACCTCTGATTTGAGCTATGATGGCTCCCTGTGGCAGTTCACTCCGTTGTGGCAACTTAACAGGGTATGCCGCCTCTGGGGGAATGTGAGGTAAGGCAGGGCCTGTATGAATCCATGTTAGATTGGATGACTGACTTTTCTTCCTTTAGTAGGTAAAGTGTTCTTTTCAGGTGCATGTGGACTCAAGGGAAACAAGGAGGGTTTAGAACAGTTGTAGGAATTTCTGAAGAACCCATCAGAAATGAATGGTAAAGATGAGGAAATGAAGTATGTTGAAATTTTGAAATTATCAGGGTTTTGTACTGGGCCAGTCTTCCATGAGTCTTTATTTTTAAAAAAGCTTTCTTTGACTATATTAAGCACATCTGTGTTCAATAACTTCATTATCTGGATTCTCTGGGTCTTTTTCTATAGGCTTTTGTGTCCCTTTTGTTGTCCTGGTTTTGGAACTTGGATTTTTTTTTTTAAGACATTATATATGGAAAATTATAAAGATAACTTAAGGTTTGAGAATGATGCTATCTCTTTCCAGAGAGGATTTTTGTTTACATTTGGAAGGAGGCTAGCTAGTGGCACTGGCAATCTGGGTCATCTTAATCCAGTCAGACACTAAGGTGTTTCAAAGCTGTGTTCCAGAGTCTCAAAGGCTGGTCTATTTTATGTTTTATTTATTCCTAGGATGTGACCCTTTGGGGTCCCATCATAAAGCCAGGGCTGTTATAAGCACCCCCTTCACCCATCCCTACATCATTCTCTTATTAAACACCAATATAATTCCTATTTTTGTCCTGCCAGTTAAGAGTTAATCTGATTTTTTTTCAGTATGTTTTATCAGTGTGTATGCTTAATCTCACTTATTTTATGCATCCTTATATCTGAGTATAGTTTTATTTTC
>NW_012147915.1:3290-3897 GCF_000956105.1 Propithecus coquereli
AAAATGGTGCTTTTTTCTAACTCTGCCATTCTTCTGGATCTATTAGTCAGCTTTCCTCTGTTAGACCTTTCCCTTGGTAACTAGGATTGAACTACGGTTTTTCCTTATAAGATGAAGTAAATGTTTATTTCCCTTTTATATACTAACTCTTTATTCTGAAAGTTGTTTAATAGTCATCTCCAAGAGTGGCAAATAATTTTCACTCTCTTTCAGTATCACAGAGGTTTTGTCAGTGTTTTATAATCATTTTGTCACTATTCCTTTTTTTTTAATGGATTTTATTTGTAGAAGTTTTAGATGTCCAGAAAAATTGAGAATATATTACGGAGTTCTCATATACCCCACACCCAGTTTCTCCTATTACCAACATCTTTCATTAGCATGGCACATTTGTTGCAATTACTGAACATTATTGATACATTATTGTTAACTAAAGTCCATATTTTATTCAGCTTTCCTTAGTTTTTACCTAATGTCCTTTTTCTGTTACATAATCTCATTCAGGATACCACATTGCATTTAGTCATCTTGTCTCCTTAGGATTTCTTAGCTGTGAGTTTCTCAGACATTCCTTCTTTTTGATGACCTTGACAATTTTGAAGAGTAC
>NW_012147915.1:7202-8588 GCF_000956105.1 Propithecus coquereli
TTTTGTTTTTGTTAGTTTTTTTCTATTATCCTGTTTTTAATTTTATTGATTTCTTCTTTTTTTTTTCTTTTGCTTGCTTTAGAAAGTATCATTTTTCTTTTTGTTGCTCATCTTGTCCCAAATTTGGCCAGTGAGAATTTCTTGAGGTAGCTACTCTGTCCATTTTGATTTGACCTATTTGATTGTTGAGCACTTCATTTTTTTTCTGGCAGAATAAGATGTCTATGTTTGAGCTTGTACTTACCTTACTTCACCCTGGAACACTCCATTTCTTTAGGAAGTTGGCTTCAGTCTTAATTTTACATGATTATTCATTTCTGTCGTCTAAACTTTGAACAGATTTGCCACATGAGATCATCCTTTTTGCTTTTCTTTGGTAGTCTACAAGAACAGCTGAGGTGTCATGTCCATGCTAGTATTTAATGTATCTTTCCTTATTTTAAAAACAGAACATTTTCTTGTTCAGTTTATATAGGTGAAAAGACACTTTAATTACATCTGACTAAATTCTTCCAGGAAGTCCCTGAAAGTGATTTGTACTTTAGCAGTTTGGACTTTTGCTGTGTTAAGGGATAGCTGAACACCACACCGTATACCTTCAAGAAGTTCAAAAATTAAATATGTAATATTCTGAATTATCTGGTATGGCTTTTCTGTGTCTCTACAATTACTTTATCATATATTTTTAAAGTGTTTAAACTTTTAGCTTCAGGGTTTCTTTTTCTTTAACAAATTGTGTGCCAGCACTTTACAAACGGTAACTCATTTACTTCTTCTAATGACCTTGTAGGTAGATACTATTATTTTCGCTTCTCTTCCATTTTATAGATGGGGAAACTGAGGCAGGGTGAGGTTAAATAACTTGCCCAAGGTCATACATCTAATGAGTGGTGGGACCAGAATCTGAATCCAGACAATCTGCTCCAGACTCTGAGCCTCCCGACCACTGCTTTGTGCTGCCTTTCTCTCCTGTGCCAGCCAGTTAAGTAGAAGAATTGTTTGTGATTCTGCATCATGTTCTCCCCTCCACTTCGTGTTGATTGTGACGTAATGGATGTCACTCTTATTACCATAATGCCTTGGTGTGACATTGCAAGCACCAGTTATTTAAGTAATAGAGTTTTGAGTTCGTTGGCCCTTTGTTGCAATTCTGTTTGGCCAGGAGACAGACATTTTTTTGATAGTGGTAATTGAGTGGAATGAAATGGCTGATGGAGGTTATGTGTGTAACCAATGGAGAATTTTGTTTCTTTTTGACATTGTCCCTATTAATAATCGCCTGTAAATAAAACTTTTAAAATCTATATTCTTTAGAAATATTTTATGTTTATGGTTCATTGTTTTGAGTTGTAAAAAGGAAAGGGAACTAAAGTTGGTTGAATGCTT
>NW_012147915.1:13431-15634 GCF_000956105.1 Propithecus coquereli
TGTGGTGGATTAAATGTTGAAGCTCCAGATGGCATGGGAGGTTGAATGTGGGAGGATAAAGGGTGTCAAGGATGATGTCTGTACTGGCTTGAATACCTCAGTGGATGATGATAGCAGTCCCTGGGCTGGAGGAACATAGAAGCAGATTTGGTGGGGATTGAGGGAGATGAAGAATTCATTTTTGTATATGCATAGTTCAAGGTAGTTTCCAGACATCTAAGTGGAGATGTCTAGTAGACCTTTGAATGTATGCATCTAGAGCAGAGGAAAAAGTTCAGTAGCAGATAAATATTTGAAATTCTTTCATTTTAGGTGATAACTGAAGCCATGAGGGTAGATGAAATTATCCTGGGAGAGTATAACAAAAGAAGAGGGCCAGGACAACCCTGAAGAGAATCATATTGCAGGGCTGGAAGTAGGAAAGGAGCCTGTAAGGGAGTCTGGGAAGAAACGGGAGCCAAAGGAGAGTGTTTCAGGCACGAGGGTGTGATCAGCAGTGTGGAGTGCTGCTGAGCAGAGCAAAGCTCTGTTGAGTTCAGAAACAGGGAGCCTTGGTGAAAGAGTTTAATGGGACTGGTGAATAGGGAAATGGGATTGAGGACTTGGGGAGGTGAAGAGATCAAAGTAGCAAATGTAAACAGTGCTTAAGCAATTTGACTGTGAGGGGAAGGAGAGAGGAAGGAGCCAGTGCCTAGAGATGGTTATGACAGTGAAGTAAGGTTTTTAAGTATGTGTGTTTTTAAAATAGCAGAGTCTTGCTCTTGATCATATTTTAGTGCTAGGAGAAAGAGCAATCATCAGTTGAGTAAAATAAGAGAGTTATTCAGAGCAAAAATAAGTATGTGGGCATCGGTTTAGTGGTTGGAGGTTGAGGTATCTCCTGAATTTGATTTTCTCTAGGATTATCGAAAAGGAAAGTAGGGTTGAACATTTAAGGAGCAGGGGGACTGTTTGGAATAGATACTGTAGAAATTAGAGCAGGTAACTGACTAGGGTAATTAGGATTTTTCCCCTGGCTTAGATTCGAGGCCTTGAATTTAAAACACAGCACCAATATGCACCATTGTATTTGTTTTGTTCTTCAGTCTAGTTATAGGCTCAAAAGGAAGAGACAACTAGTTTGGCCTATGCTGTGCTACTCCAGATTGGTGTATCAGGAGAGAGCAGGGCAGAGATATTGGCACGATGGCCATCTAACTAATGGACCATGGAATATAAACTGAGGCAGGAAAGAGGAAAAAGAAAGAGAGGACTAATGGAAAAGTAAGTCGTTAAAAGCCTGAGGTCCTTGCTTGTAAAGAATAAGTGAGTAACTCAGTTCGAGACGCTAAAGGAGAATGAACCAGTAGCTTCTTGGCTATTTCCAGCCTGTGTTGCTGAAAGAATATTATTGCCAATAAAAGAAATAAACATTGGAAGGATGAGTTAGTTTTGGAAGGAATTAAAGTTGGATTTTCACTATTTCTCCTTTGAATACCTATGGAACATTCATTCCAAAATGACCAAGGGGCAGTGGACAATACAGAAGAGAGGTCAAGATGGCAGCAAAAAAATGGGAGATCATAATTTGAGCCATGAATTTACCAACAAATATAAAGTAATAAGGTCCACTTAGGTACTATGTACATTTAAGGAATGGGAAGTCGAAGTAGCCAGAGAAAATGTGCTTGCAAGCTTTAAGCAATTTGTGAAGAAACTCAAGAGAGGTTAAAAGGGTTGACTGAGCAGGCCGCAGGATTTGGGGATTTGTGAGTGCTTCTCTTAGGGGTGGGGAACCTGTGGTCTCAAGGCCACATGTAGCCCTCCAGATCCCCAAGTGCAGCCGACCGAATCCTAACTTTACAGAACAAATCCCCTTTATTAAAAGATTTGTTCTGTAAAATTTGGATTCAGTCAAAAGGCTGAACTCAGTTACTGTAACTGACTTTTTTGGCAGTATGTTTATTGCCAATGAAAGATGTGTATCATATGTGATTTTTAAAATGTTTCCCCATTATACTGACATTTAGAAAATAACTTTCATTAGCTTCTTCATAAAAAATTCTTAGCCATATTCTGGCTTTCTGAGGTGAAGTCCACTGGTCATTTAATTTCTTAATCCCTCAGGAGTATCATAGGTACTGATGATTACTCAGGGCTGTGATTCTGTTGGGGCCTTTGAGTGCTGTTAGGACCATTTTTTTCTTGTACTTAGTGCTTCCCG
>NW_012147915.1:26214-27428 GCF_000956105.1 Propithecus coquereli
TGAGGTATTCTATCAGACATTTAAGGATAAAGCAATATCAATTTTATACAAAGTCTTTTCAGAAAATAAAAGAGAACACTTCCCAACTCATTTTATGAGGTTAACATTACTTAATTTGAAAGAAAACTACCAGACCAGTATCCTCCATAAAAATAGATGGAAAAACCCTTGGTGAAATTTTAGCCAGCTGAATCAGTATATAAAAAGAATAATACTGCATGACCAAGTGAGATTCATTCCATGAATGCAAGAGTGGTTTAACATTTGAAAATCAGTCAGTGTAATTTATCATATGAACCAACTAAGAAAGAAAAGCTAGATGATCTCAATAGAGTCAGAAAAATCATTTGACAAAATTCAATAACAATCGATGATAAAAATTCTCAGTAAACTAGAACTTGAAGGGAACTTTCTCAACCTGTTTGTTGAAGGACAACCAGTAAAATCCCATGATATACATCATGCTTAGTGATGAAAGACTGAGTGAATGCTTTCTCCCTGAGATCAGAAACAGGGAATGAACTTTATTCTTGCCACTTCTGTTCAGCATTGTATGGAAATCATAGCTAGTAAAATAGGGCAAGAAAAGGAATTCAAAGGCATTCAAATTAGAAATGAAAAAATAAAACTGCTTGTGTATGTAGAAGAACCCAAAGAGTCCACAAAAAAGGCTACGAAGATTAATAAGTGAGCTTAGTACAAAGTCATCATACAAAAATTAATTGCATTTTATATACTGGCAATGAACAATTGGACATTTAAATAGAAATAAGTTAAAACTATTTACAGTAGCATACAAAATTTTAGTACTTATGGAGAAGTTAAAAAACAATTGCAAGCCATATATAATTGAAAATTATAGAACATTGCTGAGGAAACTTAAAGGAATACAAAAATAAATGGAAACAAATATGTTCATGGATCAGAAAATTCAAAATTGTTACAGTGCCATTTCTCCCCAAATTGATGTATACTATTCAATGTCATTCCTACCAGTGTCTCCACAGGCTTTTATTTAAAAATTGACAAGTTAATTCTGATATTTATATAAAAATACAAGGGACCTAGAACAGGTAACACAATTTTGAAAAAGAAAAAACAAATTTTCATGATTTACACTGCCTGATTTCTAGACCTAATATAAAGCTGCATTAATCAAGACATAGTGATTTTGGTCTAAGGATAGATGATTATTAATGTTATAGAATCTAGTC
>NW_012147915.1:28668-29380 GCF_000956105.1 Propithecus coquereli
AAAACTTACATTAACGTAGAAACGTATGCACAAAGGCTCATAGCAGCTTTATTTGTAATAGCCAAATCAACAGGTGAATGGATAATAAGCTGTTGTATATTCATACAGTGGAATAATATTCGGTAAGAAAAAGAATGAAAAAACATACAACAACTGGGAGGCTCTCAGGGGCATTATAGGGAGTGAAAAAAGCCAGTTTTAAAAAATTACATATTGTGATTGCATTTATATACCATTCTTTAAATTAAAAAATTATAGTGATGGAGAACAGATCCGTAGTTCCTGGGGGTACGGTTGGGGGAGGGTGTGATTATAAAGGGATAGCATGAAGGCATTTCTTTGGAGTGATGAGATAGTTCAGTATTCTGATTGTGGTAGAATTTGCACTAATAGGTATATGCGATAAATTTACATAGAACTATATATACATTATATCAGTGTGTAAAAACTGATAAAATCTGAATAAAGTTTGTGGTTTGGTTAATAATATTGTACTAATGTCAGTTTCCTCATTTTGATAATTGCACTGTGGTGTGTCAAATGCTGTTGCTGGGTGAAGGGTACCCAGAAACTCGGCAGTATTTTTGCAACGTCTGTGTAAGTCTAAAATTATTGCAAAATAAAAAGTTTAAAAAAAGACACTTTTAAAAAATGGGAAGGCAAGCCACATACTGGGGTAAAATACTTGCAAAATATCTGATAATTTACATCA
>NW_012147915.1:34002-34306 GCF_000956105.1 Propithecus coquereli
GAGCTTAATTTAAAAAAAAAAATGCATTATTTTTGGCTCCAACCATAGATAGTAAGGTTTATTGGGTCTGAATTGAGGCCTCTAAATCCTCAGGTTTTTTTGATTTGTGCACATTTAAGAATTATAAATTTAATTTCCTTGGATGCAAAATAGTGGAATGTACTCAGATGCTTTTGAACTTTGAGTTCGAAGTATGCCTTTGATTTGGCAGATAGAAAGTTAATAGAAATGAATTTAATGGTTAAAAATAAAACCTGTTGAATATAGTCAAAACTTCTAATGATTTTGTATCATCTCTAAAGTG
>NW_012147916.1:0-482 GCF_000956105.1 Propithecus coquereli
AGATTCTTTGAGTTTAGGATTTATTAACCATATAAAGAGATTTTTAGCCAAATGGCACTTATGTGAAAGAAAAAATATACTGTGTGTATCTTCAATCAACCACCCTTCTAGTCACTTGATAGTTAAACTTATACCTCATACCTACATTCTGAGATATTATTTCATTGATTAGAGAATTAATCCATACAGCTAAAGGCAAGGCCATTTTTCAAACCTGTATCTAACTGGCATCACTGATTTAGATACATATAACACAAAATTTTGTTGAAGAAAGATGTCACAGATTAAAGATCTCTCTCTCTTTCTCCTTCCCTCCCTCCATTTGTTAATGCTTGCACACATGCGTGTGATAGCAAAGACGTTTATAAGAACAAACTGTTGAATGGCGAGTGGGGAATAATTTACATTTCAGCAAATAAAGTTAAATCTATAGCATTTACAGTATCTGCAAATCAGCAAAGTTCACTTCAACAAAATGTTAT
>NW_012147916.1:3627-4341 GCF_000956105.1 Propithecus coquereli
GTAGAGAACATGACCTATTTTAACCTGTAAATTGGCTGTCGGCATAGTTCTGCATGTTTGTGAACTATTATGGATAACGAGAATTATTTTATTTTGCTACAACTGAGAGGTTGCCTTAATTTAGATTGTGAGCCAACATAAGTGGTTACTTTAACCACTTAGTAACAGAGTGAATATGCTATTACATCACTAAGCAACTTTTTAAAAATTTTATGTGGCAAAAGGAAGACCCAATGATATCATTGGGCAAAAATGAGGGAGATACTTAACCGTCAAAATACCTTTTAGTGATCATAAAACTTCAGTTGTGTTTTGTTTTGTATTTGCAAAGGAAAGGCTTTTAATTGTGTTTCTGCAAGAAGGTAGGGAGAATACATATACAAATAATAGTATAACCTACACCATGAGTAATATATTAATACATAATTCCTCATAAAGTTTCCTGAGCTCACTTCATTCTTAATAATTATAAAAAGGAATCATTGATTTAAAATAATCAATGCCTATAGCTTTATTCCTTGCTGTCCTATTGATTAAAACATACTTATCAACCTCAGGAGGGCCTTCAAAGATTATAGATCAAACCCTTTGATCAGCGATCTATCAATGCCTGTTAGTATCAGGAGCCCAGCTGCACCCTCTGTTGGCCTACTTATATTTCATGCCAGATAGAAGTCATAATCCATACATGCAACTCTAACCTAGTCCTTTTTT
>NW_012147916.1:9010-10866 GCF_000956105.1 Propithecus coquereli
CTTTTGCTGATCTGCAAACATCCCAAGTCTCCTCTTAAAACTTTTACATCAGTTACTTTCTGATGACTCAACCCAGATTAAAAATCATTCAAGGAAACTATTCTGGATTCATGTTGTAAATAAGCTTTCCATGTTTTTCTAATCATCCCCATCACTATAAGGAACTTGGTTTTAAGATGTAGGATGTGCATCTCACTGTAAGAAAGTATACGTAACAGTCAATGATGCCGTAGACCAATGTTTCCTTTACACACTGGAATCTGCAAGTTTATTCTGTTGTTTTGAATATACGTATCTATGTTCATTTCTGATTATTGTGCTTTTTGTAGGAGAGATTATGCTATTATATCGTGAATCTTAGTTGCATAAATTCCCAGACAAGTGACATTTCCCAGACTAATGACTTCCAAGCATATGAAAAAGCCACTGATTGGCTTAGTCGGTTTGCATATATCATATGTTACATACACTGCATGTCCAGAGCTGATAACTACTCAGAATGTTGATCTGCTTAATTTTTTATTAGTCCCTATATTCTGTGTAAGAGATACTATCTGACTAGGGATCCCAAAACCAAATTAAGTGGCTCTTTAGAAAATCAAGGTACCCAATATTTTCAGTCATCTTTCCTTGGGAATAGAAATAACTTAAAATATTTCAGTTTAATGCCAGATCACAAACTAAATTCACTAAAACAAGTAATTCATCCAGGACTTTTTCACTTTAAAATCAAAGTCATTACTGAGTGGATTTAGAAATAACAATTGATACTGTATGAAATTGTTTTAGGTGTTAAATATGTGTACATGGACTAATCAATATGGATCGAGACATGGTTTCCATCAATATTCCCACTAAAAATGCTGTCCTCTAGTAGACATAAAATTTCTGGCAAAATAAAAATACATTATCCAGGCAGAAAATATTCTAGAAAGCAGTGAAATATAACCATTGACAAGTGGAAAATTAGTTCTATAATTGTGGAAAACACTAAATGTATGCAATAACTGCACACATTAGGTTTCCAGTAAGGTAATCCTGCTAATTAAACCACTCTGAACTTACATATTCTGAGACATTTTCACTGGGTATTTTTTATTTTAATTTAAACCCTTAAAATTTGAAATATGAGAATGGACTATTCCCTTATCTGAAAATGGCTTTATACCATACCCCCTGTATACAGCTATTATGCTAACTAACATCTGTTCAATTTCAATAAGATTTCATTTAAGAAAATATTTCCTTTAATATTGTGAATACACTGTCGTTTCTGCTCTTGCTTATTCAGCCCCATATAATCAGGCATTGTTATTAGCTCATAACTAGGCTCATAAGATCCTACCTTTTAATTGAAAATAAAAACTGTAATGAGATTGCATAATATATGAGAAGTCATTAAGCACAATCACATATACATTCCAGACAAAGATCCAGAAGAAATAACAAAAACTCAAGGTTTCATTAGGCTACATGATTACTTCCATCATAATTAGAGATAAACAAATTGGAAAAAAAAAATGGCCATTTCTCCCTAGTGATTTTTGAACAGTTAGCAATTTCACTCAGAGATTGTATTAAGGAATTTTAAAATAAAAGTTTGACATGACTGGCATAAACACACAAAGTCGAATGATCATTTATTCTCCACTGAAACCAATATACAATATTTCAATTGGCCAAAAAATCTTTGGATGTTACCCTAGTCAGTTCCACACTTGTAATGCACAGGATACACTATGAAGAGATACCTTAAAGGAGTTACAGCAGTTATAGGCTGATTTTACATTTACTATATCCTTTTTTTTGATAATAAATGTTACCTTAAAGCTCCTGTAGAAAAGACTTGAGGAGAT
>NW_012147916.1:13301-13938 GCF_000956105.1 Propithecus coquereli
ATTTAAACCCTTAAAATTTGAAATATAAGAATGGACTATTCCCTTATCTTAAAATGGCTTTATACCATACCCCCTATATACAGCTATTATGCTAACTAACATCTGTTCAATTTCAATAAGATTTCATTTAAGAAAATATTTCCTTTAATATTGTGAAAACACTGTTGTTTCTGCTCTTGCTTATTCAGCCCCATATAATCGGGCATTGTTATTAGCTCATAACTAGGCTCATAACATCCTACCTTTTAATTGAAAATAAAAACTGTAATGAGATTGTGTAATATATGAGAAGTCATTAAGCACAATCACATATACATTCCAGACAAAGATCCAGAAGAAATAACAAAAACTCAAGGTTTCATTAGGCTACGTGATTACTTTCATCATAATTAGAGATAAACAAATTGGAAAAAAAAAAATGGCCATTTCTCCCTAGTGATTTTTGAACAGTTAGCAATTTCACTCAGAGATTGTATTAGGGAATTTTAAAATAAAAGTTTGACATGACTGGCATAAACACACAAAGTCGAATGATCATTTACTCTCCACTGAAACCAATATACAATATTTCAATTGGCCAAAAAATCTTTGGATGTTACCCTAGTCAGTTCCACACTTGTAATGCACAGGATACACT
>NW_012147916.1:13988-14367 GCF_000956105.1 Propithecus coquereli
GGATATAAAGGCAAATCTTTCATCAGGGAAATTAAATAAAGATATCTGTAACTAATTGCCTGAACATTGCCCTGAAACTATGAACTTCAAAAATAAATAGAAGCAAAGTAAGCAAAGAAGAGTATCTAGAGGAATGACTAATTTTTAAACTTTTCATTAGAAAAAACAAAAACAAAACAAAAAATTTTTACATGAAAGAGGCCCTGTAAAAAAATCATAACATCGTACCCTACAATGAATTCTCTATCTAGATAATCTGCCATTTAATAGGGTAGGTGAATTTTCAAACATTAAATACCAGGTAAATGATTCAACGATGCTTTCTGAAAGAACATAAAAAGTGGGTAGTTTTTTTTAAAAAAAAGACTATTAATTTGAA
>NW_012147916.1:14427-14797 GCF_000956105.1 Propithecus coquereli
TTTCAGGATATTATGAGGGTACAAACATTTTGATTACATTTTATGTAATATGATTATACTCGTTTGACACTACTTTTTGGGTGCTGCATGATTGAACAAATGAGTGAATATATTGATGACTGGAGTCACAATTCCCAATATAGGAGAGCAGAGCAATACAAATGCAAGGATTGGCACAAAATTGGAATTTGAGTATAAGTATGCAATCATAATTACATAATCAATAATGGGCAATCAGAAATTGTGTGCTGCATCTTGATATGAAGACATAATGCTGTAAATATAATATTTCTGCCAAGGGTAATATGAACATATTCATAAGAAAATACTAAGCAAATATAAACTAAAGTGCAATTTATAAAACAAGTAG
>NW_012147916.1:15815-16181 GCF_000956105.1 Propithecus coquereli
CCTACTCCTAATTTGATAAATGAGACAGGATTTCCTCTTGACTTTACATAAAAAGCTCATTTTTAGACACCTTGGTGTTCTGGGGGCTTACGGTCATGAGAAAATTGACCTCTGGGGATAGATACAGCTCCAAATGCCCATGGGCCAGGTTTGGCTTCAACTCTTGATTACTGTTCTGGCTTTGAGATCCTTCTTCGTATCTGTATGCCTTTTCTAAAACTATACTTGTAATAAATGTTAATTATGTACAATCCCAAATAAACAACCTTGTGTAATTATAACAGATGTGGTATATTCAGCAACATTGATGATTTTCAACCTACATGTGATTTCATCTAGAATAAATTTTTACTTGTTTGTTTTTAG
>NW_012147917.1:0-1198 GCF_000956105.1 Propithecus coquereli
CCTTTCCATCTGGGGAAGCTAGTTTTAACTTTTTTCCCTACAACTCAAAAAATTGGGGCAATTTCAAATGTGCCAAAGTGTTCAATAACCTTAATTCCGATTCAGATAATTTCTTTCTTCTATATCTAAAATTTTTTTTGGAGTAGCCATTATACGATCTACATGCATTTGAGAAATAAATCTTTTGCCTATCTAACCATTACAATCCGTCCAGCATGCAAGCATGTTCAAGTGATTAAAGATGAAGGAAATCATTTAAATGATTCTATAAACACCTGTTTTAATTGTAAGCTATTCTATTTCATTTGTCTGTTAGTGAAATATACCTAAATTATCTCTTATAATCATTGGTACGTAATCAAAATATTTTCCAGATCTGCACAAATAATTGTTTTCTCCCCTGGTACGTTACCTAAAAATGCCACCACAAGCAGAAGTGTTTCGAATGGAAACACTCTGTTGAGCGAGTGGTATTGTGATTAAAAGCACGGATTTTTAAGTCAGATTACCTAAATTTGCATTTTACCTCCACTTATGAGCTGTGTGACCTTGGATAAGTTACTTAACCACTCTGGGGCATAGTCCACATTATAGAGATAATAGAACTTACCTTAGAGGGTTGGTGGGCAGATGAAAGATCTATTAAGTGCTCAATAGGATGCCTCATATATAGAAATCATTCAACAAATATTAAGTATTACAATCATAATGATTAGACCAACAATGTTGCTATTTCATGAACTCAGTCTGTTACATTTTCTACAAACAGAGCAACCAGTTTTACATTTTTACAAATGTTTGTGAAAAATCTTAAGACAATAGGTAAAATATTTGATATATGATAATTGGAAAAATCTGTGAAACCCACCTGCCAGCACAAAGATATGGTTTCCTGGCTCTCCTTGCTTGATAATGTAACTCCCCTGCTGGTAGCTCCTGCTGTACATGCATTCCACCATGTCCTTGATCTGCTGAGGGTCCAGTCTCTTGAGAAACTGATTTTTGTTAAGGGCATCTGTAATGAGCTTCTTCTCACTGGTGTAATAGAAAACAGATATTAGTTGCCATTAATGAAAATCACTTTTTTACTATTTAGATATTCTGTTTCTTGATATTACTAACTACATACTTACAACTTTCCAGCAAGAACGAATTTTTTTTCTAGCCCCACCGAAAACTTCACCTTTATAAACTAGCA
>NW_012147917.1:7794-10613 GCF_000956105.1 Propithecus coquereli
TGCAAATACAAAGCAGACGCTACAGCCTATTTGTTACGGGCATCAGATCTGGAGCTGAAATACCAAGATTCGATCCCAGCTCCTGCCATTTACTGAATTTCCTCAGCCGTAAAACGGTAATAAACACAGTCCACAGGTCACAGGATTTCTGTGAGAATTAAACTAGTCAACAATATAAGGCACTAAGAACAGTCGCTGGAACATAAAATATACTACGTAAGGATTAGCTATTACTACAATAAATCAGTAAGTTACCGGCAACTTAAGCGCTGAGTTAGAACAGCTCCAAAAACTCTACACTGAAGACCTACCTTTATTTACTTACGGAGACCACTTCGAAACGGTCAAACTCCCGACAACCTGTCCTCTCTTCCTATCCAGCCTCCCCGGATTCAGGGTACCCCAGGTCACCGAACTTCACGCAGGCTACGTCCCAGACCTCTTTGTCTCCCTGTGGTTTATTCCTCTTTCAAAACCCAGCTCAAGATCCTCTCTCCTATCCCCCCAAATAGAAAATGCGCCTTCCTTCCTCTGTATGCTTATCTCTCAGAATATTAATCGTACAAGTCTGAAATAAATTTTAATTTCCCCAAAGAGACTTTGATCTTCGAGAGTGTGACTATTCCTTCTTCATTCTCTTATTACGTAACAACTAGAACCATGCCTGACACATGCTGGGAACTCGACAAAATCAAGAACACCGAAAGATATTCAAATTCTTTCTCGTAGTTTAAAAATTATGGGAACAGGGACAGAGTGGAGGTAGAAAACATCAGTCACCTGGTCAACACGGCACAGATACTAAGCAAGATAAGCATCTTCTTATTTCCTCCTCCACCCACGGAAAAAAATTTTTGAGTGACAAGCCAACAACAACAACCACCAAAAACCCATAATACATGCATACGTTTACAATCTGAGAAACAAGCATGAGCACGAGGAGGCCATTCCATGGCTAATCAGAAAAGGAGCATAACTTCCCTCTGTCAACGTTATTTCATGCTCACAGCAAACATTTCTCTCTTTCTTAAGTGCGTACAGATGATCTTCTTCCCACGAGCGTCCAAGAACAGAGCTTGATAATGGAATATTGAAAACGACCAAAACGTACAAGGAAGTCAACCCGACACGCTCGATCATACGCACCGTCTCACACGCGTTGTGCGGCGTGGCCATTAGGTGTGGACGGTAAATCGCCCCCTGAAACGTCTGCTCATCGCGATGGCTCACTTAGTAGAATGGGTTCCAGCTCTATCCAGGAAAATACGAGAGGTGCTAGATCACCACTGTTTCAAAACTAAGCACTCACCAGCAAACTGGTCTCACTGATCAACACCTAAGTGCACATGCAGGAATAACATTTATCGGGCGTCGGGCAGACGGGAGGGGGCAGGAGGGGAGGGGTACGTACTAACACAATGAGTGCGGTGGGCACCATCTTGGGGATGGACACGCTTGAAGCTCTGACCGGGTGGGGGCAAGGGCAACGTAACCTAAACATTTGTACCCCCATAACACGCAGAAATAAAAAAAAGGGCTAAATAAAAATCACGATGGTTTTTGTGTGGTATAAAATTATGAATAGCAGGGCGCGTCCTCTCAGGAACGCAGCCCACGGGCGAGGGTGGGCTCCTTGGGCTAACCACCAGCATTTGTGACTATGCCTAAGGCTTCCTTAAATATTTTTCCTAACACCTAGCAACTAGCAGACTGGGAGTTTTGAGGACAAAGTGAGAAGGAGTAAAGGGCAGATACAAACAAAGCAGAAGATGGTTTGGGAGGGTCGGAGGGGGTTGTTGAGGGGATGCAGGGCGAGCAGAGCCCTTTGGCTCCTAGAGAGAAGCAAAGACCCAGCGAGGAGGAGGAGGAGGAGGAGGGGCTGGGCCAGGACGCAGAAAGGCGGCCAACGCTATCCAGCTTCACCTGGATGCCAAGGCAGCTGCCACTTAATTCTAGCCAGGTTCTTAAACGCCATGCTTTTTATCTCTCCCTTGTTTTCCAGCTTAACAGCCCCCTGTCCCCAAAAGAAGTCCCCAGCCTGACTGCATGACCCCAAGGGGAGCCATTCGCACTGTACGGCTGCACGGGCTATCAGTGTCACGCACACGTCTGAGATCAGGCAGACTCGCACGGAAAACCTGGTTCCAGGAACTACGAACGCTACAACCTGGAGTCAGTTATTGAATGACTCGGAACTTCAATTTCACCTTCGGTAAAACGAAAAAGTAGCTCTCGCCTCGTTCGCTAAGTCTAAAGCCCCCGTGAGGTACAGCATGGAAAACAGCAGGCATCTGACAGCTAACTGATAACTCAGCTTTCTCGTACCATCCCCGCGCACCGAGCTCGGATCTGGGTGTCCACAGGTGCGTTACTGCTATAAAAAACATCATCTTTTGTTTTCAAGCACGCTGACAACTTTTCCCAGACGTAGCCCTCAGCTGCGGTCACCCACAGTTTCTGGCCATCAGATCACCACACGAGTGTTGTTTCTTCTTCCACGTCTTATACTGTGTAGGGAGCTTCATTTTTTGCTTTTCTGAAGACCCAGATGAAGGCAACACTAATTATAAGGATATACGCCAATTTTTTAAGTGTCCAACTGATACGTAAGGGTCTGGTACACTCTTACGAATCATTAATCATCTATGTGAAGTCTAGATATAAAACCTCTCACATGGAAACATGTAAGTCACTATTTCATGGAAGGGGAGAAAAAGGGGGTTTTCCCCTCCTCAATAAAATTTCCCTCTACCTCGAACTCAGAGCAGCACTTTCTGGGAGAAATAACAACAGCAGGGAGTTTTCTAATCATCGCAATT
>NW_012147917.1:10979-11303 GCF_000956105.1 Propithecus coquereli
GCCTTTCTGAATCCCAGATTTCTTGTCTGTGAGTAGGTGGTAGTAACCATACCTCCTTCATCGGAATACTGTGCACATTAGCACAGACAACGTACCGGTAAATACTTAATAAATAGTGGCAGTACTAGTTGGCAAGGGTCGTCGTTATGGCATGTTTTTCGGGGGGAGGAAAGAGTAGGATGGGAAAAGTTCTAGAAACCACAGAGCAACAAAGAGGCCCTGCCAAGACCCCCTGATCAAAGTTCCTCCAGTGGGGCTGGGTCTCAAATTCATGTCCATCTGAGGCAGCCTCCTTTTACAACCCCTTTATATCCCCAACTTACA
>NW_012147917.1:14693-16047 GCF_000956105.1 Propithecus coquereli
CTTGCTTTCTCGAAGGAGAATTCCGGGGGTTTGTTGAGGTCGTAGGTTCGCGTCGTTGGCTCAGCAGAGACCCCAGCCTTGGCCCCCCTCCTGCTGTGCAGAGAGGCCAGTCCCGACGTCTTGCGGTGGACCTGGAGAGGCACGGTCTCCGGAGAGGCCTGGAGCGCGCTCCCGCCCTGCAGGCGCACCACGTCCTGGAGCTTGTTCAGCTGGACGCACTTGCCCTGCAGCTCCTCCGTGAGCTCCGCGATGGCCGCCGTCTGCTTGGACAGCTGCTCCCGCAGCTCCTTCAGGTGATACTCCCGCTCCTGGATCTCAGCATCCTTCCTCCTCAGCTCCCTCTCCAGCTCCGCCACCTTGCTCCGCAGGGCATCCGCCGCCAGGCGCCCAGAGTGGCCATCCGGATGCTTGGAATGTTTGGGTTTCACCGAACCATTTCCCATCTTGCTCGGGGACCTAAGAAAGGACACAGAACCGGGAATCACCAAACAGAGTTTTATTTTCCGACAGCCCCGACACCTCTCGTTCCGATCTGCTTCAGAAATAGACATCACTGGCCGGGCGCGGTGGCTCACGCCTGGAATCCTAGCTCTCTGGGAGGCCGAGGCAGGAGGATCACTTGAGCTCAGGAGTTCGAAACCGGCCTGAGCAAGAGCGAGACCCCGTCTCTACTAAAAATAGAAAGAAATTATCTGAACAACTAAAAATATATAGAAAAAATTAGCCGGGCATGGTGGCGCATGCCTGTAGTCCCAGCTACTCGGGAGGCTGAGGCAGGAGGATCACTTGAGCCCAGGAGTTTGAGGTTGCTGTGAGCTAGGCTGATGCCACGGCACTCTAGCCCGGGCAAGAGAGTGAGACTCTGTCTCAAAAAAAGAAAAAAAGAGAATATATAAGAAGGCAGCGGAGGGTAAAATTCCAAGAAGTAGCCCTGGATATACTGGTATCCTGAATAAACAATTAACAAAGTTGAATGAGATTATGAACTGCAGGCATGAGACAGGTGCTCCCAAAAGTATCTTAAATTAACGTGTGCACAAGTTTTTAACATGCAGCAGTGAGCCCATCTTCCAGACAGGCTTTTTGGCTCGTGGACAAGCATTCTTAAGGCAACAAAGAAAGGAAGGAGGGGTGATGGTAGGAGGGAAAGGATTTGTCTTATAAAGAAAAGAGAAAGCACAAAAATATTTAAATATAACATTAAACTAAAATCCCAATCTTTATTCACGGAAAAATTGTTTACTAAGACCTTACTAAGCGTCATATACTCTTCATGGATTTGCAGTCGAATTTGACACAGAAAACCGTTCTAGCATTCTAACTATGAAAAGGCCTAGAATCGTTTTTGCTCTAT
>NW_012147917.1:16097-17090 GCF_000956105.1 Propithecus coquereli
GAGTTCGAGACCAGCCTGAGCAACATAGCAAGACCCCGTTTCTATAAATATAGAAAAAATATTAGCAGGGTATGGTGGCACATTCCTGTATTCCCAGGCACTCAGGATGCTGAGGCAGGAAGATTACTGAAGCTCAAGAGTTTCAGGTTACAGTGAGCTATGATGACACCACTCACTCTTCCCTTTCTAAAAAAAAGAAAAAGAAAAGAAAGAAAAGAAAAAAAAACCCACAAAAACAGAGCGAGACCATTTCTCAAAAACAAAACAAAACAAAAAGCTATCATAAGGTTTAAGGCTTTTGGGGCCAGCTACTTAAACTTCATACTTTTGCACATGCGATTTTTGAAAGCCATAATCCAAGAAGCACTATGACAATTATAAATTAAACCTGAATTCCTTCTGATTATCTAAAACTAGGAGAGATGAAACTCACACATTCCTGCCCCTCTCTCTCTCTCCAAACTTCAAACTTAGACAGAAATAAAATACTTATACGTATTTCACCAGCCCTACCAGAATAATCATGACCTCTACAACAAAGGCATGGATGTGAAGATGATGTATGTAGCACGACCTCCAGGTTCAAACAGATACAATCAAGTAACCAATGCAAGTTGCCTAAGGCGGTGCCAACAGAAAAATAAATGTATCTATGAAAGTCATCTCACAACACTCGGATATTTATTCCTCATAGAATTCAGGTTCTAAGCAGTCATTAATAAACATTAGCCTCCAGGGAATTGTCTTAACATGTTACAGAGAAGTGACAGGTTTAACCTTTAGGTTTCCAGCAACTTACCAGCATTTATTAGTCTTATATATTAAGAATATATAAGGGCTGGGCGCGGTGGCTCACGTCTGTAACCCTAGCACTCTGGGAGGCCGAGGCAGGAGGATCGCTCGAGGTCAGGAGTTCGAGACCAGCCTGAGCAAGAGTGAGACCCTGTCTCTACTAAAAATTAGCCTCCAGGGAATTGTCTTAACATGTTACAG
>NW_012147917.1:22783-23429 GCF_000956105.1 Propithecus coquereli
AAAAAAAAAAAAAGAAATGAGGGACTAGAACATTGAAAGAAAGGAAGAAGCTGAAGATATTTAGCGGCTGTTGATACATAACGTGGAGGCTGTCGCTGAAGAAGGGAATGCACGTGCCCAGGATATTGGCAACGAGGAGAGGAAGGACGCCTAGGTCGATATGAGGCTGGAAAGAAAACCAGAGATGTGGTCGGAACGGTCGGACGCTATTGCTTTGGTTAAAGTGAGAGAGGATGTGAAGTGATTAATATTAAAAGAAGAGGACAGGTGGGAGGAACACTTCAGGGTAGAGTCTCTAACGTGGTAATCAAAGGAATGTGCGCATGAGGGATGTCAAAACGATTCCAGTGCTTCGATCTTGGAAGGCTTGGAGGAAGGTAGTACTATTCCCTCTCCAGTCATTCATTCACCCGAAAATGACCAGAAAGCACCATCGATGGGTTAGGAACCATCGCACCGGTCAGGAGAATGAGCAGGCCCTGTGGAGACAGTCGTGAGTCTGGATTTATGTACGCTGAGTTTGAGATGCTTGTGGGTCATCAAGGTGGAACTGTCCAGAAGATAGAAGCAAAGAAGAAAAGTCAAGGCAAGAGCCTGCTCCCTAGAGGTGAGACTTGAAATCTCATTAGTAGACAAGAGGACTAGA
>NW_012147918.1:0-705 GCF_000956105.1 Propithecus coquereli
TAACTATCTCTCCTACAACCAAAAAATTTTCCATGGTGAGGCCCAATTTTAACTCCATTCAGTCATTTCAGGGGGTTCAATGGGAAGGTCCTCTCTGCTCTTGAGTAGCAGCATAGAGCACACGCGACTCACTCTTCCAAGGGAAACGCTCAAAAAAATTTTGTGATTGTTCCATTTTTTTATAAAACGTGACATTTACTGTTTAGGGAAAGGGGTGCATATATTTATTTTGACTTATTTGTGATAGTTTTCTTAATGTCAATATTTCTCTAATAAAGAAAACAGATCCAGTGATTAATCAGTTAGTGTTATGGTAGCATTTTAGACCCTTTGTGGGAATTTGGTCAAGGGTCTTTCCAAACATCACTCCATGACCCCTTGTGCCTTCGCCCAACAGTTCTCCTTACAGATCTTTGTTCATACATTTTTAAACATGCATTGTTCTGAAAAGCATAAGCTCTTCATTCATCCTCAAAGAAATAATTTGAGTCTTATTACTAGGCATAGTGACTTTACATAGTTCTTACTTGGCATCCACCTACTTTTATGGTAAATTTGTCTATTGAGTGGCTTCCTTCCTTTGTCAATATTGATCTAGCCAGAAACTTTTAGGACCTTATAATCTAAATTGCTTGGGCTGGTTTCCAGGCTATTTCACATGTATGTTGTATGAAAATGAACTGGAACTTATGGCATGCTATGTAA
>NW_012147918.1:11560-12767 GCF_000956105.1 Propithecus coquereli
AAAAAAAAAAAAAATGTAAGAGGATACAAATGAAGGTGTGGAATGGATAGTATTGCTCAGGGGCAGACTATAGGCCCTGGAGGTATCAGGATGTGGTATAAAGAGATTTGGTGAAACCAGTGGTGTCAGAGGAATTGAGCAGAGTTCACCTAAAACTTACGGAGAGATAAAATAAAGATAGGGAAACAGCAGCAAGCTGTATTTCCAAAAATGAAGTGAACCAAATTTAGTTGGAATTCGACCAAATAGAAGAAAAGGTCAAAACAAAGACAGAATTGTGCATGCTCTATTTCCCAGAGTTCAAAGCAGCGGGACTTCCACTGATGCTAATAAAAGTAAAGAATCCAGTTACAAATAAAATGAATGGTAATTAGAGGTTGAACCTCAAGTGGTCTAGTTTTTTGTACCTTGGCGAAAAGACAGAAGAATTTGGGAAGGGCCTGTGGGGCAGATTGAGAGGTACTGACAGAAATAATTCTAGCATGTATCAAAGGATTACCATGAGCCTGCACTTCCGGGTCCCACTGCCGAGAGGTTCTCCCACGACTATTGGCAGGTTAGCTGAGCAATAGATCGTGTAGCTGAGTATTTGTTCCACCTAGTTCATTCCTCAGCACCGTTGCCTGTGTCTGGGAGAAGGGAGTCTGCACTTATTATCCCCCGGAAGAGCTGGGCCCACCTCAAAAGGAGTAGAATAAGAAGTCAAAACCATGGTCATAGTAAATGTGTTTAATCTAAGGAAACAAGCAAACAAACAAAAACCTATTGTGGAAAAGAGTTAGTAACAATGAAAAAAAATTACATCAAACATTTAGTAGTTTTACCACTATATAGATATTACATAAATGTTGAGGTGCCTTAAAATTTAGAATAATCTGAAGACCTGCTGTCTTCCTACGTAATTGAATTGTAATTGTTTGCAATATTCCTTATCAATAAAATAGCTACACATTGGTTAAATGAAGACAAAAGAGAAGTGATTTCCATAAATATGCACCAGCATAAAGAATTTGCCAAAAACCTAAGACTTTGAGGTTGGACAAATATGTGTAAAAGAAATCCAGAAGTCATACTTACATGCTAGCAGGTATAAAGAAGATGATCATTCAGCATTATTAAAATAAGGAAGATTAGAAAGAAATTATTAGATTCTGTTTTTTCTGAAATTTTCACAGAAATGCCTACTCTCTTTTTCATGCTATTAATA
>NW_012147918.1:24747-25253 GCF_000956105.1 Propithecus coquereli
ACTCAATGAAAATGAAAACAAAACATCAAAATTTGTGGTATGCTACTAGGCAAAAATTAGAGAAAAATTTACAGCATCAAATGCCTATAATCAAAAAGAAGGTTTCAAATCAGCTTCCACCTTACTAAGATAGAAAAAGAAGAGAATTATAAATCCATGATAATTAGAATAAAGGAAATTAACAAAGGCCAGAGTAGATATCAATGAAATAAAAATTTGAAAAAAAATTAGAGAAGATCAATGAATCAATAGCTGGTTCTTTGAAATCAATACAGTAGTTTCCCCTTATCCACAATTTCACTTACTGTAGCTTCAGTTACTCACAGTAGAATATAATAAGATCCTGTAAAATTGATAAACCTCTAGCCACAGTGATCAAGAAAAAAATAAAGACACAAATTACAAATTTCAGGAGTGAGAGAAGTGATATCACTACAGAGTCTACAAACATTAAAAGGAAAATACGGGAATATTGTGAACAACTTCAAACCAATAAATTTGGCAAC
>NW_012147918.1:26560-27123 GCF_000956105.1 Propithecus coquereli
TAAAAAATTGCATCTAATAAGCCAACAAAGAAGATAAAATAGAATAATAAAAAAATCCCCAAAAAAGGCAGGAATAGAGAGAAACAGAAATAAAGAACAGGTAAGACAAAGAGAAAACAAATAGCGGTGGTAGAGTTAAACTGAACTATATGAATAATCATATGAAATCTAAAGGACCTATGAACCCCAAATAGAAAGTAGATTTTGTCAAATTGGATATGAAAGTAAGACCCAATTGTATTCTGCCTACAAGAAATTCACTTTAAATATAAAAACAAAAATAGGTTAAATGTATAAGGATGAAAAAATGTACACCATGATATCACTAATCAAAGGAAAGCTGGAGTTAGCTATGTTATTATCAAAGTTATTTTCAAAACAAAAGTATTACCAGAGAAAGTGAGTGCTTTTCTTGTAATGATAAAGAGATCAATTTATCAAATGTATATTTATTAAATGTATATGTATTTAATAACAGAACTTCAAAATATCTGAAGCAAAACTGATAGAGCTTCAAGGAGGAATAGAAAAATCCGTAATTATAATCAGCAATGTAACACCCC
>NW_012147918.1:30933-31622 GCF_000956105.1 Propithecus coquereli
TTTGCTTTTTCAGCTATCATAGTGGCAACTCATTAAGGTATTTGTGCTATTACTATATCTTTAAGATAACCAACTTAATACTTGAATACCAAGGAACGGTAGTGTTTATTTTATTACCTATGAATAGAAGGGACAGGTGCAAAAAATAAATCAATAATTAACATCACAAAGTATCATGAGCCCTTCATTTACTATTTATTTACAAACGACATTGAAATTTTCTTTACAGGCCTGGTGAGATTAGTTCTGTGAATTCCACACTGGCACATTAGCTAGTAATGAAGAGTATGATTGGGAGAACTTAATATTTTTTTCTTATAATCCTTAGTCATGTTATTTCAAAGATATAATCCAGGGTTATAGTCATGTACTAGCCATAGTTTGTTTTAAAAAGACCCTGAAATTAAGCAGAATGTTGTTTCCCAATTATCTAAAATGAATGGTAATAGGCAAAACACACACACACATGCACACACACACACAGAGTGCCAAATTCAACTAAACTGTATTTGATGCCCCAAAGCCAAGATAAACTCACTCGGCTCTTTAAACTAAGCCAGAACCACTTCCTTACAAAATTGGAGTCTGCCTTAAGCCACCAAGACCAGTTCAAAACCACCCCAAATTTGCTGAGAATCAAACTAATGGTGACTCTTGTGTTGTGTTTAGAGCTGGCTGGGGAATATGTC
>NW_012147918.1:33856-35006 GCF_000956105.1 Propithecus coquereli
GGGGATGGGTAAGCACTTACCTGTCAGGTACAATGAGCATTATTCTGGTGATGGGCACACTAAAAGCCCTGAATTAAGTATTATAAAAGATATCCATGTAACAAAAACATTTGCATCCCCTTAATATTTTGAAATTAAAAAAAAACTGTCACAATTTATTTATCTTTTTTACTTTTGATGGACATTTGGGTTATTTCCAGTTTGGATTCTCACAAATAATGCTATTAATAATATAAACATTTTTTACAGGTTCTTGATGAACATATGTATGCATTTCTAGTACACGTATATCTAAAATTGAAATTTCTGTGCCATGTGGTATGCGTATGCTTAGCTTTAGCATATATTTCAAGTAGTTTTCTAAAGTAGTTGTACCAGTTTTCACTCCTGGCAATGAAGGAGAATGTATGTCATTCTACCCTTACCAATAATTGTTGTATTTCTGTTTGTTTGTTTTTTTATTTTAGTTATTCCAGTGGGTGGGTAGTGCTATGTCATTGTGGATTTAATATGCATTTCTCTGTTAATTAATGATGTTCCGCATCTTTTCATATGCTAATCATTATTTGCATATACTCGTAGGTGCTTATTCAAGTCTTCTTTTTCTCTAATTGAGTCATCTTATGTCTCTATTTTATTAATACTACCTAATACAAGTTCTTGGCTAGATATACGCATTTCAAATACCTTCACCCCTCTATGGCTTGAGTTTTAACTCTCTTCATTGTATATTTTGATGAACAGAAGCTCTTAATTTTTAATATGGTACAATTTATGAATCTTTTCCTTTATGATTAATGCTTTTGTATCCTTTTTAGAAATCTTTGCTATTCCAGGATCATGGGGACTTTGTTAACCTTTAGAAGCTGTATTGTTTTATTTTCCACACTTAAGCATATTACATTTAAGTATTCCATATATAACTAAACACATTAAATCCACCTGGAATTAATTTTTGTGTGTGATATAAGGTAGAGGTCACGTTTCATTTTTTTTCCATGTGAATATTAAACTAATCCAGTTCAACTTACTTTTTAAAAACCTTTCCTCAAAATGCATTAAATTTTCACCTTTGTTGAAAGTCAAGTGACTGTACATGCATAGATTTGTTTCTGGACTTGTTATTCTGCTCCATGATCTGTCTGTCTTC
>NW_012147919.1:0-85809 GCF_000956105.1 Propithecus coquereli
GTGTCTAACCAAGAAATTACTCAAATTCCAATGGAAAAAATATATATACATAAGATTTTTTTTAATCCTCATCCTCTCAGGAATTCATTTTGGAAAAATAAAATGAGAATCAAGAGAACAGGGTCAAATACAGACTGTAGCATTTCTCAAGCAGCGAGTAACAAACGCACCGTCTTCCCTAACGTTGGCATTTTATCCCAGCGTCCTGGCTTGCCTCCCCGCGCGGCAGCCCCCGTGCCACTTTCCTCCCTCATTTGGACTTTTGAATGCTCGATCCTGACGTGTATGATTTGGCGCTTTAATATAGAGTAACATTATTTTTCATTTACTCCAATCTGCCATCGGTATCATCTTTTCATTTAACCAGATGCAATTCTTTTTTCTTTCGCTAAATTGAAAATCCATGAGCGACAGGGAGTGCAATGTTTTAATTAGCTCATATTTTTTATATGGATTTATGTCTTTAAAATACATTTGTGTAATTCTTCAGCTAAATTAAAAACGTCTTTCTGCAAAAGCGAGGAGGGGAAAATAAAGAGCTAAATGTGTCATTAGCTTAGGTAGACGCAGACGCAGAGCAGAACCTAGTGGAGAGACACACACAGTCGCTGGAGCCGCTCCCCGCGATGATTTTGAACTTGACCTTCATTTGCAGACGTCTTTCTCCATGAAGACTTCTCGAAAATGTCTTGGGGTGGGTTTTTTTGTTTTTTTTTTTTTTTTTAAGGCCTCTAGTAAGTAAACAAGCAGTTACCTTCCCTGAGCTAATTTGAAACCGAACCTGCTGCCAAACAAAACAGAGAAGAAGAAGTCATAATGATAAACAGTTTTCCCTGCATTTCTCTTTGTCTTTTTCTTTTTTTTAACTATCAAGTTTAAAGCTTTCCATGATGCTTTTTTCTACTTTATAGGAGACAAGTGACATTCCTCGGTAAATGGGAGAAAAAGCCATGCAGAACTGAAATCTCTCTAATGCATTGACACTAACTTGCCCTCTATTGTTGGAAATGAGCAGGCGCTCGTGATTGTTCATCAAACGGCTCCTAATGCAGTTAAAGCATTCAGCTATAATTTCTCCTTGCATTTATAATTACTGTCATAGACTGCACACCTCGGTGAGCAGATTAAAGCTATAAACTATTTAGCCTCGGCTCTAAGACGAGGAACTTGATTTGTCTGGCAGGAGTTATTTGTTAGGGAGCTTGACACTTCACATAAAAATGACTCAACTTGATGAAGAACAATGCAGTTTTAGCAATGCGGGGACTTTAAATCAGTCACGACGCCACGCCCTGCAAGAATCGCAGGGCAGTTTGTTAAATGATATGTAGGCCACAGAGATAAGGGATGTGTTAAGGGTACCAAAATAGAAGAGGAGTTGGTGTGCAGCTGCTCTCCTGCCTGACTGTCCTCTGGAAGATCAGGAGTTTGTTGAAAATCAGCGCATGTCGTGTTCTCCCACTAAATCCAGTGTAAATGTTATGTGAGGCTCACCTGGCGGGGATGCCGGCAGCCCAGGGCGCATGTCACATTTGGGGGTTTTACAGAACTCTGCGTGGCTGCCGAGAGCATTTCCCTCCAGAAGCCCAGGCAGCAGGGCTATGTGGCAAGTGGTTGTTTGGGGTTTTATTATTTTTTTCTGGAATATTCATATATTTCTTTGTTTATTTGTTTGTTGACTTGCAGGAGACACATGCTATATTTAGGAACAGAGAGTGCTTTCCCTTGGGCTGATTCCATACCTTTTAGCTGTGACAATAAACAAAAAATAGATATCTTCCAACTCAGACACCTAATCGTTGAGCCCCCACGACAAGGAGCTGTTGTCCCCAGTGGATTTTTGGCGAGTTTGATTTGCCAGGGAGTCATCCCCCACCTACCCATACCTCACAGCCACAAATAAACACGAATTAACCTTAAAACTAGCATTTAGCCTCAAGACTCTATTGAACATTTATTTGCAGCACATGGTGAGTGCTGCTACCCAAGTATTAGAGATCACAAATGCAAGCGCTCCAAGGGCCAGGCAGGTGACAGGAAGGGCCCGGGCAAAGCCAGGTGCCCCTGCCTACCTCCAGCAGTTTTCCAGGGAAGTAGGAAATCCAGCTCTTTGTGTGCAGTCTCTCAATGCTCAAGTTGAGTTTTTTATTGGTGTGTTTTGGTTTGGGTTGGGGTTTAGATTGTTTTGTTGTTGTTTTGAACATCCTTCAAGCCAAACAATGTATATCAGAGAGCAGATTTAACTCCTAGGCTGCCAGTTTACAGCCTCTGTATCGGGAAGCAAGCCGAAGGCAGACCCCAGCCTTCTTTCCTGGCGTTGTTTGTCCCTCCTCCCCCATGCAAGCCACCAACACTAGGACTTCGCGCTTGTACGGTGAATGACGTTTCTCCCCATCTTGGAGAACGTTGGGTTGTTCTGCAGGAAAAGGAACTTCCTTCTTGTGATTTCATTAAGTTACTGCTTTATAGAGTAGGAAGAGCTCTCTGGGCTCTCCCGTGGGGTGGCCCATCCTACAGGTTTACCCAGGACTTGGCAGGGAGGGTTCCCAGGATGTGGGACTAAAACCAGGAAAATCCCAGACGAACTGGGACGCGTTGATCACCCTGCTCTCCTGATAGACTCTGCTTTCTTTTCAGATCATATAAATCTTTCAGCATTTACCAATACCTCTCGTTGCTGGTGTAGCTTGTGAAATGGGGTGTGCTCTTTAATCCTGGTGACGTTGAGTCAATGCTCATGTCACCCAGCACTTTTGGGCCTCCGATGTTTGCTTAGTCCTCACAGTGTAACCGCAAGGGAGCTATTATTCCCATTTTAAAGATGGGAAAGGGTCTGTTGTGCCCAAGACCCACAGCAGCAAGTGGCAGAGCTGAGACTCCAGGCCAGACCCGCCAGAACCAGAGCTCAGGGCTCCTCGCTCAGCACTGGGATGCCACCACCCAAGCTCACTTCGGGATATGTGGGGTCCTCAATGTCTCAGAGCGCAGTGCTTTTAAAGTGCATCTTAACAAATTGCTTTTTTAAGGTGTAACCATGTCTCGGTTACAGTTGTTACCAAGAGTGGGAGGTTCTTGCATGCCCGCACCCCTGGCTGGATGGCTAGCATGAGCAAGTGGACACATCCTCCCTGTTTCTAAAGTGTCACCAACTTTAGCCCAAATGCACACTCCCGCCAGCTTCCCAGCACTCTCGCCAGCAGGCAGGGGACTGAGACAAAACGAGATTCCGCACAGTGAAGTTAGCCCTCAAGTTGTTGCTCCGTGGTATGTGCAGGGTTTTTTTATACAAAGCTTATTCCTTCATCCGCTCAGGCACTATGCGGGGAGCACTCACTGGATGTCAGGAGCTGGCGTTCTCATTGGGGGAACAGACAGACAGACGTATAAACCACACAGTGAAGGGAATTAGGTAGCGGAAGGGGCAGGGAGGAGGTGGCTTGCTGGTTTGCATGGAGCTCGTGGGAAGGGTCCACTTACGCTGAGACCAGCCCAGCAACACCCGGAGAGAGGGGTTCCCCGGGAAGCAGAAAGAGCATCTCCAAGGCCCTGCAGGCAAGAGCAGGCCTGGGGCATTTGAGGCTGTGTCAGGGGACAGAGGAGCCACAGCTGGGCGAGCAAGGGGGAGGGCATTAGAAATGAAAGCTGGAGAAAAAGGCCCAGGCCAGAGAGTTCAGGGGTGGGGCAGACAGGAAGAAATACCGCTCAGAGAGGTTAAGTGAATTATCCCAGGCCACACAGCTAACTGACTACACACATCCAAAGAAGGTCCCAGTGAGAATGTTCCAATGCACCGAGGCAGCCGGGGAGGGCACACACAGTTAGGCAGCTTGGAAGAGAGTGAATTTCACACTGTGGAGACTGCAGAGGCCGAGAGAAGGGAGAGATTGGCAAGTGACAAAGGAGGCATGGGAGAGGCTTGGGGAGCTGGAGGTGAGCAGGGACCCGGTGGGGGAGGGGCAGGTGCCAGCAGGGGCAAGGCCACGTGAGGTAGGACCGTCTGGGCTGCTGACAGGTGAGGCACAGGGGAGCCCTTGGCCCCCTCCCTCTGCCAGCCCCACCTGGAGTAAACCTCCCTACTGGGGCTCAGCCCACCGTGGGGAGCTGTTCTGTCTTTTCTGTTGTATAATAGGCACCATTGCAGCAAATGCCACCTCCCGGGCTCGCTCAGGGAAGCCCCACGGCTTCTGAGAGACCTGCCCTTGATTATGCCTGAGAATCGGTGACATTCTGTGGCTGCTCCTTGTGGGAGAGGCACAGGTCTGGCCCACCTGGTGATTTTTGTTCACTTCCTGCTGTCGCTCATGAGAGAGAGTGAAGCTTTCCATATACACAAGTAATTAATTCTTTACTTCTTTACTCTGAGTGTTTCACACATCAGCAGAAAATCACAAAGACTTTAGGGCAGAGAAGCACAGAGAGAAATCAGAGAAATGTTTCCCCTCCCTCCCTCTCTCCCTTCCTTCCTTCTTACCAGTATTTATCAGACAGCTCTTACACATCTACCAGGCACTGGGGACATAATTGAAAGTCCGCGCTCCCTCCCCTCAGGAAACTTAAGAGTGTGACCCGCAACTTTAGAGTGAGGCTTGAGAGAAGATATTTGGCGACAACTTCACTGACTTTACCTGCAATGGGATGAGGTCTAAGTGACTAGATCTAGAGGGTTTCGTGGGAGCACCACGGAGGAGGACCACGGAGGAGCAGGGTGGGAGCAGGGTCAGGGGGGACGCAGGGAGGCAGAGGAGGCTTCCCGAGCAGGTGCGCCTATTCCCCGACGGGAAAGACGAGCAGAAGGAAGTCGGGAGGAGAGACGAAGAGGGGATCCTCTGGAAACTGAGAGTTCCATTTGCGCTCTGTCCCACCCCCAGAAATGGTTTTCCCACTTTCACCCATTACGCGGAAATCCCTGCAGACTCACGTCCTGCCGAGGTGGCCCAAGTGTCCACGCATGCGCTAGCTGGCTCACCTTCTAGTCCAAGGCGGCGGAGTTTGTGTTCTCAACAAGCTTATACAGTCTCACCTCAAATAAGAAACCATTTACCTTGGATCTTCTGAACTACCAGTGACAACTCTCCTTCTCCCGTCATTACTAGTATTGAGAATAATAGGGTTATGGTAATAATTAATTGCATTATTCATGAATTTATAAATGTTTGTGGAGCGGTGACTTTTTCTCAGGCCCCATGCAAGACTCTGGGAATAAAATGGAATCACAAACATGACATTTCTTGCCCCCACGGAGCTCCAGTGAAGCAGGGGAGGCAGCTAATGGGAGCTAATCAGATGAACATAAAATCACACTGGCGGGGTGACCCACCTACGAGGGGTGCAGTGGCTCTGACGGTCTCTAGCAGGGGCTTTGACCTGGTAATGAAGGTCAGGGTGGACCTTGTGGGAAGATGTTAACTAGGCGGAACAGGAACTGTGCTCCAAACAGAAGAGGAAGCATGTGCCAAGGCCCTGTGGCCGGTGAGAACAGGGACAAGTACAAGTGTCCGAAAGAAGGCTAGTGAGCTGGAAGATGGAGGGAAAGAGAAAACGACAAGAAATGAGGGTCCATCTATTCAGTGTCCCATAGTATTTCAGCCTGTGCTGGGCTCCTCGAAGGCACTGTTCACTCACTTCTCTCAACAGTCTCACGAGATGAGATGAGTGACAGTCATCCATTTTACATCAAAGGAAATTGAGGCTTAGAAATAATGAAATCCCCGGGGTCACAGCGGCAGAGAGAGGATGGAAGTCCAACTGCCACTGACTCTAAGCCGGTGTGTTCTTCCTACCACGTGCCTCTTGCCCGTCACACCGTCTCCTACCTTACACCTGTAAAGCGCTATTTGAAGATGGCCGGTGGGTGTCAGATGCCTGCTGCGATCAAGGTCAAGGGCAAATCCTCACACTTAGTAACACTAGGTAAGGAATAAGCGAGTGCTGAGATATTAATTGAATGCTTCGTGTGTGCTAAGCTCAAGCTAAGCATTTTTCACATAGTATCCTTTTTAATTCTTCCAAAAACTTTTTTAAATAGGGGTTTTTATTGCTATTCCCCTTTTGCAGCTAAGAAAACTGGAGCTTTAAGAGCTCAAGTGACCTGTCCAAGGTCCTTCCCCGGTGAGGGTTGAAGCTGAGACTCAAGCCCGTCAGTGAGAGCCTGTAGTCTCAGCCCTCCAGGACTGCTTCCGGTCACAGAAAGCAAAGACCCCAAAGACTCAGAGGTGCAGGGGGGTTGGTTTGGCCACTGGGAGTTGGTGTATTTGAGGGCCTTGGGGCTAGAATGTGTGGGATTCAAATGGAAGCACTGTATAAAGGAGAGGGGGGCAGACATTTGAATGTCTTCTCGCCAAAAATATCTTTTCTTCCTTAGTTTGGGGACCCAAGTATGTCCTGTGGAGAATACGAAGGGAGTCTGTGCAAGACACAAACCCAAACTTGAATTGTTTATGATTCATTTTGATGTGTTGGGTCAGAAACATGTGAACCACTTAAGGAATGGGGGTGACTCTTTGTAATTGAGAAATTCAGATTTTTCTGGGGCTCAGGCGATGATCTTCAACTCTTGACATGAGCCCAGACGTGACGATACGGCGGGGAGAGAAGAATGCCCAACCAGGCAACAGAGTGACTTAGAACCACGACTCAGGGACCATCTCGTGACCAAGCATGTGTGGTACGGAGCCTGGGAGCCTGAATTCCAGGGGTCAAATCTCTTCCCTGCTTCTTCTTTCCCTGTGATGAGTCTTGGCCCAGGCCTCAAATACTTCATCTTCAGAATAGATATGACAATAAACGAACAACACAGGGTAGTTATTTAAAAGCTATATTAATATCTTGGCTGGCTATTTAATCTCACTAAATATCAGTTTGCTCAGCTGTCAAGAGGGACCAACAATAGTCCCTTCTTCATGGGGCCCCTATGGGGATGAAAAGAGAGAGTCCACATAGACCACCCGAAATGTGGTAGGTAAGTGCTCACAAATCTGAGCTCTCATTTCTATCATGACTCTCCGCGGTCAGGGCAGACTTTGGGGTCAAATCCCAGCAGTGCCACTCACTGTTTGAGTTTGGGCGAGTCCGGTATCCTCTCTGAGCTCCATTTCTTCATCCCTGAAATGCAGCCAATAATACTAATCTTCCAGTGATGCGGCGAATACTCAGAAAATAATCTATGTTCAGATTGAGTCCAGAGCCTGGCACAGATTGGACGGCAGCGATTGGCTTTGCAGTCCCCTTTCTCCCACCTTAGCTGGAGAAGAGGATGAAGTACGGCCGTGCGCAAGGGGCGCTCAGCTCTGGGTCCAGCCACAACGCAAGTCCCTGATGAACTTTGCCTTCCTCTCCCTATTGCCCCTTCCTCAAGCGCTTGCCTCAAAAAAATAATCCCCTTTGATTTGCTTTGCTTAAGGTTCAAGTTAAGATGTGAGATGGATTGTGTTATTTTATTGGAAGAAATAGAGACTGTAATATACATGCAGATTTATCTAAAACAGCTCTGGGGAGGGGAGACAGTATGTTCCTGAGAAAGGACGGAACTTAGCATTAACCTGCCATTTCCTTCCCTCTCACTTACCCTGTCTCTCTCTGCAACCACCTGCCTTGGAAAATTCCACTCGCTACGACATAAATCCACTGGTGGCCACACTGTGCTTGGAAAATCTGCACTGGAGTGTTCAATGCAGACAATGGTGATGATGATGATGACAAGATGATGATGATGATGATGATGATGATGCTTAGAATGGTGCCCGGCACGGTGTCCATTATCACTCATGTTCTCGTCATCGATATTGACAGAGGACTAACATCTCTTGAGCACTATTTTGAATCATCGTGTAGATTAATTATTTTATCAGCAACAATAAGGTGAAAGGCACCTCCTCTTTCGATCCTTTTATTTTGAACAAAAGAACTTGATATATTTTAACATCAGCTGTAAGAGGTAGATGGAGGCCCTACCTTTATGCACAAATTTAACTTTGGGGAAACCGAGGCATTCTTCCATAAAAGTGGGAGTTAGGTAGGAACCCAGCCACAATGAAATGCATCTGTAGAGGACACTGCAGAGATGGCTTTGGATTCCTGATACTGCATCCTTGTGCCCCCTCCTGGCTTCTGCACGTGTCCCCGTCTAACAGATGCACCTGCACTTCTCTTCCGTGGGCCTCCCCCAGCTCCTGGAGCTGCTTTGCCTGCACGTGCAGAGGGTCCTCGGTGCCTGCAAGGATATGTGCCCTGAGCCACCGACCGACTGCCGTGGCATAGCAGAGCCCAGCCCTTGCCTCCAGACAGGCCAAACTCTGGGGCATAAGATGGTGGCCCCTACATATACCATGTCAATTAATCTTACCCCTAAACTCTGTAAAGAAAGAAATATGACTACACCCAGCCTCCAGGTGAAGACATCGGCCCTCAGAGAGGTGAAGTGACCAGGAAGACCACACAGCTAGTAAGTGGCAGAGCTAGAAACCAAGTGTGGACCAACAGACGATTTGCGTCGGGCCAGAATTTTGGCCAAAAATTCAGCACCTTTCAGGTATCCCTTGGTTAAATTCTATGGGGTTTTACACCAGAGTGGGAGATGCAGACAAACCAGTTACTCACAGGGGAGAGAAGGTGAATGGGCCAAAAAAAAAAAAAATTTAAATATCCTTAAAACACAAATCTTTGACCTAGACAACTTTCTACCACTTAGGTCCTCCAGCAAATTGGCACTTTAAATGTGAATGTTTTTATCTGGTATTTTTTCATCGATAGAGAAAAAAATGATGTTTCAGGTTATGTTATTTTCAATGCTACATTACTCGATTTCACAGTCAAATAATTCTATTTTTGTTCACCAGAGAATTTTGTCATGTTTAATTGTTTATGACTCCCGCCTCCACCCGATCCTGCCGGAGCCTCCACTTCCTTCTCTGCTGCCTTCCTTTAGGCTCTCCTGTGCGCAGTAACCATGGAGATGGGTCCCTATTGGATAGGCTTTGCTCTGGCTTAGAAGTCAAAGAACCAATCAGGACCTCATCATCCCAGAAACGTAGGAGGATGAAAAACGGGAGGCCAGTTGCAAGTGGAGGGAAGGCCTGTCCTGTAGTCTCGGGAGACGGGGAGTTCCTGATGCCTGGAAATCCCGACTCAGTGGGGAGAAGCCTCAGGGCTGCGTCCCCACTTCGTAGCTGAGGGACCTGGGGTAGGTCACGTCACCTCTTTGAGCCTCAGCCACCTCCTCTGTCAAGTGGCGGCAGGAAAGCCGACCTCATATAATTTTAGAAGGATAAAATTAAAGAAAACCTACTAAATGCCTGCCTAGTACACTGTCAGGCACGTAGAAGTCCTCAATTCATGAGAGCTACTCTCATAATAAAATATAGCACCCCTAGAATTGAGGTTGGTTGAAGGTGTCTTAGCAATATTAATCGTAACGGCAATTATGATGTGTGGGAATGAAGTCACATTTCCTGTCTCGGGATCCTCCATTTAGGAAAGACAAATTAAAGAACATTCATGAAACAGCAGTTGCCTATTGTGTGTCGAGGACTGTGGCTGGCGCTGGGAACACAGTGACGGGCAGCGTAGGGACTGGCCCTGCCCTGGGCAAGTTTACAGCTCATCTCAGAAGAAAGACAGTGAAACCACCAGGGCTCAGCCTGTGCCCAGCGCTGGCACAGCAGAAGTGCCGTCAAGGAAGTCCGTGCAAACTAGCAGAGGTCCAGGCTGAGTCTGGAACGATGGGAGGAGCTAGCCCGGTGGAGAAGAGGGAGGAGTGTTGTGGGAAGAAGGAGTGGCAAGGGAGAGAGAGGGCGTGGTTCACTCCAGACAGTGCACGTGGCTCGGCGTGACGGGAGCCCAGTTTGGGGGAGCAGATGGCAGAGGGAGGAGGCTGAACAGGCGAGGGCTGGTGGACATGCATGCGATCGCTTCTACTTGGGTGCACAAACTTTGTCTTTTCATGCTCATAGAGACAGACGTTCAATGGAGGTTTGCTTTGTCGAAATCTTTGAGCATCGTTTCCATGAAGTTGACTTTGTAGGGCTGGGAAGTGGATGGAACAGTGGACTTTCCCCTGAGCCTCCAGTTTATCCTGGACCCAAAGTCAACATCCCCCTCTAAGCACCAGGAGGGGAGGGGCTGCATCCCACGAGCTCCCCATTGCATTCCTTGGAACGTAGACTCTATAAATATTGGAGGGAAAGAAGGGAAGGACATAGGGAGGAGGGATAGCATCTAGGAGGTGATTGTGACTTTCTCTTGACATCCCCCATGTGTGTGAAATGACAATAGCACCTCTGTTACTCATCGGTGAGGCGGATGAAATAAACAAAGTATGTGAAACACTAAGCCCAGTGTCCAGCAAATCGGAGAAGCCCAGTGTGAAGCAATCTTCAGGCTTTGCACAGCCCCGAAAGGTATGAGGAAGAGAGAAGCGTTCCCAGCCCGCTGTACACATGATTAGTCCAGAGGACTAGCTCTGCCAGGAGGCTTGTGCATCGGGGTTAAGAAATGTCTTTTCCTGAGATGCAAATGCCCGTGGGAGCAGAGAGTCAGTGAATGCCTTCGTATGAACTTGTAGAGCTGTCCTGTGCTCTCAGTGGTGGGAGGGTCAGGGACCACGACTCAGTCTTCCGTTTCATCCATACCATTGGAGACACCGCTGTGTGCCAGGCTCTGTTCCAAGTCCTGGCCACACCAGAGAATAAGAGAAACACAGACCTTACGTTCTAATCAGGGACCCAGGCTGATGGTAATGCTAACTGCTAACATCTCTTGAGCACGTGAACACCAGTAACAATGATTTCCAAGGAGGGGCTGCCAAGAAAATGCAGGGTAGTGTGAGGGAGTGTGACACGGCCACCCACTCTCAACAGAGGGGTCGGGAGAGGAAGCTGAGGAGGTCAAGAAGACGCCAGACGTGCGGCATGTTGGGGCAGAACATCCCAGGCAGGAGAATCAGGAACTGAGTTGATGTGTTTAATTGAGAGAAAGGCCGAGTGTCGTGAGCTGGGCGTGGAGCGGGTGGGAGGTGAGTCAGGGGGTGCAGCATGGGGCGAGTCGGGGCTTTGTAGAACATACCAAGAACTTGGGGAATTGTTTTCCCTAAGTCCACTGGGAAGCCATTGAAGGGGCTTAAACAGGCATGTGGCATGATCTACTTTCTTTTTTAGGAGATCACTCTGACTACTGAGTGTGGAGTGGACAGGAGTGGTCAGGAGTGACATCAGGAGGCCAGTGAGGAGGCTGCTGGGAGGCGGGGGCGGGGGGTGGTTGGGACCACAGTGGAGGCAGGGAGCAAGGGAAGGACGCTGGATCCAGGAGAATCCTGGGTCACTCAGGACCACACCTGTCTAGGACCAAGAAGTGACATCAAACAAAGAAGACACTTGGGCATGCAGATAGATTCCCCGCTGGCTCCAGGGGACCAGGATGCAACCGCTCTTCCCGCATGCGCCCCCAACCACCCCAGCTCCCATGCCTGTCATTACTGCCTGTTTCCCAAGAAGAATCTGTTCTGATAAAAGTAAACCACTACTTTTATGCTCCTCCAGGAATTATGAAGGACAAAAACGAAAGGTCCCCGCTGCGCTCGCCTTCCTATTTTTCAATCCTAATTTAATTCCTCTCTGCATTCTGTAATTTAGCCCCCCTCCTCTGAGCATCAACACTAGGTGGTCCCGGCTCCGGCGGGAGATTTACTGGCGAGGTGAAATGGAGGAACACGTTGTTTTTTCAAAATGATTTAATGACCTTTTTGGCATCCCCGTGACTGCTGAAATCTTTCGTAATTATTCGGTTTGGCGGCAGAGAGTTCTGTTGATCAGGGGAAGGCAGATGTAGATGTCAAATGTCAATAAATTTGAAATCCGTAATTGTGACCACCTGATGCCAGAGCAGACTGGAGAGCAATGACTCGGTCACAAGGCCACGAGTGGGTGAACCAACGCGAGCACCAAAATGTCTCAAACGTCACACACACAAAAACATCGCCCTCTCTTTCCTTCCTTGCTAGCTCAGTTTCTCTTTGCTGGCCTCTTTTTCTCCACCTCTGTCACGTCTTTGTCCCCTTCCCTAGAGATGGGCACGTTGAATACTCTACTGTCCAAAGTCTTCTGAGTCCATTTCCACCCAGAGCCAATGATGCCGTACACACAGCCACGGGTTCCCCCCAAGAATCTCCATCAGCTCTTTTTGGTCTTGCTGTTCAGGTCTCTTTGGCCCCTGCTGGAGATTGAGCATTGATTTTTTTCTGCTTTGCTTGCTATCTGACAGCACAGTTTCTACTGGAAAGATCTGTGTCAGGAATTAGAGAACGTTCCTAACAATGGGGAAAAATACCCTAATATAAATATACCATTTGTGGGCTTGCACTTTGACAAGTGCAAGTGAACTGGAAGACACTGGAAGAGCTCTGGAGTCAGGGAAACATGCGACAGAGGCATTTGCTTAATAACTCATCTGATTCCTTGAGCTCACCTTATCAAGCTTTAACCTCTGAGTCTCTTAAGTTCCTAGTTCAAAAATGCAGAGACTCCTCTGTCCTCATGTTAATTTTTAAATTACATATTATTGTAGAGAGGCCCTTGTGTTGAATATTATGAGCCATTTTCGCATCTGAAATGGGGAATTAGAACTGAACATTAGCGATTGCCTATAAATCTCAGCGAGCACAGTGGCATCTGTAAGTACGTGGCATTAACTGGGAAGGAATACAGGGCACAGAAAGGGGGACTTAGAGGGTGGAGGTGATTTTCAAGAAAGGAGGTGCCGGCTGTTGATCACAGACTTCCTGGCGTGCTGCATAATCCTCAGAATCCCAGTGGACCCAGCTTGAAGTTTGTCGGAAGCTGGAGTTCAGCTCTGTGTCTGCCTCTTTCATCTTTCTTGGAACCATTTTGTTTCTAAGTAGAAAGTTCCTTGGAGGTTGATGAGTTTATCCTAAGGCACACTGGGAATTGGCAAATAAAACAACAGGATATGTCATCGTGAGGCAACGTGTCTGTCGACCAACTGGAGTGTAAGCCAGGCCCTCTGCTTGGGGACATGGGCAGCTGAGTAGCTACAGTCACCTTTGCTGGGGCTCATGGGAGAAGTCATCGGTCAGGCTTCGTGGGTTTGAATTCAGGTTCCACTACTCACTAGCAGTAAATGTCCTAACCTCTCTCGGACTCAGTTTCTTCATCTATAAAATGGGTATAACTGTTCTACCTCAGGTGTTGATAGAAAGGGTTAAAAGAAAAAAATCCAGGTAATGATTTCAGCTGTGCATCAGAATCACCTGGAGGTCTTGTTAAAAGCCCAAAGGCTAAGCCCCATCCTCAGAGTGTCAGACTCAGTAGGTCCAGGGTGGGGCAAGATAATTTGAACTTCTAACAAATTTCCAGATGATACCAGTGAGGCTAGTCCCGGGACCACACTTTGAGAACCACTGCTTTAAGTACCTGGCATATTGTAAGTTCTCCAAATAGTTTGCTCTTCTTCACTTTAATCTTGTCTTTGAGCCTATCGGACACTCCGTCCTCTACGAAGAAGACACATGAACTGACAGGGACAGCCCAGCTTTCTGTACAAAATTGAGTCAAACCAAGATGGTGAGTCCATCCAGATCATCTGTCAAAGGGGCTCAATAGAGAGCAGAAGCAGAAATATAGGAGCAAAGCGAGGAGAGAGCCCAAATCTAGGAAAACAGGAGGTAGCCTGGAAGTTTGCATGACTGTGTTGAGATCACTTTATTAAAGGGGTGGATAACATTGGCTCAGTTGTTTCTGCTGTATCCAGAGGAGTTTCTCATCCGAAGCACCTTGATGGTTGTCGAGGGAATAATAGGTCTTCGTCTTGACTTAGCTTTTCTACTTTTCTTCACGCCGAAGAGATCAGTCATAACATTATTTTGGAAGCAATAGTTAAAACTGTTCATCAGGTTAACTCTACATTGTGTTTATCAAAATCTCTTGTTTACAATTGACTACAAACCAAGTCAAACTGAGCCAAGTAAAACAGGGACTGTATCGGCTCATCCAACGATAGAGTTGGTTTCCTGCACCGACGAATGCTCGGTTCAGAGGATGTGTGCCTCCGGAACTTTGTCCTTCCCTACTTCTCAGCTCAGGTGTCCTCTGCGTTGTCTTTATTCTCAGGCAAATGGCAGGATTGCCGGGGCCAGCTCCGGGGTTACATCCCACCGACTTAGGAGCACCAATGGGAAGAGTGTGCAAATCTGCTAATTTTCCCGATTCTGAAATGACAGGTAGCCCCACTGTTCTCATGGTGCCCCAGCTTAGGATCTATGGACCCTCCTCTTTCTCTCACCTCTCCCCCTACCCTCCATTTCATCACTAATTTTTCTTGGCTGGGCCTCCATAACGCTCTTCCCACTTCCCTCTTCCACTTCTAGTTCCACAGCAGCCACGTTTTTTGAAGCATGCTCTCCTCTTGCCAGGACTTATGCAGTAGACACCCTCAGGTCTTCTGACCTCTGCTTGCCACCCTGCCCCAGTTTGCCCAGCACTCAACTGCCAGATGAGAAGTCACAATTCAAAGCTCCTGTCACAATAAGAAGAGCTACCACTTTATGAGTGTTTTTCCTACCTCGGGAACTTCAAATATAGTCCTTCTGATTCTTGTACTAATCATTCACATTATTCAAATCTCAAATTAAACGTCATCTTCTTTAAGACCCTTCCCTGAAAATCAGTCTAAATCGGGAGGCATCAAACTTTTTTTGTGAAGTGCCAGATAGTAAATAATTTCAGCATTGTGGGCCACAAAGTCTCTGTCACAACTATGGGTGGCCCTTGAATAATGCAGGGATAGCCTGCTGTTGACCAAAAGCTTTGCCCATAACACAAACAGCTGATGATACATATTTTGTATGTCATATGTATTACATACTATATTCTTACAATGAAGTAAGCTAGAAAAAAGAAAATGTTATTAAGAAAATCATAAGGAAGAGAAACTATATTTACTATTCATTAAGTGAAAGTGAATCATCATAAAGGTCTTCATCCTTGTCATCTTCATCTTGAATAGGCTGAGGAGGAGGAGCAAGAGGAAGGGTTGGTCTTGCTGTCTCAGAGAAGGCAGAAGTGGAAAAAAATCTGCATATACGTGGACCCACACAGTTCTGACTCATGGTGTTCAAGGGTCGACTGTACTTAATCTACCACTGTGGCATAAAAGTAGTAATAGGTAATATGCAAATGAATGGTAGTGGTTATGTTCCAATAAAACTTCATCAAGGGGCACTGAAATTCTAGTTCCATGTCATTTTTATGTGTCGTAAACATCATTCATCTTTTGATTTTTTTTCAACCACTTAAAAATGTAAAAGTCATTCTTAGTTTGTGGCCCCTACAAAAACAGATGGCGGGCTAGGTTTGGCCCATGGGCTACCGTTTGCCAACCCCCAATCTAAAGCGATCCAGCCCTCTCACGTCTCTTTCTCATCACCCTGCTGTATTTCATTCATAAAACATACAGCTATATGATACCATGTTATTTACTGTTTCCTTGTGTCTGGCATTGTGCTGGGCTCCAAGGATACAGCAATGAACAGAATGGCATTTTTTCCTCCCTTCACAGATTTTATGTTCTAGTTGGAGGAGATAGACAAGAAAGAGGAAAACAAATAAATAAACAAGACCAGTTCAGATCCCATGAAGGAAATAAAGTATTAAGAGTCTGGGTAGCAATGGTGCTAACTTCCTTTGGTTGCTCCAGGAAGACTTCTTTGAAGGGCAATATCTGACACATGAGGGACTGAGGGACCTGGTCCTGAAATGAATGGGAAGAGGATGTCAGACAGGGACAGCCAGTGCAAAGGCCCTGAGGCAAAGAAGAACTGGGAGTGTTGGAGGACATGGAAAGAAAGCCAGTGTCGTGGAAGCTGTAAGCTCGAGGTGAAGTAAATTTAAATACTTAGCACAGGCCCATTTATGCAGGCCATGGTGATGAGTTTAAATTATTCTAAGGACACCGGGGGATTGTGAACAAGGGAATGGCATGACCCAGTTGGCATTTCTAGGGATGACCCTAGCTCCGGTGTGCAGGAAGGAATTGTGGATGTCTGTGAGTGTGAGTGCACCTTTGCTTCCTTACCAGGAAGATCCACGAAGACCTCAGACATAGACTCTGCACATACGAAGCCCTCAACAAAAACTTTGTAAAATTAATGCATTCATTAAAACTATCAACACAAAACAAACAGCATACCTTTTTCTTGACCTCCTTGACAGCAAGGCTTTTTGTAGCCAGGTTCCCAAAGTAGGTCAATTTATATCATAAAATTCAAAAATTACAGCTTATGGCATAAAGTGACCTCCCATGATATAATGTGGCAAAACAACCCAATTAATACCAGGGGTAATAAATGTCCAGGCACTAACGTGGCTGGAGTATGAAATATGCTCCCATCGCATTGGGAGTAAGGACTCAAACTGAAGGAGGATTAAACTCCCCGGCACCACCCAGATGGAATTAGCTGTGCTAAGTCCTGACTTTTACACCCACTGGTATGAATGCAACCCATTTAGGTATTTGTCACTTTTCCTCATCATTCAGTCAACGACTATTTTTAAATGTGACTATGGAAGCACTAAGCCAGTCTCAGGTCCAGAAATGAGCAAAGCAGAGAAGCCTCTGGCCTCATGGAGCTTACGTGCGAATGTTATGATAAAGAAAACACTTGCCAGTAACCAAAGATAATAGTTTCAGTACTGTACGTGCTAAGAATACAGGGCTGTGGAATAGGGAAATGCAAAGCTACTTTAGATGGAGCAGTGGGGGGGTGGTCAGGGAAGTCCTTTTTGAGGAAGTGACATTTTTGCTGTGACCTGAAAAATGAGAAGCAACCAGTCATCCACTGAGTCAAGGGGTGAGAGGTCCAGGCAGAAGGAACAGCACGTGCAAAGTTCCTGAGGTGAGCAAAAGCTTGGTGTGTGCAAAGCATTACCTAGCACAGGGGTTAGCAAACTCGTTTTGTCAAAGGGCCAGACAGTAAATATTTGAGGCTTCGTGGGTCGTACAGTGTCTGTTGCGACTACTCACCTCTGCCGCTATACCGCAAAAGCAGCCATGAGTGATATATAAATGAGTAAAGATGAATAAGTGTGCCCGAGTTCCAATAAAACTTTATTTACAAAAACAAGTGGAGGGCCAGGTTTGGCTCACAGGCTATAGTTTGCCAGGCTGTGCATTCCACCATGGCCAGGTTCTTACCTAGCTCCCACTTTTATGGAAAAATGCCTCAGTTTCCCCCACGTTAAGTTTTTGAATAAAGGTAGAGTCTCTATCTACCTCTTAGAGCTGATGTTAAAATATATCAAGTTCTTTTGTCCAAAATAAAAAAAGGATCAAAAGAAGAGGTGCCTTTCAACTCATTGTTACTGATAAAATAAATAATCGAAAAGGTAATTCAAAATAGTGCAGCTACCCAGAGGCCAGGCTTTGGAAAGCTGTCAGAGATGCAGGTAAACAGCCCAGCCTCTGGCTCAGCCCTTCCTAGGCAAACCAGTGAGGGAGAGGGAACTGGCATTGATTAAGCACCTGCTGTGTGCATTGTGTGAGGAGCTTTTCTACCTTTTTCTCGTTTAACCCCCACCATACGCTTTTAGTGGAGATATCATCCCCATTTCACAGATGAGGAAACTGAGGTTCGACTATAAGGACCTCAAGGGCAGAACAGCGGCTGTAAAACAGAAAATCCTCAATTCATAGTTATTGACTGGACCTCAGAAAGGTCTGTAACCTGCTGAGGATGACAGAGTTGGGATTTGAGGCCAGTTCTGGTGCCCAGGTCTCTGCATTTTCCTGGCTAAACCTTCTGACCGGTGCTGAGAAGGAATGAATACAAAATGGCTAACCAGTGGCTACATGCAGTGCTCTTCATTTATAAAAGTGGCATTCTGGTGCCAGGCACGTGATTCGTGTCATTCGCTTGCTGTCATGACAAGGCTTTTTGCAGGGACTCATTCACACGCTCTCCACTGTGCCACTCCCGGATCAGTGACAAACACCTGCAGGCCTTTGTTCTGTTTCCTGGAGAAATCCTTCCCAGGGCCGAACCTGGGATTTGCCTAATAGCCATAGTGACACATTCACTGGTCCAATCAACAAATATTTATTCAGCACTTACTATGTGCCAGGCACCATCAAAGCCCCGATGACACACGCTCTGATAACAATCATGATTAACACGGGGTTAGCACACTGCCAGTGTTACCTCATTATGTCCTTCCCAAATCCTGTGCAGTAGGCTCATGCATCCCCATTTTGTAGAAGAAAAAGCTGAGCCTTTAAAAGGTTAGGCAACTGGCCCATTGTCACACAGGTAGGAAGTGGCACAGCCAAAATTTGGATGCACATTTGCTCGACCCCGCCATCGCTGCCTGACACAGACACTGTCCCGATTCCTGCAGAAAGCAGGGCTAATACCTACTGAATGCTCACTCTGTCCAAGGCACTCTTTTAAACTCTGTATATACATCATGGCATTTTATCTTCCCTGCCATCACACCAGATATGTCCCTGTCATCACCCTTGTTTTACTGATGAAATATCTAAAGTCAACAGAAATTAAGTGACTTGACTGTCACCACACAGACTTCAGCTGGTGGAGCGTGGATTGAAACCCCAGATCTGCAGAATTCCAAGGCCTAGGAGGCACACTTATAAATTTTTTAAATTACCAAAAAAAAAAAAAAAAGGAATAAAATAATAATTAACATCTATTGAGAGCTTGCTTGTGTGCCAAACACTGGGTTTAGCACTTCTCTCTTTTTTTTTTTCTTTTAGCTTATTTAAGTCTCGCCACCCTGTAAAGTAGGTGACATTCTTATGGCCATTTTACGGATGAAGAAACGGAGATAAAGCAAGGTGAAATCATTCATCCAGATCACACCAATGTTTTGTGATGGGGGCAAAATTCAATTATAGATCAGTGTGCCTCCCCAGAATACACAGAGTGGCCCTATTTCTCTCCAGGGAAGGTTTTCCTGGGCAAGTCGGCCCATGACCTGGGTTCATGAAGAATGACTAGGTGTCAGTGCTCACCTATTTCATATGACGGATGCTAGTAAGTCGAGGGGGGCTTGAGCATAATCATGGTGCTGAGTTTGGGGTGAGAGGATGTGGCAGAAGGAAAACGAACGAGAGGCCAGCAGTCCCCTGGGCTCCTGACCAAATGCCCAGGGCAGGGGCTTTCTTCTTCGTCTTCCACGGCTTCCTTCATTCAGAAGAGCTTTGCTGCCTCCGACAACATGAAATGCGTGTGTAGCTCACACTCGTTGAGAATGGAGTGCGCGCGTCAAGCGTTGCTCCTTGGATGTCGGACCACCACCTCCATCTTAGTTACGTACGCACACCCATCTTTTTCAATCTAATGAACTCCAACCATCAGTGCAACTTAAGTTCGGCTGTCTGTTCGTGCATAGTTAATATTAAAAATGTACTAACAGTGTGGCTGAGAAATCAAATTATGCACATAAATATGCTGGCATAGCAGAGGCGGCGGCAGAAGCCAAAGTTAGCAACACTGATGCCAGTTCACATTTGCAAATCTCCCGTCAATCTGTCATTAAACATGTTATCAAATGATGATAAGTGTATGCTTCTTGCTTGCATTGGTGAGCCGATTCCCGATGTTGATGCACATTAATGGGATAATACGCATTAACATAGTTGTGCTTGGATGAACACAAAACATTTTTTATCTGTCTCCGTTTGTTTCCCCCTGTGGCCCCCAAGTAAGTGTTTTGTGTTATCAAATTGCCAAAAAAAAAAAAAATGGGAAAACGTATTACTTTTAATTAGCAAATCTTGATGTTGCTTTTTTTCCTTCCCTCCCCCCACCACCGTAACTCCTGTGTGTTGGCAAAGAGAGAGAGAGAGAAAATGAGAGAGAGAGAGAGGAACTCTACTGTCTTCTTTCGGTAAAACGATTAATGTCAGCAACTCAGAAGCTGGCAATTATGTTCTGTCTTAATGCACTGGCCTTTCATCTGGGGCCCTTGCTCTTGACAGGCTGATCGTTTCAGTTCAGTGATATGAAAGGCAGCAGAGGAAATGATCGTAGACATCCCCGGTCTGTCACGAGGGCCGGTGCTGCAATTGGGATCTGCGTCTCCATCCTGAGGCTGCTCAGCGGAGTCAAAGGCGAGGGAGACAGATGGTGGCCCCAGGCGTTGCCTAGACTTTTGGGTGTCACGATGCTGAGTGGGGAAGTTGTAGCTACAACCACTTCTCAAACTTGAGAACTGAGAAAATGTGCAAGCCCCCACAGAGCAAGGAACACGGTATTAAGAAGTTAACTATTGTCCTTTCACCTGAAGCCTGAGCACCATCCCTCGATTGCAAGAATAAACGTGCATGTAGGCAATATTGCAGGAAGCGGTGTTCGGATGGAGGTCTGTTATCCCAATGATCCAGGATAGAGTGGTGAATTTTTCATCAGAATGAGAGTAACATTTAGAGATTCTTTTTTTTTAATTGAAGAATATTACAGAGGTACAAATGTTTTGGTTACATGGATTGCTGTTGTATTGCTTAAGTCTAAGTTATAAGTGTGCCCATCACCTAGATAGTGTACTTTGTACCTGTTAGCGATGATTTCACCCATCCCCTCCTCCCCCTCCCGCCTGCACAATTCCGTTGAGTTTTACTTCCATCTGTGCACGAGTGCTGATCGGTTAGTTCCGATTTAATATAATTGAGTAAGTACATGGGGTGTTTTGCTTTTCCATTCTTTAGATATTTCACTTAGGAGAATGGTCTCCAGTTCCATCCAGATTGTTGCAAAAGGTATTAATTCATTTTTTATGGCTGAGTAGTACTCCATGGTATACATATACCACATTTTATTAATCCACTCATGAATTGATGGGCACTTGGGTTGATTTCACAACTTTGTGATTGTGAATTGTGCTGCAATAAACATTCTAGCACAGATGCCTTTTTGATAAAATGACTTTTTAAAAAATGTAGAGATTCTTAAATGAAAATGCACACCTTTGTGAATATTTTTGGCAAAAATTGGATCAATTCAATTATTTGGGAAATGGTGCCTGTGCCCAACTTTCTTTAGGAAGTGATGTTCTGAACCATTAGGATTATATTTTTTTCTGCCAGATTATATGGAAGATCTTCCAGCTATTTTTGAGATTTATTAATCATACATTCAACACAGAGATATTGGACACCTACTATGTGCAAGAACCACTGTAGACTCAGGGAGCCAGATGGACATGATTCCTGCCCTACATTCACTACATAATAAATTAATTTGATTTCCATCATGAAGGGCCTAAGTGGAGGGCTATGAGCTCACTGGAAAGCATTCTTTGCCATTAATAATGCCAAAAGGTTATTGCGTCTGGCCTTCTTGGATTCTTGTTTACATGTGTTTTAAAATTGACATTGACTTCTTGCCATTTGTGTTTGTTCCTAAGTGGAGTGAGAGGCTTATTAATGATTAGAATTATTGTTGCTATTATGAATGCGTTAATTAAAAGAAAATTCTGTCACACGGCTTTGTGAGGCAAGCACGAGTTAGAGACATCAGGTCTGGAAGTGTGGAGAGAAAAGGGTGAAATAAGAAAACAGAGTTCAGGATAAGGGAAGGCATTCTCAAAATGCCTACCATCTTCCATGATAGATTATATTTTAGGGCATTTTCCCTGGGAAGGGCATAACAAAAAAACTACTTGTTTTTTGATTGGACGTGTCACTTTTCTGATTTTTTTTTTTGTCTTAGGGTAGAAATAGCCAGCTTCTCCTCAGACTTGAATCCTGAGAGCATGTTGTTGTCTACAGGTTTATTCAGAGATGTCACACTTTCAAATTGATGATCAGATGCCAGATCGAGGATGCTAAGATGACCAGGACACAGTCCCTCCCTGAGAAGTTCATGATATAGGGAGCAAGGAAATGAAACACATGCACAATTCCTATGCCTTGCGACAAAGCATGCTACGATGGGGACAATACAGGCACCCAGGAGGGGTACCCAGCCTTGTCATTGGGAGTAAGAACAAATAATTTCTTACATCACAAACATGTATTTATTTCACATACTCGATATACTGAACTTTGTCAAGGAGACCAAAATAGATATAATAATGATTAAGAGATTATATCTATTGAAAAATTACATGGTGGTTTTCTAATTGTCCATTTTAGTGATCTCTTCTCTAATTTTCTGGTCTCTCGCTGGTCTTTTCCACTCTACCTGGAGCGCTACGTGGGCAGATGCTGTGTTTACCACAATTCATTTCAGGATCTGGTCCACAAGGGGTGGGTGTTTACATGTGTGTTGACTTACTTTCCAGGAATTACACTTTAGATGCTGGAGATTAAAAGGTGATTACAGTACAAGTGCAATATAAGTAGCTTGCGTACCCTGAGATCTGTCAGGGGTTCAGAGGAATGAAATTGAGCCCACCGCCTCCCACTGAGTGAACAGCTGTTACGTATCTGTTGAGTATCCCCAGAAGAGAAAGTGTTGCTTGATTGCCTACAAGGTTAGTAAACTTGCATTGAGACTATAAGATTGGCAAGAAATTTGGGAAACATTAGCGTTACCATGCCAGGGTAGTGGTTTTTGGGTTTATTTCCCTTCTAAAATTATTTCTACATGCTAATGTCACTTTGAAACCAAATAAAATTCATGGTAGATGAAAGTAGAAGTCATTTTTTTAGAAGTCAGTGTTTTTCTTATTTAACCCGAATTATTGAGTTTGAGTCTTTACAACTTTCAATGACTCTCGGCATTTTTTTTCCCCTCCAAGCATGTTTCGAAAGGGAAAACCTTTATGTTCCATGAAAATATTTTTCAGATTTACTTCCTACATTTGTTGAATCAGTTTGCAATCTTTAATCTGCAAGATAATTTCTGTGTGGACATAGAAATTATAAAATTCTACTTAGCCATTATCAGGAAGTTGGCCATAGGAAACTATTGAGTCTTAAACATAATAGAAAAATATGGCTTTAGACAGATTTGTAGATTTTTCCCAATGTCAAAAGCTAGTACTGGTCAATAAGTTTTAGACTTAGATTGATGTTAATCTATTTTTCTCACATCCATATTTTTGCCAAAGTTTTGGGGAATCGTCTTGGTATCTTACCAACAATGATCAAAAGGATTACTCATTTATTCGTTCAACATATTTATTAGGTGTCTATTATTGCCAGACACTGTGGGAGGTTCTAGGAATTCAGCATTAACAAAACAGAGACAACTCCGTGCTCTCAAGTTGACATTCTAGTGGGAAAGACAGGTCAAACACAAATAAAAATATAGTATGTCAGACGCTGAAAAGTGCTAAGAAGAGGAAAGGGGGAGTAGTCAAGAGGAAGCTTCTTTTAGACAAGTTCTTTAGGGAAGGCTTGTCCGAGGAAGGGACATCTGAGCCGAGACCAGAATGAATTGAAGGAGGAAGCCACGTGGGTATCTGGAGAGTTGGAATAAACCAGTTTCTTGTACTCATAGTAACTATGAGACATAAGAAGAAGAATACCATGATCAAAAAATCATTGAAAGTTGAAATGATTGAAAATTTTGCAATGGGTGATAAAGACCACTCATTACAACCAAAGAACCAAAAGACAATGAAATCTAAGAATTTTCTACATTGCTATTTTTTTCCATTATAATGTTCATTTGTATCTTCTAAAAATTTCATGAAGACTTGCAAATGGCCTAAGAATGAGGTTTTTAATTTTGAGGATTAGTTGCTAATATTTAAAAATCAGAGAAATCTACTTTAAAATCCATATTTTCAGCTTCTCTGGAAAACCTGCAAAAAGTGTCAATGGAGGCCCTACCTTCCCACATGGAATCAATTGGAGCTAAGGAACATTTTCCCTTTTCAACAGAACATGCTCCCTTCAATTTACGGCAGTCCCCACTATCCCCTACTACCTTCCAACGAGCCCGCTGAACTCGTTTATATTTTCTTCTTGGACTCTATATATATTTCAGTTTCTGATCCCAACTTCAAAGGTTTATATTACTAACCTTAACTGTTCATTTTGGTGAATTTGTGACCATTCAAACCTTAGCTTATATCTACCACTAAGTTAAAAGTTCTCTAAATCAAGAGCTAAACCATTTTTAATTTAACAAATATTTATAAAATGTCTACAGTGTGAAAAGTTAATGTACTAGAAAAATAGAGGATCAGGGTTAAAAGACAGACTCTCATCTCCTGTAGTTCACTCTTTATTGGGGAATAAAACTATAATTACAACAAAATCCCCCACATTTTTTTTTTTTTTTGAGACAGAAAGTCTCAGTCTTTTTGCCCAGGCTAGAGTGCTGTGGCGTCAGCCTAGCTCACAGCAACCTCAAACTCCTGGGCTCAAGCGATCCTTCTTCCTCAGCCTCCCGGGTAGCTGGGACTACAGGCATACACCACCATGCCCGGCTAATTTTTTCTATATATTTTTAGTTGTTCGATTAATTTCTTTCTATTTCTAGTAGAGATGGGGTCTCGCTCTTGCTCAGGCTGGTCTCGAACTCCTGAGCTCAAATAATCGGCCCGCCTTGGCCTCCCAGAGTGCTAGGATTACAGGCGTGAGCCACCGCGCCCGGCCCCTCCACATTTTTAAATACTTTGAATCTAGTCAAAGCACTCTGAGATCTATTACTTTATTTGCTGTATCCAGAAACATAGGTGAGAGAAAACATGAGTACTATTGGTTTTAGTGTGGGTATTAAGTGGAAAGATAAGTACCAAGAGGTGAATATATTTGTTCAACATGACAAGGCAGCCAGTGTCAAAGCCAAGTTTAGAGCTGTAGTTGGTGTTCATTCTCAAAGGTTCCATTTTACCGACTGTAATCTCTAAAGTGCTAACCTATGTCAGGGGTTGGCAAACCCAACCTCCCACTTGTTTCTGTGAATAAAGTTTTATCGGAACACAGCCATGCCATTTGTTTACGGGTTGTCTATGGCTGCTTTTGTGCTATAATGTCAGCGTTGAGGGGTCACAACAGAGACTATATGTCCCACAAAACACAACAGAGACTATATGTCCCACAAAACCTAAAGTAGTTACTACTTGGCCCTACATAGAAAGAGTTTGCCAGCCCTTGGCCTATGTGGTAGCTGCTCAGTGAGGGTGGAGGCGAGGGGATGGGGGAAACAACATTGCTCTGTTCCCCCAACAACTTGGGAATTGAAGGAGAGCTCACCAATCATGGTGGGGAAACTGGTCATCCCCAAATACACCAGTCAGAAATATCAAGAGCAAAATTGAAGGCTCAATTAGGGTTCTCAGGTACACATCACAGAAACTACACCAGCTAACAGAAAAAAGTTTCACTAAATCTTCCTGTATGGTTTGTGGAAGCACCCAGAGGTCCAGAGAATCAGATTTGAAGGCCACACAGCCAGGAATTGTGCCCAGATTAAAGACAGGACAGTGCCCGGGGAGCCACTCCTGCTCTAGAAGCTCCGGAACGGCCTCCTGTGCAGGGCAGATGGCTTTCACCCTTGTCAGGATGAAGACTCCCTGGTACCTGCTTTCTCACAGCCTGTCCTTCTGAACCAAAGCCCTGCGTTGATCCATTTTAGGGGCAAACCCCAAATTCTGCCTTGAGGAATGTCCTTCCTTCCAACCAAGCTACTGGGATGCTGACACGGTGGCACAGACTATGTCATTAATTTCCGAAGAGAAAAATATAGATCACACAAAGGCAGTGAATGTAGCGTTTTTTAAGGAAAAAAAAAGGAACAGATATGGAATTTTGTCAAAGGGATTCCAAAGTTGTCCACGGGAAAGGGCATCTTTGGTTATTGAACATTATTGAGTATCTGGCCTATGATGGGAAAAAGTTTCACATATGATAATCTTAAAAGTAATTGCCAATTATTGAGGCATCGGTGCAGTGTCTAGGAAGAGAGTGTGATTATTGGCCACATATTATGGGTGACAAAACTAAAGCCCAGCGACCAGACAGACCCGCCATGTCCAGGCAGTGGACACGATTCAATCTGGAGCAGTCTGTACGCTAAATCTCCACACTGGCTAACGGGGGTATTTTTAACTATTCGTCTGGAACATTTCTGAATCCAGTAGCAAAGCAATCCTAGTCAGCCCTCTGGCTTCTCAAGGACTCTTTCTGAAGTCCACCTAAATTTCACCCCCTGGCCAGTAAACAGTACACATAAGCCACCCTCTGACCCCAGTGTGCTTTCCCACGCCGCATGTACAGTTACCCAGAACAGCAGCTGACCACCTGTTGAGTTTACTCTACGTCGCCCTCCCCAGCATTAACTCATTTAATCCCCTCAACAACCCCATTGCCATCATTTTTAGATTCAGACTGAATCTTAGGGAATTGAAATAACTTGGCCAAGGTCATGCAGCCAGTAAGTGGCAGAGCTGGGACAAAAGCCACATGCATCGGGCACTTCATCCTTCTTATATGTCCCCTCAGGGACATGGAATGATCAGGGAGGTGTCTGGATCGTGACGTACTCTCCCATTGGTCCTTCACAGTCGACTCTGAGCAGGTCGGTAGTTTCAATGATATAAGAATCACCATTGAAAACCAGCACGAGGACTTGAAACCCACATCCGTTTAGCACAAAGCTCATGCTCTTCAGCACAGATTGTGCAATGTGAGTATTTTTTAAATCTCTGTAGCAGTTTTATACTTTTCAGTATAAATTAATAAACAGGAATTCCAGGGTAGACTTTGTTTTTTTTTGTTTGGTTTTTTTTTATTATTCCAGGGTTTTGTGAGGGTACAAACATTATAGTTACACTTTATGTCTTTACCTCACCCAAATGCGGGTTAAAGGCATGCCCTTCCCTCCCTTTAGTGCTCCCCGTGTCCTTTAGTTGTAGATTTGTCCCCCCATCCCCGTAATCCCTAGAGAGTATTTCTGCCATGTGATCAACCTAGTGATGATCAGTTAGTACCAATTTGATGGTGAGTACAAATGGATCCCGTTCTTCTGCTCTTGTGGTGCCCCACTTTGGATAATGGGCTTAAATTTAATCCAGGAAAGTATAAGAGGTGCTAGATCACTGTCGTTTCTTATGATTAATATTCCATTGTAAACATATACCAAATTTTAATAATCCACTCATGGATTGACGGGCACTTGGGTTGTTTCCACATTCTTGCAATAGTGAATTGTGCTGCCATAAACATTCGGGTGCAGATGTCTTTATTGTAGAATGTTTTGTGCTCTTTTGGGTAGATGCCTAATAGTGCTATTGCTGGATCGAATGGTATTTCTATTTTTAGCTCTCTGAGGTATCTCCAAATTCTTTTCCACAGAGGTTGCACTAATTTGCAGTCCCACCAGCAGTGTAAAAGTGTTCCTGTCTCTCCACATCCTCGCCAACATTTGTTGTTTCGTGTTTTTTTGATAGAGGCCAATCTCACCGGGGTTAGGTGATACCTCATTTTAGTTTTGATTTGCATTTCTCTAATGATTAGAGATGTTGAGCATTTTTTTATATGTTTGCTGGCCATTATTCTGTCTTCTTTTGAAAAGTTTCTGTTCATTTCCCTTGCCCATTTGTTGATGGGGTTGTTTGATTTTTTCTTGTTGATTTTTTTGAGTTCTAGATAGATTCTGGTTATCAGCCCTTTATCAGATGTGTAGAGAGCAAATATTTTTTCCCATTCTGTGGGCTGTCTATTCACTCTAATGATAGTTTCCTTAGCAGTGCAGAAGCTTTTTAATTTGATTAGATCCCACTTATTTATTTTTGTTGCTGCGGCAATTGCTTTGGGGTTCTTCTTCAAGAATTCCTTGCCTAGGCCAATGTCTGAAAGGGTCTTCCCAACATCTTCATTTAGAATTCTTAAGGTTTCTTGCCTTAGGTTTAAGTCTGTTATCCAGGGTAGACTTTGGGCTCCTGTAGCCTGCAGGTAACAGGAGGCTGACCCGTCTTGGATGCTGTCCAGAGTGAATGAGCACCGTTGAGAAGGGCAAAGGGAAGAGTCTGGCACCAGACAGCCTGGTTCTGGATGCTACTCTGTTAATTACCAGGCATGTGTCCAGGGGTGTGCTGGTAAATATTTAACAACTGGCTCTGCAGGAAAAATCAAGCCCTGATTTGTAGTGTTTGCCCATTTCTGTGGTGTAAATACTCCCAGTGCGGGAAGAGACGTGCAGTCAGCTCTCATGAGCTCTTGTGAGCTAGGACAAGCTGGTTCCTGCACGCTGCAGCGTGCCGGCTAGTTGTTTGATTCCTCTAACCTCCAGAGACCTAGCAAAAGGCAAGTAGCCACCTCAAGGGTTTAGGAGGATTAGTGACAAAGCATGGTGAAGCAGTCAGTGCCACGCCTGGCACTGTGGTAGCATTCACTAAACGTCATTATTACTAGCTGGGATTCTATTAGGTAGCATCCTAATGTCTTATGCCTCAATTTTCTGATCTTAAAAATAGTAATAAAATACTTTCCCCACCTCTTACTCAGGATAATTGGAACGACCAAGTCAGATCATCTACATCAACTGATTTTGGAAAGTTACAAGCTTATTTTAAAAAGAAGATAGAGTATTTTATGAAAGTCAAGTCAAAACTCAGAATAAATTTTTGCTGGGCAAAAATTATACAACTGAGTCATAATTTTTAGCTCTTCTGTCATCATTTTTTTCCTGAGCTTTCAGGCTCTCCTCTGTTCCTGATACTAATTCCCATTTAAAAGCCATTTAATTGAGAGAGGTCGGGAAACTTACCAGTTCAGTAAAAAATTCAGTCCATCAAGAGGTTCTGAGAGTCTTTTCGGTTTGAGTCTTTTTGTTTTTTTACTCCTCAATCCTCTAATCCTTTTTGTGAGGAATCTTCAATAATCCCTGTTTTTAGTTCTTATTTTTCAACTTTCCCTTTGAAAAGCAGGATTTCCATCATATCTCAAAGGTGACGGCAGTATAAAGCCTTCCTCCAACAACACTAATGTGGTTGGGTAAAGACACCAGGCGTGTCTGTTTTGGGAGGCTCCAATGAGGCATTCTCTTAGGTTTGCTAGTCTCTGCTTAGCCCCCCTGTGATCTTGGAGAACCCAGTATTTAAGTACATTATCTTGGTGCTTTCCATTTGGTACATTTCTGCGTAGTCATTGGATTTTGATTTTGTCCCTATACCCTCCACTTACAAATAGAAATGCTTAACTAACGCTTCGACAACCCGAGCTCATAGAGGGACACTAATTGCTCACAATACTCACCTCCACTCACAGACAGAGCCAGGCCTCTGGGTTGCACGATAGCACAGTTGTTACAAATATGTGTTTTACAGTCCAAAATCCTCTGATTCAAATCTTAATCTTGTAACTTGCTAGATGTGAATTCTGGGCTAATTACTTAAATTCTGTATGTCAGTTTTTCCTATAAAAACATGGACAATAGTAAGACCTACCTCAAGAGGCAATTAAGAAAGTCAAATGAATTTATGTTTGTGTACATATATAAGGTTTTATATATAAACATATATATGAAAGGTTTTATATATATACACTTAAAAAACCTTATATATATATATATGGTTTAGAATAGTTACTGGTAAACACTAAAAAATAGAAGTGTTAACTATTATCATTATAAAGCTCACAAAGCAGTGTTACCCTAATTTCATTCAAGTGATATTTATACTTTTTGCCATATCTGCCTACCACGTGTGCTATTATTTACATATCATAAACACTTTTATTAAGGAGAAAATTTTAATCACTAGTCTAAATGGAAATCAGTATCATTTAACAAAAAAAGAGGCTAATGGCAAAAAATAGATAAGTGACAACAAAACGATGTTTTGAGGTTAGAAAGTGTTAGTGAGGTGTTAAAACCTGGACGTTGGACTTGAACTTGAGACTTTCTTCTTGGGAGCCTAGAAGAAAGTTCAAAACAGAGCCATCTTTCACTCTATAGTTCTGGCTTTTTATTGCTGGCTCCACGTACCTCCTGGACGTTTCTCACGTGTATCCGACGATGTGCACCTCATGCTTTAGCTGAGATGCAGTTGAAGGATTCGTTACCATCCAGGTCTGTAATGACTGCAAAAAACTCCGGGCAATTTGATGCATATGATTCTCGAGGACTGTTGCTCCTCTCAGCAGCCTCAGTTCTCAGTATCTAGCTGTCCCATCTCTAATTTTTAAAAAATGATACACTTTCTTCATAAATTTTTCAGATCCAGGTCTGGGTTTTTGTCCCTTCTGAAGTTCAGAAATTGATGTCTCATTGAGGACTTTGCAGTTTGCTCTGGGCTTCACAATGCTGAGTTCCCCAACTGCTGGCTCAAGGAAAAGATCAGATGTCAGCGCACATTAGCAGAAGAGCGTGAGCATGCCGTTCCGTTGCAGTAAGGTTTTATTATTAAAAGATTGCAGTCTATCCTATAGCACAGCCACCCAACATTCAATATGCCTACAACTTCCAATATGTGAGAGTTAAGCTCTTTGGAATTAGCGCTGCGTTTATCTCCCTCCCCCATCAGTACAGCAAGATGGAAGAAAAGTGCTGTTTAAAAACAGCAGGCCAGCTGGGCCAGTGTTTCCAGGGATGTCTTGTCTCCAGCCCTTTGCCTCCCACACCCTTTATCTTTTTCTTACAACACAGGCTCTGGAATATCTGTGTCCTTTATCATGACTCGAGTTTGTTCTGTTCTTCCTTGGTCCGAGGGCAAAGCCATCTTCCTATAAACTTCTTTGCATTTTTGGTCCAAGGTTAAGGTTAGGGTGATACAAACCCAGAAATACATCTCTTATCTTTTCCCCATTCAAGGCAATTGACAGTTTTGCATCATCACTCAAGTTTCTCATGCAAGCTCTGGAAATTTTCCCCAAGCCAAGAGACTGAGATGAGACAAAATGTAGGAATTTCTGCAGGTCCAGGGACCCCATTACAAAATGGACTTCAGAGTCTGCTTACTATACAGATGGGAAGAACGAAGTAACAGAGGGATACGATTTGCCCAAAGTAAATTCAGGATCTTTGATTCCCATTCCATTTACATCAGACAATTTCAAGATAGAGAAAGGCGCATGACATTTACATTCCCCTACAGTACCCTCTCCCATGACCTCTAACGATTTGGCTACCCTGTCAAGTTGTATCACCTTATCTCAAGTGTTATTATGTTCTTATAATCTCCTCCAACTAGAAAAGATTTGAGTGTAATCTTTAGAAACAGCAATGGGAATGATGTCAGGAAATAAAATCACTACCAACGATAAAACCTCAAATTTGGAAACTTTTGGGGAAACTGACCCAGTGAGAGAAGCCATAGAGTCCTGATAGGATTGCTAATCCATCAACCCCCGTATTATCTTGGGCAAGTCATTCCCAAGGGGCAGCACGGCAGTTACTAGCGGAAACTCTGACATCCCAAAACCTTGGTTTGAATCTGGACTCCATCACTCGCTAACTCCTGAGCAAAACTTAACTTGCCCAAGTCCCATTTCCTTGTTTGCGAAATGGAGACAGCAATAGTATCTAGTTCCTAAAGATGTTGGAAGGATTAAATATTATGATTAGACATTAAATGCCTGACCCACTGAAACACTAAACAAATGTTGTCTGTAATGATCATGTGGTCTACCTACTCGAACACTCTTTAGTCCCAGACAGTAGACTGCAGAATTCAATGGCTACATACATACATCAAAGAATTGTTTATTAAATTATACAAAATGTAGACTCTCATTCTTGTTCCCTCCTTTCTAGGCAGGTGAGCAGAGAGATAATATAGCCATAAAGGGGCCTATTAAATGGGTGATTTCGCCAACTTTTTTCCATCACTCCCCCGCGCATCATGGGTAATCCTCTTCCTTGGGGATGTTCTTGACCCAAAATCTGTTAATGTACCCTTTTTCTTTTCATCAGAAGAACATTCATTTAGGTAAATATTCATTGGGAACCCACTATCTGCAAGGCACTTTGCTATACCAGGGGATATCAGGAGTGATAAGCTCTTGTGGCCCTTACATTCTAGAGGAAAGGGGCAGAGAACAACCAACCACTACAAACACACAAGATAATCGCTAATGCGGTGCTACGAAGGACAGCAAGCATGGCGCTGGGGTCAAGAATAGTAAGAGGTGTGCGCTGCCGTGTGTCAGGTGGGTGGACTATTTCCCTAGGGTCATCAGGGAGCTCCCTCTGAAGAGGTGAGGCATAAATAACTAGGAAGAACTGGTTTCGGAGATCTGGGGAAAGAGGGTCTCAGGCAAAGGCCAAAGCAAGTCTCTCACACAAGAAGGGGCTCCATTTATTTGAGAAACAGAAAGTAGGACTAGTGTTGAGGTTGGGAGGAGAAGGTTGGGTGGCTGGACAGAGGCCTGAGCACAGGAGATCTTGTAGGCTGCCAAAAGGCGGCAGCAAGAAGTCACAGGAGAGGTGTAAGCCGGGAACAGTGGCATCTGATTTACCCTTTGAAGGAAAGTGTCAGGATACTATTGAGTGAGGAGAACGAATAACACAGGAGAGGAATCTAGTCTCTCTCTCGACCAAATAAATTGCACATATTTGTTCAAAAAGGATTGGGGACACCTCGTAACTGTCCAAAACTTCCTTTTGTCTCAGTTTGAGAATTGCTCTGATAAGGCATGAAGTGCCTCTGTCCAGGTGTGAGCCTCTCTGTCCCAAAAGGGCTTATCTGAGCCCTTTTTTGGCTTATGGATAAGACTCTAAGCACATCCCAACCTGCGAATTGCATAATCCCATGAGTCAGTGGTAACTTAGTCTTAGGGTAGGTAGAGAAGGCTGGAGCCTGGAAATTGTCTCATTCCTGGGCAGACCCCAACTTCAGAGATGGCGGATGGCCCCTGCTGTCCCAGACAGATATTAAGCTGCATCCTATTTTATGACAGACTGGAATGTTTGAGCACAACTTGGAATAGTCACACTAACAAGGTCAAAGAAGAATTGAGGCAGCTAATTGGCTAATTAATCAGATAATTGAAATCCTCTGCCCTGAATATTTTACATAAAATAACTTCAACTGCTATTTTCCCCTTAAATTATCATGACTCATCCGCTTACCTCTTCATTTTTGCCGATCTGATTTCCTTAAAAAAACATACTTTATTATGAAATAGGATAATAGGGTTTTCCCTTTATTTTGCCCATTTAAAAGTGGGTACTATTTTTATTTTTTATGCCAAGCATAACTGCACTTTCTATTTGTCATTTCGTTAATTCATCTTTTTTGTTTGTTTTTAATTCTAAGGCCAATCGATTACTCTCCATCCTACCCTATCCCAATTTTGCTGTCTTCATTCTCCCAACTGCTGAATAATTAGTCAATATGGTTTCACCGCATGTGCAGAGATCAACAGAGAAGCAGTTACTGGCCTTTGACATGACTTGGCAAGAGAGGTCTCAACACTGAAGTTTGGCTTCTGGCTATCTGTCCCTATTTGCTACTGAACATCTAGGAATTTAATTAGGTGACTATAGTTTGGAAGGTCTTACTTGGACAACTCATTTTGTACCATTATGCCCAGGTTTCTGGGGACACCCACTTGTAAACATCATCCAGAGCCCATCAGAGGATGACATATTGCCCGACAAGATGGCATAGTTTTATCTTTAAAACTTAATCTTAAAAAGTGAAATAAAATAAAAAAATAAAACTCCAGCACATTTTCCTCTCCAGGGTTTATCTTCTTTGCTTCTCCCCATGCTGTTCAGCTAATTCCCTGCCAGGGAAGTGTTGCTGTAGCTCCGCCGTCGCACAAAGGCGTGCCAAAGACACTTGCGAGCAAAGTGTTTATTTCTCTCCGCAATGGAGCCAGCAATTTTCAGATTTCCTTAAGTGCAGCCCCCAGCGAACCCTCACTACCTGTTTTAGTAACTTCCCACGGACGTTCACATTTCGGTAGGTTCTGCGGCATGGTTTCGTAATGATCTTTAGGAAGAGAGGGAAGAAAAAAACTGCAGCAAATGTCAAACCTCGGGACGTATTCAAGAGGCCTTCGAGTCAGTGCCTGCCCAGGATCGGCAAAAATCACTAAAGCACTTACATCTCAATATATGCCTCTGAAGGTCAGAAGTATCATAAAATCACTCAGGACATCTTGTTCTGTTTCTTTTCATTTTCCCATCCTAATGGCAGTTGCTCAAACTTCTTGAGAAAGACAGTTTTCAGCGTTCATCTGGAAGAGATTTTCTTGACAAAGTATGGGAAACTTAGTATTTACGATCTTGAATACCTAAGGTACGACGGTTATTCCCCCTCCCTCCACCACGTCCTCCTTTTCTTTGCAGATGAGTGGTGTCTGCCTATGTCAGGATGATTTTGGTGAGTGGATGAATGAATATAATTTGCCTCAGATCAGCCTAACACATCAGGCAATGTTGTTAACTGGTCTAACACTCTCATTTTAACTGTGCTTCTGAGAGTCTAACTGCTGAAACCATTGAGCTCTGGCTAAATCTCTTTGGAGCTTTGGACAGAAACTAGGGAGAAGAGGGTAAGGATTGGCCATTTGTTCCCTTTTCGCCCTGTGGAAAATGTTGTGTATTTGTTTATGTGTATTAAATATCTTCCAGGGCAGGAGGACCTCTAGAGAGAGTGATTTCTAAAAGAGAAAAAGAAATAAATGTTAAGGACAACTTGATGTAGGAGAAAGAATATACACTTCAAAATCAACAAGATTGAAGTTCAAATTCTGTCTTTTTCAATGACTGTGTGACCCCGGGTGAGCCACTTACCCTATCTGAGTCTTATTTTCCTCAACTGTAAAATGAAGATTAAAAAGATATGTATATCTATACTACCGGTTTTCCAGAAAAATTAAAAATTTGCTAATGATATTCTTAGGATGCAGTAAATTCTTTAAATGTTAGTCTCTGTCCATTCCCCAAGTCAAACTAAGCCTTGAATATTTATACATGTAGAACACCTCAACCAAATGCCACAGAAGCAAGATGGCAAAAGGAAAAGCCTACAGAACAACAGACAAGCATTGGCAAAAAGCAACATTGCTGTTCAGTAGGTGCCCCTTCTTTAATTGTTACTTGATTGCTTGGCAACATTCACCCAGTCATCCCTACAAGCACAGTGCCAACTTCAATCCCCAACTTTCAGGTTTTTAAAAAAGGAACCCTCTATTAGGAGGAAATTCACCTTGGTGGCAGTGCCATTTGACGGAAGAAAAGTATATGTTTTAAAAGGCACCCCAGCCAACATGAATACATCTCGCATTTAGCACTCGGAGATGAGAATATCATAATATTTAAATCAGTTTTGAGAACTTTCCTTGAAAAAGAAAAGGGGGTGGAAATCCACTAGTTGAATACCCAGGGAGGGCACGGGGAGTTCAGTTACCATAGAGATCTAGCGCTGGCGAGTGGCGTAGGGGAGCAGATTGGTGCCGGTGAATTCTTTCTATTTGTAATTTATGTATGTTGGCTCATTCTCTGTGCCAGTCCAGATTTTCCTGCTTACCTGCCATTCTGCATGATGTCAGTGAGGAATGAGGACGCCAGGTTTCAGCCCTTTCTTCACTTCGTAAACATTATCGGGGATCGGAAGGCCAGCTGACACCACGTGGGCAAGTCCCAGGACTCGGGTTTTGCCTGGTGCTGGCAAAGGGTTGGAGAAAATTGTGTGGGAATTGCTGAGAGCAAAAAAGAACTCTGCAAAATTCCCTCTGATAATCCAGAAATAGTTTCGAGACCCATCTTGGTCTTATAAATCCTGGTTTCATAGAACCTTGTTAATGACTAATTTTTATTCTCTGGTGAATACAAAAAAAATGAGATGGGATGCTTTCTGTCCTATCCCATCATCCTGCAGCAAACATGACCCTTGAGCACAAATTATCTGTTGCCTAACCTGCTAAGTCAGTGTCTTCCCAACAGCGTGTGGATGCTGGGCAGGAAAGTGAGTGTTAACCGTGTTTCTGGAACCCTCTTCACACTTCCCCAGGATTAGGCCACAGGAAAATATCAGTTTCGCTGACAATTAAATAGAGTCAATTTTGTATTCTTGAGAAAGGAATGAAGTGGTTAATACTTTATAGACACATTCCTTTAGTCTCAGTGAGCCTTGGACTAAGAAAGGCAAGCCTTAGAGATGGGCTTCAGTAGATGTCAACTAATAAATACTCATTTCCATAAAATTTAAATGAACCCAGTAAAATCTACCTCTTGCTGTGCAGGAGCCCTTCTCATTACTCAAAATAGCAGCAATGTAATCACTGGAAACCACACCCTCCACGCCGAGACGGCTGGCAGTGAAGTCATAGCTAATTTCCACGTGCTCGTCCACGCAAGTGGTGAAAATAAGTGGCTGGACCTCTTCAAGTTCTTTCTGCTCTAGGCCATATCCCCTTCCAACCACATGTAGCTTATAAAATAATAATTTTCAGATGCAGGGCTGCATTTTGATTAGCAAAAAGACATAGCAAGGAGTTCTTTTCCTTTCAAGTACACACAGAGTCCAAATACTTACATACTTAAAAAATGCACATGCAGTTTAAGAAAATTTCCAAAGTGTAGACATCCACAGAGAGATGGATTTGTTGCCTGCCCCAGCCGAGTTTTGCATCCTTTCTGCGTTTTAAATGATCTTTAAGCAATGATGACGTCAATCTTGTTGAGATTGCTTAATCAGAGAGCCTGTTTTTTCAGTAAGACAAATATTTCCTTTAAAACTCATCGTTTAATCTTAAAAAGTCTTCATTTAAATGTAGGCAAAATTGAGCTACGTCGCGTTTTCATCATCAACAGCAACACTGGAAGGCATTTAAACAAATACTGAGATAAACTGTATTTTTTCTATGAAGATTGAATGGTATCTCAGACAGCTGTTATAAGTTTTCAGGTGACTGAAGTGTTTTTAGTCAATTGAGATGGACTCAAACTCCTAGCACCCTCTTGAAATTTCTGTGAGTTCGCAGAAACTTTATTTTCTTAGCCACTTCTGGCTATCGCAGGGAATCTATCTGCAGTCATGGTTTAGAACTTGCTAGAATCAGACTACCTAGATTTAACTATCATGTGACCTTGGGCAAATTAAGTAACCTCTCTGTTCCTCAGTTTCCCCATCTGCAAAATGGGAGAAAATAAAAGGTCTATTTTATAGGGTTATTGGATAGATTAAAAACTTTAAACTTTTAAGCACATTGAACAGGGCTTGCCATGTAGTAAGTACTCAATATACATTTGCTGCTAACATTTTTTGCTTCTGCAGAATTCCTTTTTCCCACTCTTATTTTTGTTGTAATTCTTTTATCACTTCCCTAGAGTTGACCCAAGGTGGTCTCAGCCCTTTCTCCTTAATGATTGGCCATCTTGAACACCCATATGTTATAGCTCAAACATCAGAGCCTTGTAGTAAACTTGCACACAAGGGTGGAGGTGGTTAGAGCAAGTAAGGTAATACTCGGTTTTAGAGTTCCTGGTACCTAACACGTACAGCATTGCACCATAACATTATACCACTTGTAGCATATTGTCTTATGGTGTCATTGAAAAATCCCTTTGTGCCTCTGGCCCAGCCTACCATGGTGCATGTTTCTCTTCCTCATTATTTTACCACCCCATGGAAAAGCAAAACAAAACAAAAAAAAAAAAAAAAAAAAAAACTCTTAATTAGCAAACCGATAAAATTCCCCACCCCAAACCTAAACTCAGCCCTCGACTTATTGCTCTTAACAAAGAACAATGAACGAACTTTTCAAAACCCTGGAAATAGCTCCTGGAGCCTACTCTTCACTGGATCTTAGCCAAAAGGCTGAGACACGACCTGGATCTCATTGTCTTCTGCCCCCATCCATCGGGGTAAGAAACAGAGAGGATGGAGCTTCATGGATTATGCTACACCCAGTCACAGGCCACAGTCTGCGCTGGTTTTAGATGACCAGGTTTTTCCTTTCTTTCTCTCTTCCTTCCTTCCTTTCTTTCTTTCTTTCCTGGCACAATGGTCATTCAGCTTGCTGGGCAGAGTCGTGCCTGCGCTGGCACGTGCCGAGCTGTCCCACACAAGAGGATGACTTAACTCATAAGAAACGCTCCCTACACAGATGCCAGGCAATCACAAGTTCTCTTCATTCCCTGTTCCTGTAAGTTTGGCTCTGGTTTTAAGTGGGCCACAAGGGGATGCCTTGAAGATCTCACCTTGCACATGTTTACTTTCAGGATCTGGCTTTTCACTGGGCATCACAGATGTACAATATAAACACGTGTTTGGCTGCAAGTAACAAAGAACCCAGCCCAAATGGGTCTCATGAGTTGGCTTTTCTCACCTAATAAGAGGCAGCTGCTCAACAACCTTGGGGTCTCTGTGGTTCTGGCCTTACCCCTCGTGTCTGCACTTTCTCTGCGAGCATCACACTGTGTACAGGGTGATGCACCACCAACCTCATCTGCTCTTCTTGCCCCAAAGCCAACACTTTCTTGGACCACCTCTCCCTCTTGGCAGAATCCCATTAGCATCTTACTCACCAAAATTGTGCACTTGGCCACAACTAGATGAAACGTGAGGCTGAGAAAATGGATATTTTGCCTCTCCAGCCCCTACAGTAGGGGAAACAGAGCAAAGCAGGAGGGAGTGGTGGTGGCGGGTTGGTGATGGCCCCAGAATTAGCCATCCAGTAGGACCACCCACCCAAGAGGAAGAAAGGTCTGAGATTTATAGAGCTGAAGTGGTTGGGGTTTTGCTGCCGAATCTCTCTGCTTATCAGCTACACAATGCCAAGAGTCAGCGTGAAACCTTGGGGAGAAAAAAATCAGTTAAATATTTAGATGATTTGCCAACACGGGGAACTTGCCGTTGGCAGCAAAGATTTATTAAGCAGGCTACAAAACAAGATGTCATTAAACAGTTTGAAAGCATGCCCTAGTAATTAAGAAAGGAGAAGCTTTCTAATTTGGGTAATGAAATCTGTGGCTCAGATGAGCGTTCCTTTTATTAGTATTTATTGTGTGCCTACTGTGTGCCAGGTACCTCGTGGACTAGTCCCCACGAAACAACAAAAAAGTCCCCCTAAAACCAGATCTACTGGTAATTAGTTGTCAAGTACTGGATGCTGACACTCCACCAAGCAATATGCTAAAGCATTTTAAATAACAACAGTTTATCCTTGCAACGACTCTAAGAAGTAGGTATAATTGCCCTCAACTTATACATAGAGTGGACGACCAGCTCAGTTTGTCCAGGACTGAGGTTTCCCAGGACGCAGAGCTTTCAGTGCTAAACCGGAGAAGCCCCCAGCAAAGCTACCTGGGACGAGCCAAGTGGTGCTGAGTGTGGTTAAATGACCTGTCCAGGATGACACAATTAGCGTGTGGCATTCCTAGAACTCAAACCAATGCTGCCTGTTGCCATGGCACTGCCCTCCCAGGCTGCGACCAGATTCCCAACCTCCCCTGGAACCCAGAACTCTTCCCGCATCCCCTCCCTGTCTCTCCCATCCCTCCTCCGGCTTCTCCTCTCAGGCCCAAACACAAAAGGGCTGACCCTCTCTCCCTTTTTGAGCAACAGGACTGTCAAGAAAAACCCCATCCCCCACGGCTGGGCCTGGGTGGTCTTTTAGGGGCCAAACCGCTGAGGCTGAGTGACAGCAGCTCCACCTTCACCCATCAGCACACAGGGCCGTAAGCTCCCTTTGGCCCCTTCTCCACACCACTGGTGTTTAATTGCCTGCAGACTGTTCTCAGCCCTGGTTGCCCATCAGTGTCACCTGGGGAGCTTTTATAACACACAGAAGCCGACGCCATTTACAGCAGAATCCCTAAGAGTGGACTGGGTGTGGGAATTTGTTTTACCTTTTTAAAAATTGAGGTTATCTTATCTAACACTGGAGTGCATAAATATTACATGCAAAGTTCAATGCATTTTACGTTATGTTCACACCCATGTAACCGCCCCCCAGATCAAAATCCAGACTATTCCAGCTCCTTGGGAGATTCCCTTACAGGCGTGGATATCTTAGACCCCGTAGGTGATGCTGATGCGCAATCAGATTAGAGCCCTACTGGGTTAGGGCCCAGGCCCCCCATGGCCAGAGAGGATCCATCTTTCCCAGGTAGCTGTGGCCGCGAGTCCCTCTCTCACTGGACAGAGAAGAAAATAGTCCTCAACAGCGTGTCCCACTATGTTCACTGGCACATATTCTGGCTCCCACGACATGGTGGGCGTCTTGAAGGCAGAAATTGCATCTTGCCAAGAGCCTAGCAAAGTGCCTTTGCATGGGAAATATTTATCTAATGGGAAAAAAAGAATAAATAGCATGTGTACTGGGGAGTCATATGTAGCCTGTATCTGGGTACTGAAAGTTCTCTGGGAAGACAGCAGCATTCAGGCTTTTTTGCAGTTTCTGCTTTTTTTCCTTGACCTAAGAAGGGCAAGTTCAGGAAAATGTTGATTCTGGGTCTTGTTCTTTCGCAGAGTTCACACTCGGTCTGTGCATAGGTGACACCCGTGACTTGTAGTGTAATCCTGCCGTGTTGAAAGCTGATGTCAACTGCTAAACGGGGAGAAGCAGGGCGTCTCGATGGTGATGTGTATGTATGTACACGTGCAGCCGGAAAATAAGCTGAGGTCTCAGAGAAATTGATGTCGTACCGGCAAGAGGCCACCGACACTTAGGAATGATCCATGTCAAATGCACGTCGAGCTGCCCTGGGTCACGGGGAAGGCTTTTTTTTTTTTTTAATGTATAGAACTTACAAGTTGGAAAATATGTATTTTGCCTGGAGGGCAGTTAAAAAGACTTTATTGTGTCAGCATCCCAGATCATTTATACATTTTTCTGCCCACATATTTTATTCATAATGTCTATTTTATTCTCCTTTATTTTGTCAAGTTGGTGTTCGACATGACTATGTTTCTCTTAGAAAACAACCCGTTATCAGAATGAGGCCACGTGACCCTGGTTAAACTCAAGGGCATTGTCAGGCAAAGTTAAAAATCAGCACCACGTCTGAGCAGCTGGGAGGGTTTCGGGTTGGGCTTGAGATTTATTACATGGTTCCTGGAGCCTGGAGTAGGGGCAGGAGGTGGGGAGGAGGGGTGTGGTTTTAACAAAGACAACTCAGGAGAATGTTCAGAACCTGCACGTGAAGGGAGGACCACAGTTCCATTCGCCAACGGGCAAGACACAGCGGAGCACTGGCATCACGCCACCCTGCAAAGTGGCTAATAGAGCAAAATACAATTTACTTGCTTTCCACGAATTCTCTGGGCAGCCCAGGAGGTCTTGGGAAATGACTGCTCTGAGTTGGGGGCTCAAAACCTTGTATTTATTCAAACAATGACTGCTCTATGACAGGTCACGTGGATTGCTAGGCTATTTCTAGGAGCATTTCTACTAAACTTGGGTTCTGGGCTGCAGAGGTGAGAACCTGAGATTAGCTCTTTCTCCTGTCCTCCCAGCCCACCCCATTCTAAAAGGAGGCATGCAAAGCCCTTCATCAAAAACAAATAGAAGAAAGAATTTATCAAAGGCAATAAGCATGATGTTGCGTTTCCAGTATATTTCAACACATCTCCCAAAGTAGCATGGGACCAATGGAGTTCTATCGCCATATTTATGTTGCTTCTTCCTCAAACGTGTCTGGCCTTTGCAAGTCAAGATCAGCCGTGTTCCTAAGTGAGATCTTAGCTCATCGAACCTTCCTGTCATTCAAAGTCATTTGAGAATGGAAAGAATAGGACCCCTCCTGACTTGGATGTTTCTTTCCATCTGGAGGAGAGTGTTGATCATTATAAGGGAGTTTGTGGACCTTCCTTCAGCGTGCTCTTGAAACACTAGTCCCAAAACTCAGGGAACAAAAGCAGAGAGGGCTCGTGATCACACAAGTATGGAAAACGCTGTTGATTCCATCTCATTATTGGACATTCCCAGGGGACATGAGCAAATGAATAGCTCTGAGAGTCCCTGAAATAAAGAAAATGGTTAAATATTTAACTCAGCACCCCCCCTCCAAAGATATTTGACCACAGAGTGTTTTTTCTCCACCTGGAATCCTTTAAAACAAATTTTCTAAAGAACATACTTTGCAACAAGGCAAGGGCTCAGGAGATAGGAGACCTGATTAAAGACCAAATTGCCCTTGCAGGTCGACTAGTTCAACTTTTCGTTTGATGGGTAGGGAAAGAAGGAACAGAAGTCACATGGTCTGTGGAGGGTCACAGAGACAGAATTAGAACCAAATGACCCAGGACAAATGCATTCACCCCTCTGGGCCTCAGTTTCCCTGTCCCTATTGGACTAGATCAGAGCTTCTTTGAAATGATCTCAAATGTGTCACCAAATTCTGATTAATGTGTGTATTTGTTTTCTGTTGTATAACTGATTACCCCAAATGTAGTGGCTGAAAACAACATGTTTATTATTTCACAGTTTCTGTGCATCGGGAGTCCTGGCACAGGTTAGGTGGGTCCTCTGTTTCAGGTTTTCACAAGGTTGCAATCCAGGCATTGGCCAGGGCTACAGTCTCATCGGAGGTTTTACTAGTGAAAGATGTACCCCCAAGCTATCTCAGGTTGTTGGCAGAATTCATTTCCTTGTAGCTCTAGGACTGAGGGCTCTGGTTTCTTGCTGGCTGTTGACTGGCGGCCACCCTCAGCCCCTAGGGGCCACATAGCACTAGACTTCCACCATGTGGGGTTCCCCAACCTGACCACATACTTCATGGAAGCCAGCAAGGGAGAGAGTCTCTTGCAGGGTGTAGGTCACAATCCTGTGCATCAAAACCATGGAAGTGACATCCTATCACCTGCCATATTCTATTTGCCAAAAGCAAATTACAGGTCCCAACCACATTCAATGGAAGGGGACCACACCAGGATGTGAACATCAGGAGGTGAGGTTCATAGGGACCTTCGTAAGAGTGTCTGTTACAATGTGCAAAATTTATCTTTGCTGAAAAAGCATATACCACTACAGAGATATCTGGTTGGGTGGGATGTTATGCTGAGATGATCATCTGGTATGCTGTAAAGCAAGATATACCTTGCAATAAGCTAAAAGTGAGAGTTATAGCTCAGAGCAGAATTGCATCTCACAAGGTGTAAACTTCTAAAAGCAGCTCGTAAGAGGAAAATTGCCCATAGTCAAAATTACCATTAAAAATCCCTTACGCCATCCATAAAGTGCAGTGTACTTGTTTTGTACATTACTACATTGTGCATTACCTTGAACTGTAATTCTTATGCAGCTGAAGTTTAAAAATTATTCAGCCCGATTGAAGGAAAAGTCTATACTCAGAATCTGAGCATTCAAACCATCCTGCTTTAATACAGATTGCTAACAGTGAAGCGGATGTGGATGAAGGCTTTTAAGGCATTCCTTCTGGCCTCCAGATTATTCCATTCTGTTTTCAAAGTATGCTTCAGAAACCTTATAACATGATAGGTTTGTTTTGCTGGTGAGAGTTAAATGAGATAATTTATATGAAACAAATCATCCCTAGGCCTGGCACATAGTAGGCACTCAATGAATTTTTGCAGACTGTGCATGTACACCTTGATCAGATACTCAGAAACACATAACTTGCCTTTTGAAGAGCTGCAGAGAATTTGGCCACATGTGTCCTGTTTGTCCAAGTTGACATTTCCTCCTGTAGGTTCTGAGCTACTCCCATCCTCAGGGGTACTGGGCTCATGTTTATGGGGTGAAAGTTCTACAGTCAATGCTATATTTGAATGAGCAAACAAGACATCTTACCTGTAATGATGCAACGCCACTCGAATGATGAGCTATAGTAAGGGAAGGTAGTATGTTCCGGGGAAAGGCAATAAATCTCTCATGAGTATGTAAGAGATTAACGTCAGGACAATAGACCTTCCTACTTAGCAGTGTAGTGCAATCACCCTGAACACTTTTACAAATGCCAGGACACATGGATACATTGTAATGGGGGCTGCCTTGTAAGTAGTTGCTAACTTGCTCAGTTTGGGTTAAATCTGCCACCGGCATGTCTGTCTTTTAACGATATGCCACATGCACCAAAAGGGTGCAAACCCCTGGATGGCAGTGATTGTTCTCTTCTCCTTCCTGTCCAATTCAGAAGCAACAGGAGCCAGGCAGGTAACATACATGAGAAGAGCGGACGGAAGAAAATGGAGGGAAATGGAGTAGGATGAAATGGCAAGCAGTCACTCTGTCTCTCCAAAGGAATCCAAATTTGGATACTTCTCCAAGCATGGTGTGGATGAAACATAACAGGCTTGCAGCTGGATTGAGCACATTGGTCCAAGTTCTTAAGGGTCTGCAGGTGGCAAAGTCTATTTATATTATCCCCAAAACCCTAGGTTTTAGAAAAGGAAAATATTGTTACCCTGTGTAGAAACAAGATAGTACATTTTATTTGGTCTGACCACATTGAATCATTAGAGATTCAGGGTGTTACCATATTTGTTCTCGAGCCCATAGCCATCCACATCTGGACAAGGTTAGGAGGAGATAAGATTTTTATTTCCATTTTCTCTCCATGAAGGACTGTCTCTCAGTTACTCTCACTACTGTTATCCCATCTGGTTATAAGTGAAATACAGATTTGGAATATCATTTTTATCTGCCCATATTTAAAATGTAATGTCCAAATATTATGCTGTTTGAAAAGAGACACCTGTCCAAAAAATTCCCAGGAAGGTTTTAGAGAGTGCACTTAAGCTCATATTTAGACACAAGTAAAGCTCATTTTTCATTTAGTAGAAACCTTCAGACTAGCCAAGACTTGGAATACATGCTGAACATTTTGCAAATACAGCAATGCTTCATTTATTTGACGCAGACTGTTCCATGTAAATGCATTTTCCACATAACTGAAGCTTATCCCTTTTGCACATCAAATCATACATTTATTTTAGCCATTTTGCATGGGAATATTTCTGAGAGTGCATTACACACTTCCCTACCTCCTTAAATAGAATATGAGAAACATAATTTAATCTTTGCTATCTGACTCAGGGTCATAGTCATGAATATCAAGTATTGAGTTGCTCGGGGCTGAAATAAAGGGAAGCCTTGGGGTCCCTACAGCATAAATGGAGCTGTTTGACTCCACTTTGCAGGAGCTGGGGTTTTCTCGCTTTTGAGATCATGCCTACCAGCTTTCCATCTCATCCTTTAGTGTTCCCATTATACCTAGAAGTCTCTTTGTTCCCTACCTCTTTAAATTTGTTTCTTCCATAAAACAGAAGGGTAAAGTAAAGGGAGTACCTTATTTGGTTGACCAGACATCCTGGGTTATTTTTTCTGTTTTTAATACATTCTTGTACTTTGTTAACCTGAAAAAACTACTTGACCCCTCTTGGCTTTTGTTCCACCATCTAAAAGTGAGAGAATTTAACATGATATTCTCTAAAAATCCACTCAATCTATTCCAATTTGCATAATTGTATACACTCTTTGGGATAAACAAACTTGTTAAAATTGTGCTTATTCTAAGCTCTTTACATAACAGGGGAAAAAAAAAATCGTGCTTAAACATAGAAACCGTGAGTCCTGAGTGGCTACTGCAACATCCCTGCTAGAAGCAGAATGCACTGGCTGTGTGTTCCCTTATTTGTTTATTGGTTCTCAGGTATATTCTACCTGGTTGAAGCTGTCAGAGAAGGGACCACTCAGTAATTGAAATATCACATTGTTTCAGTTATCTATTGCTGTGTAACGAATCAACCCCAAACTTAACAGCTTAAAGCAACAATGGTTTGTTATTTCTCATGACTCTGCGGGTCAGGAATTCAAGTACGGTTCCACGGCGATTGTGTTTGATGGTGCATAACTTGGAGAAGCTCCATGACTGCGTTCAGCGGCAAATGAGCTGGAGTGGGAGGTCGAAGAAGTCCTCACTGGCATGTCTGGTGCCTCGATGCTGTCACCTGATTTCCCTCCTTTCACGGGGCCTCTTTCTGTATTCTAGTCCCAGCTTTTTTACAGCATGGCGGCTGGATTCCCCGAGGGAGAGCAAAAGCTGCCAAGCCTTTTAAAGATGCTGAGAATTGGCCCAACATCACTTCTGCCCTATTTTATTGGTCAAGACAAGTCACAATTCAAGGAAATTCATAAAAAGGGAGGCAGAGACTCGACTTCTTGGTGGGTAAAAGTGCACAAATGCACAGGAGGAAAAGGAATGGATGGGGACACCTTTGGAAACTCCCTGCTCACACTGACGACATCTTCACGTTACACTTTAGAAGACTAAAGGTTTTCTGTCAACGTCAAAAGCATTAATTAATTTTGATGTGCCTAATCATTTTCTTAAGTAGTGCAGGATTGGTAAATAGCACTTTTCTTCTGGGAAAGGCATAAAAAGAAAATCTACACTTTTAATTGGATCCTTCTCTTGAAGTGAATTCCAAGTCTGTATTTTCTCTTGTAAACATATAGCAAAGTTTCCACGTTTTGATTTGGTGTTTGATGAATCAAACTGAAATCATGGGAAAGGAAACATTACCTCTTTCTGAACTTCCTGTATAGGCGTGCTTGCCTTTGGTTGTATTCAAAATTCTCTGAAAGTGTTTGCCCAACAAACCAAATTAAATAACTGCGATACTCTACATGCTTTCTTATCAAGGGAAAAATAGGTTCCTTTCTCCTCTAGGCTTTTGTGAATTTCCGTTTCTGTTTGCCCTGTTGTTCGTTCATTCATTTATTTATGCAGATTGTCTCAGCATATTTTATATGCCAGGCCCAAAATAAGCCGTGAACAAGACAGGCATCACGCTGCTCTCATGGAGCTGATGTTCTAGCATGGAAAATGGATAATAAAAAACATACCTAATCCTTATAATTGCAATGAATGCTATGAAGGAGAACTGTAAAGAATAGATGCTAGATTGTAGGGAACTAACTTGGCATGAGAAGTAGGCAGAGGCCTCCTGGAGGAAGTGATATGCAAGCTGAGCTCTGGAGGTGGGCAGGTATCCGGTAGGTGGGAGAACCATGGAAAAGGGAGTCCAGGAGGAGGGCGTTCCAAGCAGAGGAAAGGGCACATACAAAGGCCCTTCAGAAGGATAATGGGAGGTCGTGGATTCAAGGACCTAAGAAAATCCCATGTGGCTGGAATAACAAAAGCCAGGGTGAAGATGTGTGTGAGATTGAAACTAAAATAGCCACTTAAAAGCCATGAAAACTTGGGCATAACACTCAAACTCTCTAAGCCTTGGCGTGAGGAAGATAAAGGAAAATGGAGACTCTTCTTCTCCAACCATCCCCACCCACAGAGAGGCACACTCACCGTCTGGCTAATCGTTGTTGAGGTTTTAAGTGTATGGGTAACATCTAGGTGCTGGGCAGCATCTCACATGCTGGGAGTACAAAGATAAATAACAATAGTGCACAATAATGAAGCACTGAGCGAGAGGAAAAGGGCTCTCCAGGAGCCCCCAGCCTACTGGCTAGGGAGTGGCAGTAGCAGGTAGAGGGTGCCCTGAAATGCAAGCAGAGTGATGATGAAATAATTTGGGGAGTACAGTCAGGTTAGATTAAGATCTTTAGCAGCTCTAAGGACTGAAAAGGTTATTGTGCCCTCCCTTCTGTCCGAATGCATTTTAAAATAGTATTTTATGTTTTAAAATGACAAGAAAAGGGCCAGGCTTGGTAGCTCGCACCTGTAATCCTAGCACTTTGGGAGGCTGAGGTGGGAGGATTGCTTGAGGCCAGGAGTTTGGGACCAGCCTGAGCAAGAGTAAGATCCCTTCTCGACAAAAAAACAAAAAAATTAGCCAGGCCTATAGTCCCAGCTACTTGGGAGGCTGAGGCAGGAGGATCACTTGAGCCTGGGAATTTGAGGTTGCAGTGAGCTATGATGACGTCACTGTAGTCTAGTCCAGGCAACAGAGACCCTGCTGGAAAAAAAAAAAAAAAGACATGAACTGAAAATAAAAGAAATTCTTTCTAGATTTTTTGCTTATGTGATTTTGGCTATGTTCATCAAAGCTGAATGCATTTTGTCATTTGTTTACTTATTTATGTATAGCTTTTGGTGTCCTCACTTTACCAGTGAACTAAACATACGTTCACTCTGTCTTTTGAATAACTTAGCAGAGACCGTGGTGTAGGATATGAGAGAGAAAGTAGATTCATTGCACTGGGGTGTTGGGATGGAGTGGGAAAACAGGAAAATTTCATGCAGGAGGTGCCAACTAAGCTTCATATTAAAAAGTTACACACTAGTTATAGGAAACAGATTCTGATTGCTACTTTTTAATAGTCCTTAATATAACAGAAGCTTAAATAAGAGAGTTTACTAGTCTCTCACCTAAACCATACAAATATAAGCAGTTTGTTCACAGTGTCCTGGTCCCTGGCTCCTGTGATACTATTGTTCTGCAACCCTCAACACATGGCTTCCATTTCATGGTCTAACATGGCTGCTCAGCTCCCACCATTATATCTACATCTATTCTGCAGAAAGGAAGAAAGGAGATAAGGGAAAACCATGCTCATTCCCTCTAAGGGTGCCACCTAGTTTTGCTCACATCCCATTGGCCAGACCTAGTCACAGGGCTATGCCTAGCTGCAGGGGATTCTGGGTACTGTAGTCTTTAGTTGGGTGGCCATGAACGGTCCCCAGTTAAAACTCAAGGGGCTCCATTACTAAAGGAACAAGGGAAGAATGGATATTGGAGAGCAACCAGGAGCTGCTGTCACAGAAGGGAGGCAAGGCCAGGATGGGCAGCCACAGACAGGAAGTTTCAAGGAGCTTATAAGAGTTGCCTATGAGGTTTTACGATGGCCATTCCACAGGAGAGGAACACAGAAACAGAGAGGTTAATGTAGATAGAGTGGCGTGACAAGGTGGGTGGTGGGACCAGCCCACCCTGGAGGCAGGCAATAAAGAAGTGCATTGTCTATGCAAGAAAAATGAGGCCCAGGATCTTCTGCTTTTTGTCACCACCACGCATTGGTAACTCCAACCATGTCTGTGACCCACTACTCCTCTCCACTGGGCAGACACTCCCACTGCTCCCTGCCCCATGCCACTGCCAAGGCTGGATGTGCTGGGAGAGCAGTCCAAGATATCTAGAGCCTGAACAAACAATGGGGAAGGAGGAGGGCAGTAGGGCAGACCTCTTCTCTAACACTGCAGTCCCCAATCCCCAGGCCATGGTACTGGTCCGTGGCCTGTTAGGAACTGTGCCGCACACCAGGAGGGGAGCGGTGGGCGAGCAAGTGAAGCTTCATCTGTATTCACAGCTGCTCCCCATCGCTGCATCAATGCCCAAACTCCACTTCCTGTCAGATCAACATCAGCATTAGATTCTCATATGAGCTTGAACCCTACCATAAACTGCACACCCGAGAGATCTAGGTCGTGAGTGCCTTATGAGAATCTAATGCCTGATGATCTGAGGTGGAGCTGAGACAGTGATGCCAGCGCTGGGGAGTGGCTGCAAATACAGATTGTCATTAGCAGAGATGTTTGACTGAACAATAAATGTAATGAGTTTGAATCATCCTGAAACCACCTCCCTACACCGTTCCATGGAAAAATTGTCTTCCATGAAACTGGTCCCTGGTGCCAAAAAGTTGGGGACCACTGCTTTAACACACACACACACACACACACACACACACACACACTTCTCTCCTCTTAGTACTGGTTGACTCCTTTGCCATCAATTAACAAATCTTTTCATTGTTCCAATATTTAAGGTCCTACAGTTAGATTTTGTTCAAATCCCGGCTCTCTCATTTCCTGGATCTGTAACTTTGAACATGTCAGTGAGGTCACAGTCTACCTAGACAGTGGTTCTCAAACTTCAATCAGCATGAATCAGAATCACTTGGGTGGGGATGGGGGTGCTGTTAACACAGAGACCACTGGGCCCCAACCCCACAGTTTCTGATTCAATAGGCCTGGTGTGGTGTGGGAGAATTAGAATTTCTAACAAATTCCCAAACAATGTTGATGCTGTTGGTCTGGAGCCCACACTTGAAGAACCACTAGAAGGAAAAACGTTTTACCTTTTGTCTTAGTGATTGCAAATGGCCATAACTAAACTCAATGTCATAGGAAGCTATGGGAGTTTTAACTGTTTTTGAAACCAGAAAATGTATAGTAGTAACCCATTACCTTATCTAATGATTTACAGCTTTCGCTTTTCTTTCACAAAGCCCAAGCGTTATTAATAATAACAATAGCTAACAATTTTCATCAGCCCCACTCGATTTTAAGCTCAAAGAGACAGGAACCAATGCACCTCTGGAGTCTAATACATTGCCTGGCCCATAATGATTTCCCAGTCAATACTTGCTGAACACATGAATTTATGGAGTGCTTGCTATGTGCCAGGCATGTTGCTGTACACTTCATGGGCATTATTTCCATTAATCCTCAAAAGCATGAAGTAGGTTCTGTCATTAGTCCTGCTTTACAGGTGGACAAATTGAGATCATAGAAGTTAAGCATCTCGCTTAGCTTGACAAATGAGAGTCATTTACCGGGAGGTGGCCAAGCCAGGATTTGACCCCAGTTCTACCTGACCCCAAGGCTGCCGCTGATCATTCTCCAACGCAGCGGTCAGCAACTCGCCGGCCAAATCCTGCTCACCATCTGTTTTTGAATGGTTTTACATTTTGAAATGGTTGAAAATTATAAAAAATAATCCAAATAAAAGAGTAATATTTCATGACACATGAAAATTGAAATTTGAGTTTCCATGTCCTTTCATAAAGTTTCATGGGAAGCCAGCTATGCTCACTTGTTTACCTGTGTTTACATATGGCTGCTTTTGTGCTAAAACTGCAGAGTCGATTTGTTGCTACAGAACCTGCGTGGCCCACAAAGCCTGAACTATTTCCTCTCTGGCCCTTTACAGAAAAAGTTTGCCAATCCCTGCTCTTGGGGTTCATATTATCCTTTGCATAATGTGAGATTCACAAGGAGAAGTCGCTCCAGGTGAAAGTCATCACAATTAATCGTTTCTTTTATGTTTTTAAATAACACCCTGTTTCGATGAGCTGCCTACAATCCCACCATTAAAGCTTCAGTGTTTTGGCTTAATGCTGGCTTCAAGTAGTGCTTTGCAAGAAGCAAATACCCCTGAGAGTGGTAGCTCATTATTTGGTTAATAACAGTGTAAGGAAAACAGTGTGGTGTTTAGCAAAAGGCAATGGTCCAAGGAAAAGGCCACCAATATTCCCAAATGCTGCACCGTCTAGTTTTCCAGTCTAATTTCCCAGAGTGAAAGAAGCTGTGTGGCCCAGGCCGTGGTATAGAAAATGTTCCAGCCAGGCCGAATTCCCTGGTCTAGGGCAAGACGTGTTGGGGACTTACTTATCCTATTTGCTGGATTCCAAAGTATCAAAGATGAGGATTAGAATGGTCAAGTTCACACAGAGAATTGTTGATCGTGTTTTATCCTTTTAAATATGTGTAAGTCATAGAAAGCTCTGCAGTCAAAAATATTGACTGCATTGATCTCTGCCAACCACAGACGCGGCCCATGTGGGCTGCAGTGGAAGTCTGTGAAATACTTAAGATAAAGATATTATCTGATGGAAGATGCTTGCCTCCCTCCCCGCCCCCACCCCGGAAGCCATTTCAAACTGAAAATGCACGAATGCCAGTCAGCACGAGGAAAAAGTACTTTTGCGTCTCCACTGTAACATCAGCATGCGGGCCTCGAGTCCAGCGGCACGTTCCGGGGCAGCGAGAATACAAATTTCTGCAGCAAGCATGGATTTTACAAGGAGTGTGTTGGAGTGAATCGTATTACGAGGCCCAATGAGCAATGCTGGTTTTCTTGCAGAGAGCAGACCCTTTGTCATTCGAGGGAAAAAAAGACATTGGTGATCAAGAGTCCTCGTTTTGCACCTGCAGCCTGTGTTCTGGAACACAATATGTATGCGTCATTCCCTTCCTTGGCCAATCGGCCTCCTGTTCTGCAAAGCGGAGCACCCACTCGGGCTCAGCCCCTCTACTGAATGTTGTAGACAGTATGTAAGCCCTGAAAAAGCCACAGGGAGAGATGGACATCAGCTGGAAGGCCTCTTGGTGGCAAAGATTTTCATCTTGTTTATCTTTCTAAGAGCACAGGGCCAGGCACGTCGTAGGGGCTCCGCCAGTCTTAGTTAAATACATGACCAGAGGAATACGCTGACTGTGATACGAGGAAGAGAAAAGGAGCTGGGATCATAGGAAAATAAACAACTCAGCCAGGGAGGTCGGGAAACCTCCAGAGAAGAGGTGAGATTTGACCTGGGCCTTGAAGGACACATTGAAGTTCAGGAGAGAGAGAAAAGGGCATCTCAGAATAATCCTTCTGGCAGGAGGCATCAAAGGATAGGTCTTCTCAAGTCCCTTCTGGAAACAGGCACTTTATAACTCAAAACCGCTAAGGCTCTCCTTAAATGCACCCAAACCTTCTGGAATTTGACATGTGAACACCCTCCGAAGATATTCCGATGGCATCAAAGCTTCACCTGCTGCCTCTACTTTATTGCTCAGGGCCTGGCAACTGTCTCGTCCTGTGTGATGACCCAAATCCAAGGAGTGGCAACAAGTGAGTCCTAAACTCTCTGCAGACAGGGCAAGAGAGCCTGGCACCAGCAGTGCACAGACTCTGCCAGGTGGAGGGAAGCGGGAGGATGGGAAGTGTCAGCATCCTAGACTGGAATGTAGCTTTTCTGGGAGAAGAAGGAAGAGTTGCTGGGCTTAGTTCTGCTCAGCCTTGACTGACACCACCGTGCTGGGCATAGGGTGTAAAACAATGATGTCGGCAGGAAGGGCAGCTTGGCACAGTTGGTGCGAACATAGGCTTTGGAGTTAAACATTCATTCATTCATTCAACTAATATTTATCGAGCACCTACTATGTGTCAGGCACTGGTACAGTTGTGAAAAAGCTGAGTAAAGTGCTGCTCTTGTAGAATTCTTGTTCCAGGGGAGAAAGGCAATACCTAAATATTCATGTTTATTGAGTGTTTACTACGTGCCAGGCATTGTCTCCGGAACTTTGTATATACAGAGGAACTGGACACAGAGAGATTAAGTGACCTGTCCACGGTCACACAGCTAGGAGGTAGATCTGAGCTGGAGCTGGGTCTGAACCCAGGCAGTCTGGATCTGAAGTGCCCGCCTGGAGCTACGGCGTTTCTCACCATTTATAATTTTTGCTTCTAGGCACTATTTTCCTGCCACTATTTACATCAAACTTTTTCTTTGCCTTGACTCACAATTTTTACTTAAATCCGGTGAAAAACCACATCATAAACGAAAGCCACTCCAAACCACAGTAGGGTCCATAAAAAAAGAAGGAAAAAAAAAAGAAAACTAGTTGTATTTTTCATAAAAAGAGGATCACTGTCACAATGAAACGCAGTGACAAGAAAGCCATGGCATTAAAATCCTTGCTAGACGTGTTGCCTGTAGAAGGCTCAGAGCCCCAGGCCTGCTCTTCCTTTGCAGAAAGGGGAGATTGCAAGTGTTAGGGGGTGTTAGAGTCACATCAGCACAAAGCTCGCTCTTTGACTTCAACAGAAAAGATAAAAGATAATTAAAAAGGAAATATCCTACTCAAGTATCAGGTAAAATTACCCCTCGTCCCCCAGGCTTATCCTACTTTGAGGGAGACTGAAGCGGGGCGCGGTCCAGAGCCCGTGGGCAGGAGACCTGTTCGTAACACGCTGTGTTTTGCTGGGTGAGACCTTGTGCCTGCTCTGAGTGAGGAAGACGTTGTTCTAGTTCAGGGTTATCACCATGAAGCAGTTGGCTGGTCAGTTCCGGTGCTTGATAAACTTTCCTCTAGGCAAATTAGAAAAATACATCCCATTAGAAGTGAGATTTCCATAAAGCTAAGTTTATTGGATTTAAAAGACTCTTTCTTGATCTGAAATTTATCTGACAACATGCATTCCACAATATTTGTGCAGCAACCACTATATGCCATGACTTGGGGGGGCGATGTGCTTCCAACACTGAGATTTGTTCCTTCTTACTTTGGAAAAGTTACAATGTCCTCCCCTTTTGTCACATAGTAATCACAGTAATTCATCTTTCTTGTTTTGTGTGTCCATCCACAGCAAAAGGTAAGTGTGAGCCCCTGTATAGTTTCCTTTCCCTTTTTATTTTCTGGAAATTTCACCGGTCTGTCCATTATATCCCCAAATCTGGGAACTCCTGTAATAAGTGGTTCCCTCTGAGCTCAAGGATGTTGGCATACATTTGTGTGATTCTTTGCAGAAATTCTTGCAAACATAAATGCCAAAGGAGCCAGCAGGTGAGACACTGAGGGCAGGGTGTGCAGAGAACAAATAAGCTGAGTACCGATGCCTCGTCTAAATGGGTTGCTGCACCTCACCTCTGGGGAGTTGTTGCCATGGGAGAATGTGGATCTAGTGATGCTCAACCTTAAGTTGTGTCAAGAGAAGGCAAAAGCTTGATTTTCATGCTCGGTCCCCGTGAGCTGGATCTGGTAGATGGACCATAAGAGGGCTGCCACCCCCAACCCCTTTTTCTCCTTAACCGACTTGCCTTAAGCCACATACCAAATGCAGGTGATAAAAGGATGGAGCAAAAGGTATTAGTTCACCATTTAAAAAAACCAAAATGGATAGAGCAGGATGTCATGGCAAGAGCTTGCACTTTGGGTCGGAGAGCCTGGGCCCTTGCCATTCATAGCTGGGTAATCTTGAGCAAAAAGGACAACCTCTCTGAGATTCTGTTTTCCTATCTGTAAATCAGAGATTTTTATCCTACCTTGCCGATTTTAGGTAAGATTAGAAATAATGTCTAGTTGGCCAGACATGGTGGCTCACACCTGAAATCCCGGTATTCAGGAAGCCAAGGCGGGAGGACCACTTGAGGTCAGGAGTTCGAGACCAGCCTGGGCAACATAGTGAGACCCCATTTCTACAAAAAATAATAAGAAAAATTAGCCAGGCATGGTGGTGCATTCCTGTAGTCACAGCTACTTTGGAGGCTGAAGTGGGAGGATCGCTTGAGCCCAGGAGCTTGAGGCTGCAATGAGCTATGATGGAGCCACTGCATTCCAGCCTGGGAGACAGTATGAGACCCTATCTCAAAAATAAAAAAAAAAAAAAATTAAGAAATAATGTCTAGTGTCACAAAGTAGAGGACAGCGATTTTATTTCATAAGTAAAAGTCTTGGGTCCAGCTCTTCTGGTCTCACCCCCCACACTGCACTTTTGGGGGCCACTCGCTGGCACTTGCTGGCTTTCTGCTTCCTCTTGAGCCTGCGAAAGGAACAGCAGAGGGCCATGCCCTGTGACCATCTAAGGCTCCTCAGTGCCAAGCTGCCATCAGGGAGGGCCCTGGGACAAATGCAAGGAGCTGAGACTATTTCTGGACCTGGCTTCTCTTGAGCCCAGAATCCAGTAGAAAGCAGTTTTCTTGGCAAGAGGCTAACACTCGTTTAAACTCCGGCCTAAAAACACCACGACCCATTCATAGAAATGAAACATCACCCTGTCCTCTTACTGAAGCTGTGAGTGTGCAGGCCCAACTCAGCAGATTTGCCTAGAGAGGGGCTCCCTAGAAGAAGGTGACCAGCCTCCCCAGTTTGTCCAGGAGGAAGGGAGTTACTGAAATGCCAGACTTTCAATGTAAAACCAGGGAAGTCCCAGGCAAACTGCAACAAGTTGGTCACCCACATAAGATTCTGATCTGAAAGAAAACACTGGACTGGGGGAAGATTCTTTCTAACTCTAAAATGTCAGGACTGTGATTCTAGGTGTGTCCTTGGCAACCCCAGCCACTTCTTGGGGTGGCTCTGAGCCAATGCTTGAGAGCCAGAGGTTGGCAAACATCTGCCAAGGCCGGCACCACAGATCATCAGTTGTCCTCCCCACTGAGCCAGACTTGGCCTCTGAATCTCTCTCATCGTAGTGTGCCAGGTGACTCTTACAAAATGACCTTCCTTGGTTCACAAGGTGGCGTTAATTTGCCATCTTCGCTTGAGTCCCTGCATTCTACCCTGTGAGGTCTATAGAAAATACTATCAAACATTTGTTTGATAAATAACTGAATGAATGAATAAATGAACAAATGATGCAGTTAACATTTAATGGAAAAATAAATAAACGAACAAATAAATAAGTGAAAGAATAACTTAGTTTCAGTTTAAAGGATGACTTCCTTCCTTCCTATCAAAGCCACCCGTTTTCATTTCCTCGGAGGGCTTTATGACATTCTCTCGATCCCACTGTGTAAGACCCACTGACCTGCGGCAAATCCTGGGCTGCAGGGGCAGAAAGGCCGGAGTCTGAGTCCTAGCTCTGACCCTCGGCACCTCCTCGCCTCTCCCGACTTCCACACGCTCATCTGCACGCAGGGTTCCAAGAAGACACTTCCTGGTTCCTTTGCTAACGTGCTGTGGCCATCCCTCCAACGGCTCCGTCACCCCTCCCACAGGAAACACTTTCGTTTGAACTCAGGCCTTCTTGGGAGTGATTCCACCCACAGAAATGGTTCCAGTAGTGGGAAGTTCAGGTCCTGGAACAGAGATATACGAGTTGAAGGGAGATTTGTGTGTCTCTGATTCACACGGAGAGCAGACAGCCCCCTTCGCTGCACACGGCGCTCGCCGGACCCACAGTGGGCAGGTCCAGCACAGAAGCTCCAGGTGGGAGGGGTGAAGGAGGCAGATTCCTTTCCATCCTCAAAGCTCCTGATCACATGTCACCTCCTCTATGAAGCCTTTGCTGACCTTCTCAGGCAGAGCTGGTAGCTCCTTCTCCAGTGATCCTGTGGCACTTTGAATGTCCCTCTACTAAGATTTCAGTGCCTTACAAATGTATTCCACCTGCCATTCTCCTCTGTCAGATCAAGAACGCCTGGGAGCAGGGATTGTGTGCCCAGGGCTCCGCCCTACGTGGGCAGCCAGATTCGTGCTCACCAAAATCGGCTAGTTGAATTCATAAACTAACAAATGAGCAAAGTATAATAACAATAATAATTAATGGAGTGGCAACAGTCAACACAGGTCCAACCATAGTGAAATGTAAGGATTTGGCAGAATTTCTGAGGCTAATTATTAGGGAAAAGACTTGCCAAGTGGCGTGGAATAACCCAGAAACAGTGTTTGGTCTTGGTTAAACTGCGTTATGAACACAGGGACTGTGAAAATGGAGATCCATGTTTTTCCACTGGAAGCGTCTTATTTTCCATGTTTCTCTTGGTTTTTAAACACTTATGTTCCTTGTCACTTACCTAAGTGGAGATCTCCGGTAGTTCATTAGTTGTCTGGGAGAACTGTTCTGTGCAATGTCACCTGGCCTGCTTGCATCTTGGAGGGGAGTGTTTGTGATAACAAGGGTGTTTTCATGACCTTCCCTGAAAATCTAGATCTAAAATAATATTATCTATGCTGCATTTTATAAAAAATCTTCATGAATAATCCCACTCTGTGTGTGTAAGTCGTTCAGATCTCAACATATACAGACTTATCTTCTGTAATTTACGCTCTTTATTCCTGAGGTGCACACATAAGAGAGATGAAGTAATGTCTCCTTTTTGCGATGTTGATGAGACAGAGTAATGTACACAGGAGTATGTCAAACATGGAGAACTTTTCCAGACACCTGTGCCCTAGCCAATAAACGATTGGTTACTGATAAGCCATTGATAATTTATTATTCTCCATATAGAATCTGTGGCGAAGCATTTTCTTTTCTAATTTAGTGAGGAATTAGCATCTTTCTATTCTGATCATAAGAAGATTGAAAGTCGTGTGGTCCCTTTTCTCCAGGAAGGGAAGCTCATATCCAAATTGAATGGTGAATGACGGATTCTAATTCTTATCATTAGGATATTTGCTTTCTCTTCCTTTATTAGCATATTTATTTCCTTTATATGTCACCTTAAATCTTTTTGTAGCTGGAGGTGGAATATCAGTAAGGAAAACTGTATGCTTTAAAGCCATAACTTTAACTTGCTTGATATATACTTCAGAAAATTTACATCCACCAGTGGCAGGGTGTAAAGAGTTAATTGAGTCAGCAATTAAATACATCATTATTGATAATTCCAGAAAATACTACGCTTCAGGACTTTAGCCAGGAATGTGTCACCCAGATAAGCATCATTTCTCCTAGAAAACCAGGTTCTACCATAAACTCAAGATCTGACTATTACCATCATAAGGGTTTCAAGCTTAATATAAAACAGGAATGTTTCTCATCACTTGAATACATTTGCCAAAGAACTTCAACTTCTGTCTCCTTTCCTGTTGAACTTTAAAAACCAGAGAGGCAACTGTCTGTCGAGACTGTTTTGTCTAGAGCAGGGCTTGCGGCAGGAATCCAGCATCATAAGCTTCCATTCTTGGACCCCAACTCGAAACTTCAGGAAGCACCTTTATTGTACCTTGTTAATTGCAAAATTAACTCTAAAATAAAAGAGTCCATCTTCTCTTTGCTTCCTACCAGGCAGGATGTACAGAGGCAGTGATCACATGCAGACCCAAGGCCCATATATCTGTGATCTAGTGCTGAAAACCGTTTACGACTGAATTTAACTCGGGGAAAGCTCTGGCTTCCCTCTGATCATCCATATCAATTTCAGCCTCACGATTCTGGCATTTGCTGGCACAGCAGACCACAACCACACTGCAGTGACTAACTAGATAATCATCCTCATGTGGGATTTGGTTATAAACATAGGTCCTGCATCTAGACTAAGTATGTGGATAATGCTTGCGCGGAGTAAAGGGGAAAGGTGCCAAATTCTGGAATATATTCTAGACAGTTTTCTATATCTTTTGTAAAAACAAATGAAGAAATCATCCAAAAAACAGCAAGTACCTTATTTTTTAATAATATAAATAACAGACATCCACTGAAGGAAAATTAATGCATACAGGAAGGAAGGAAAGAGGGAAGGAAGGGAGGAAGGAAGGAAGGAGGGAGGGAAAAGCAAATGCTAATTTTCATCATTAACATTTCCGTACACATTGATGTTTGCTACACAAATTCTAGATCAGGGTTAACAAACCAAGGCTCTCAGGCCAAATCCAGCCCACTGCCTGTTTTGTAAATAAGGTCTTATTGGAACACAGCCATGACTATGCATTTACATATTATCTATGGCTAATTTCATGATACCATAGCGGAGTTGAGTAACAGAGACCATATGGCTGACAAAGCCTAAAATACTTATTATGTTATTTGACCCTTTAAAGAATAAGTTTGCCAGCCCCTGATCTAGACTTTTTGTCTCTACACATTTATCTGTATGTAGAGTAGGTATGCACATTTTTTTTACTCTTTGGCTTAAAATAATTATAGATCCACAAGAAGTCACCAAGAAATGTAAAGAGAAGCCCCATGCACCCTTCCTGAAGCTTCCCCCAGTGTTTGCATAACTACAGGACAATATCAAAACCAAGGCTAGTTCAAATTGCACCGGTTTACCTGAAGTCATTGGAGGCTTTTTAAAAATAAAAGGATATAAAATAGGATGCCTTTAAAGTTAAGAGTGGCCATCATAAAAAGTCTGCAGCTGACAGAGTGGAGGGAAAGAAACATGAATATACTTAGCATATCCTGAGAACCCTCTAAGAGTCCAATATGACCCAACAGTACTGAGAAAACCAGGACTGTTTCCTCTGCACCATTAGTCACTTCCAAAGCATAGCAGCCAAGACTTTTGGGTGGAGGTTTTATGTTTCATTTTCTCCTAAACTTGTAACCCTCTCCACTTCCTCTGTGCTGCACCCCCACCGTCTTGACACTTTAAAAAAATGTGCATGAATCGCAACTGGGGAATCAAAGACGACAGCGCACTGATAAGGTCCAGAAAGTCGCAGCCCCTCCGAAGCGAGTGATTAGAGAGAGAGGTGATGTTTGGCTTATCCAAATATGTTTACCTGACATCGGTCTGGGTGTCATCTGAGTACGCAGGCTCCCTCTCCATCCTTCCCAGCAAGGGCCCGGCCTCGGTATCAGACACTTTGTGTGGGATGAAGTTCTCAAGCCTCGACAGCTAAGCAGAGAAGATGCCAGGGTGTCTGGCAAACTGTCGGAAGAAGGAAAAACATCCCTGCTGTGAATCCAGCTTGCTGTGAATTACACTATAGCTCATTTCCCCATGGACAGAGTTACAAGTGCCCACGCGGGTTCTGGATGCACTGATGTTCGAGTTACGTGAGGCTGGGTTGAGGGGCCTGGACTGTGGGTGTTTGGGAAATGTACGAATGCGGTTGGCAGGGAATGGTGATAAAGTTTTGTTTTGTTTTGTTTTTATCAAAGGCTGTTTGAGGAGCTACAATTATAAAGCAGTGTGTTCTGAGAAATGTAATAGGCAGCTGGAACACAAGTTAGTAACTAACCAGAGAGAAACCAAGGAAAGTACTAAATCCTCTTCTGGCCTCCAGAGGACCGTGCACAGAAAGCAGACAGAACCGAGGTGCCAGGTTCTTCTTCCAGGACCTGGTGGGAGCCAGAGATGTGAGTGGGCACAGCAGGGCCTGGGGGAACGGTCCCTGGCACAGGTGGCACTGCCATCCGTGAGTAATCCCTGGAGGCTGAGGTGACAGCACTAACAGGAGAGCCAGGCGTAGAGAACGGGGGAAGCAGGGGGGCGCCACCAAATCTGGGTGCAGTCGTGTCAGAGGTCCCCTCCAGGGGCCGGGCAGAGTGGTCACCAGGGCTCAGGAGGGTCAGTCATTCCGCCAGATGATGAATTCATACCATAATAGTCAGAGTGCCCGAAGGAGACACATGGCAAACTCAAATTGGGGTAATTTTTAAGGGTCATGACGCTAGGACTTTTCTCTGGATGGGCTGAGGGAATGTGAGGGAACCACAGGGACAGGGCAGGAGCCCAGTCTCAGCGGCAGTGGAGCTGTTGCCACCCCTAGGCTTGAAGGGACAAGGGGAAAGAGTAGTTCCTGGAATCTGTAAATATTAACAGAAAGGCATTTAGAGAGAGGGACAGTGACATCCACTCAGGGAGCAGAACCGGCGCGAGGCCAGCGTGCGGGGAGGAAGCCAGAAGGACAAACGTCTTCACTCCCCACTCCAGGCTCCGGCTAGGGCTCCCGTTGACAGGACACAGTCAGAGCCAGAGGGCAAGGTGCCTTCTGGGCAGAAGGCAGGGTGGGGCGGCCGGGAGTGGAGCCGTATGGCTCCCAGTGGACGATTCCAGCTCAGATGCCATGTGCCAGGCCCTGGACTGAGCATGGGACACACCAGGACACTGAACAGGGATGATCCTGCCCTTGAGAAGCCTGTAGGCAAGTGGGGAAGGCCAACCGGCCATCAACAAGTCATCGTGACTGAGCTGAAGTGATGATGAGGTCCCAGTGCTCTGGAATCACAAGGAGGGCCCCTAGCCTAGTCTTAGAGAAAGAAGCCTCTAAGGCCTGGGCATTCAGTGGAATTAAGAATGTATTTGCCAGACAAAGAACAAGGAACAGCATTGAATGTACAAGGAACAGTATGTTCAAAGGTCCTGGGGTGCAATAGAGCATGTTTTAGGTGAGAGAGAAAAGAGCAAAAAGAATGAAAAATATGATGGCAGAACCCAAGGGCTGGATCGCACAGGGCCCTGTAGGCTTTTTAAAGAATTCAAACACGATCCTATAGGTGATGAGAAGAATCCAAAGGATTTTAAATGCAGAGTAGATCTTAAAGGATCTCCCTGGATGTGCCAGCATGGCCATAAACTCATGGAGGCAGAAGCAGCCTTTGTTGGGGGAAAGAAGCAGGCAGCTCTGAGGACAGGTTCATGGGGAAATAAGAAGGAGGGTATATTTTGCATCTGAACTAATATTCAAGGCTCTTGCTTGCTCTCAGCTACTGAAAGAGCTGGCTGGGAGGGCAGAGAAAGTGCGTGCGTGCGCACGTGCACACGTGTGTGTGCACATGCGAGTCTGCAGTAGGGCGTGTAGGAGAGAAGCTGGAAGCAAAATGGGATGAGGTGAGACGGGAGATGCCCAGGGAGACCTAAGTGTGCTGAGCTGAACCGAGCAGTAATCAGCTTGTATACCAGGTACTTCCTTTTCCTGTGTAGCTGCACTCAGGAGATCTTTAGCTTCAAGATGAGAGGGCTAAGAGGAGACCTGCTGGCAGTCGCCAAATCCTGGCACATGCGTCATATGAAAGGGGACTCAGTTTGTTTTGTGTGCCTCAGATGCAACAGGCTTTTCCTTCAAGAACACCAGCCTGCAAGACCTGCTGCCTCTCGAGTCTGCCTGGCCCCTCCCACCTCTTCTTTCCTTCCCTGCAACAGGCCAGGATCTTCCCTTCCTTCAGCTCTTGCGTTAACTACACTGTGTGTGTGACTCTCTCCCCCAGGTCTTCCCAGGGCTGCCTCCTTCTCAGAACCCGGGTCTTGGCTCAAAAACATATCTCCCTCTTCTAGATCATAAGTTCCATGAGGGCAAGCGTGTTATCTGCCCTGCTGGCTGCTGTATCCCCAAGATCTGCAATAGGGCTTCATGCATTATCAATGCTCATTATTTTGTTGATTGAACAAATATTCTGAGCTTTGCAAAGTCTGATTAAACTTCCTAGAAGGGACAGAGTTTCCTAATCTTGGAGGTATATAAGCAGAGACTAGTTAATTAGAGAGAGAGTTGTGTATGATACAAGGAAAGAAGCTAGACCGTTGATTTAAAACACTATTAGAAGCCTTTGAAGAACAATTATATAAAGCAAATTTTGAAAAGGGCAGGAGGGAATGTCCTGGTTGAAGGGAGGTTGGGTGGCCCAGAGCAATCCTCCAGACCTCTGCCAAGCACGGTTCCAAAGTCTTGAACTACGCAGTCCTTGTTTCCTTCCACCCCAGACACAGTGACTCCATCCCCATCACGGGTAGGAAGATGACTCTTGCATCTGCATTTGGTGGCCCGATAAAAGCCTCCACCCCAAGGACCATATCACTGGAAGACAAATCTCTAGACTAAAGGTTTCATAGTGGCAGCCTAAGGGAAATTTGGACCACAGATTGGCCCACATGACATTTGCAATGTTCTTGAATCAGTGGCCAAAGTCTAAGTAAAGTCCATGCATCCAAATATGCCCACTCATCAGCACATCTGTTCATCCCAGGCCCACATTCCCTGTCATTCATTTATTCATTCAGCAAAACATTTGTTGATATAATGAACAAACAGATACAAATGTCAACCTTAAGGAGTTTGCATTCCAAGGGTGAGACACAGATAATACGTAAGCCATAGAGTCCATGAGATAGTAAATGCTGAGAAAAATAGGGAAGGAAAAAATATTCGTTAATGGGAGGGGAATAGGTGAGGTCAAGACATATGGTGTTTACCAGGGTGGTTAGAGAAGGCTTCGTGGTAAAAGGAGTCATTTGAGCTAAGACCTGAGGCCATATAGATATTGGAAAAAGAGCATTCTAAGTGGGGGACAGCAAGTACAAAGGCCCTGAGGTAGGGGCATGCCCGGCACCATCTAGGAACAGCAGGGGGCCAGTGCAGCTGGAGCAGGGTGAGCAAGGCAGGAAACCTGAGGGCCATGCAGTCAGAGAGGAAATGGGGAGGGTCTGGCAGGCAATGTCACTTCCAGGGTCATCTTCCAGGGCTTCTCTCCCAAGGGAGGAAACCCTGATATTGTAAGGAATTTAGCTTCTACTTTGAGGGAAATGGATTTTGAACAGAGGAATGGAGTAGATTTACCAACATTTTTAAAGGCTCATTTGTTGAGAATGAACAGTAAGCAGGCAAGAGTAGACTCTAGAGACCAGTCAGGGGGCTGCTGTAAGAGGTGCTGATGTCTTGGACCCACAGTTCTCAAAGTGTGGTTCCCAAACAAGCAGCAACAGCATCATCTGGAAACTTTTTTAAAGCAAACTCTTGGCCTCACCAGAGACCTACCGAGTCAGAAACTCTGAGGATGGAGCCAGCAACCTATGTTCAAACAAGCCCTTGAGGTGGTTCTGATGCACGCGAGAGTTTGAGGTCCACCACCGCCTTAGACTAAGATGTTATCCCCGGAGGTGGTGCAAAGGGCTCAGATTCTGGGTATATTTTAAATACAGGCTTGGACAATAGGGAAAGCCCCAATAGGGTGGTTCCTGAAGACAGGATCTGGGGCCTCCAGTTTGCCACTGGCCTCACTCAGCCCTTTAAGTTCCTTTCTGAACCCCGCAGGCACTTGACTTTGCCTCCTGACATAGACCTTTGGATGAAAGAGACAGAAATCTCAATTCTGGGAATCCCAAAAACTTTTTCTGTTAGAAAAGTTGCCTTAGGCCAGATGTGGTGGCTCACGCCTGTAGTCCTAACACTCTGGGAGGCCCAGGAGGGAGAATCATGTGAGCTCAGGAGTTCAAGATCAGCCTGAGCAGGAGCAAAACCCCATCTCTACTAAAAATTGAAAAATTACCTGGGCATGGTGGCCCATGACCGTAGTCCCAGCCACTTGGGAGGCTGAGGCAGGAGGATCGCTTGAGCCCAGGAGTGTGAGGTTGCTGTGAGCTAGGCTGACGCCACGGCACTCTAGCCCGGGCAACACAGTGGGACTCTGTCTCAAAAAAAATACTGAGACTTAACTTAAAAAGAAAAAAAAATAAAAATTGCTTTGAGTCATTTTCTTTTGCGTGGAAGAATCATCCCAATCATTCTTTTTTGGAAGTGTGGGGAGGAGAAAGAGAAGAGTCTGTACTGAGGTTGCGGAGAAGGGTGTCGAGGAAAGGAAGGAACAAATGGCTTCCTTTTTCCAATCTGGCCCTCCTTCCCCAGGGGGAGCACTCAGGGAACCTGCTGTTACTTCTCACAAGCGTGAGAGAGGAAAATCACTTCCCAACCTCATCTGCCAGGCGGCAAAAGTCTTAGCTGCAACCTGCAGTTCTGAATGTGGCTCTTATTAAACACACTATCACATTAAGCCCAGACAGTGACCCATTCTGTCGCCTGAAAGAATCCGCAATTAACATGGGGAGTCTAATCAGGATATTAATGGGTTTGGTTTTTAATTCTTCTAATATTTTCATCAGTTAAAAAAAAAACTCATTTCAACCTGCATTAAGCTTGGAAAGTGGATTCTGTGGGGTGAGAAGTGACAGGATTTGGGAAAGCTTTTATTTTCTCATCAGGTAAAATGCAAGTGTATGGAGCATTCGGTTTGTTTTAAAAGAAACCTTATTCAGAAATGAAAGGTTGAGTCTGAGACCACTTTGTTCACGCGGTGGCTGAGCCTCAGGAGGGCAGAGAGGGTTGTGGGGAGCAGAAATTGCACTGCCGAGGAAGGCTGATCTCTCCGCAGTTCCTCTCCAGGGCTGGTAATCTCATAGTTTCAAGCCCAGGGAGGTAAGTCACGTGCATGTCGCACACTCCAAAATGTACAATACATTAAATCGAGCCAATATTTGGTTTGCAATTAATGCATCTTAAGATATCTAAGATGCTGCCGATTCTAAGATGTGCCATTATTTAGGTCCCTCTACAGACAAAACAAAAATAAAAAAAAGCTATGGATTAATTGTAACATCTCAGGGATTGGAAGATGCATTCTGATTTCAGTGATGCCCAGAGGCAGACCGTCTACACTGGGGGGTGAGCCCAGTGAGGCCAATACATGCCCACGTTCTTTCCGTCTCTTTCTGATCCATCAGCCTGAGCCTCAAGGCCCTGTCCTCAGGTTTGTCACTCACGTGGTAGCAAGATGGCAAATGCATCTCATACCTCACATACACCATGTTAAAGGAAGAAGTGTATAATCAGTCAGGATTCTATCAGAGAAGAAACAGAACCAGTTGGAGACCTCTCTCTCTCTCTCTCTCTCTCTTTCTCTCTTTCTCTCTGTATATATATTACTTACATATACATTCCAATACTTACGTAAATAAATCATATACATATATATAGAGAGAGAAAGATTTACACAAGTCCGTGGCATGGCTGAGCAAGTCTGAAATCTGCAGGGCTGGCCTGCAAGTGGGAAAGTCACGGGCAGAGGCTGAAGTTGCGTTCCCTAGGTGGTGTGTCTTCCTCCTAGGGAAACCTTGGTTTTGCTCTGACAGTCTTCGACTGATTGGATGAGGCCCACCCACATTGCCAAGGATGTTCTCCTTTACTGAAAGTCAGTTGATTGTGGACTTTAACCACATCTATAAAACGCCTTTACAGCAACGCCTAGATAACTGTTTGTTGTATAACGTGGTACCATAGACTTAAGAAGTTGACACACAAAACCAACCAGCAAAAAGACTGATGTGACCAAAGACCATCTCCTAACAAGGTTTTGCCTTTTTCATCAGGGAAGGATCCATTCCTCACACATTCCATTGGACAGACCGTGTCACACAGGCACCTCCAGCTGCCAAGGAGGCAGGAGGTGAAATGTGTTGTTTTCAGCCACCGTAGGAGGGAATATATGTGCGTGTGTGTGTGTGTGTGTGTGTGTGTGTGTGTATGTATATATATATATATATATATATGTATAAAAATCAGCTGTGTGTGGATGTTGAGTGAGCCAGCCCATGGGATCTTCCATGACTTATTTATTGAACATTTAATGAGTACAAGAGGCTAAACAACCACATGTTGCTCAGATTCGATTCTTGTTAATCATTACTGAATATAATTGAATAACATTGACTCCCAATGTGAAAAACTCATTCCCCTTTCATGTGCGGCAGCTGAAACTGCTTTTCAACATAGGGTAGTGCTATCAAATGCCTTCTAAAGCGTTTAAGCTAAGAATGTAAACCCACCTTAGGAAAAATATTCAGTAAGTAATAGGACTAGGCGCATGCCGAAGCAAACATCGGGAAAGTGTCGCATGAATCAGCAAAGCCATGAGCCACTGATGAGAATGTGGCCCCTCGGTGCCTGGCCTGGCTAAAGCACAGGTTCAATGCCATGTTGTTCGTGTCCCCGCTCGTGTGGCTTAAGGTGCAATGCTAGGAAAGTTAGAAAAACCTCTCTGACCTCCACGTCCCCACGTGGGGACGCAGGGAGCGTCTGACCTCCACGTCTCCCACGTGGGGAGCAGGAATGCTGTCTGTACCCGCGGCGCAGCGCGAAGTCAAATGTGGTCCACAGAGCCCTTCGCACGCGCCTCCTCCATGGAGTTCTCGTTGCTATCACACTCGCAATTTCCCTGACCAGAGGGAATGTCTGCATAATTCTTCCCACCTAACACTGAAAGGTTTTATTATGAAAAAGAGGCTGGGCCTGGAGTGAAGGAAGGCTCTTCACCCCGCCAAGCTGTCATGTCCTCCGTCAGCAACGTGGGTCGGCGAGAGGCCGTTCTCCTCCACGAGGAGGGTCTCCTGTGACCACTCACTGGGTCCTCCCCACTACAATAGGTAACACAATTAGTATCTCCTTTTCCAAAAGGAGTAATTCAGGCTCTTTATGGTTAAATAACTCGGTCCAGGTCAAAGAAGTAGCAACTGGCCATGCTGGATTAGAAATCGCCAGCAGTGATTTTGCCCCCTAGGGGACAGTTGACAGACAACGCCTGGAGACACACTGGTTGTCACGATTGGGGGAAATTCTACTGGCACCTAGCGGGTGGAAGCCAGGGAGGCTGCGAACTGTCCTGCAATGCATGTGACCGCCAGGCATAGGACAGCTCCCCCCGCCCCCCACAGCAAAGAACCATCGGCTCCAAACGTCGGGGGCGCTGAGGGAAGAAACCTGCTCCAGATTCCCTGCAAGCCTTGCCTTGCAGGTTTTTGCAGGGGTGAGATGAGGCCAGGCCGTGTCAGCGTTCTGTAAACTGTGGGCAAGCGGCGGGGAGGTTGGCAGCAACCAGAAGCACTGACGAAGCCGTCGCGGCGAAGTGCAAGAGCGTCGGCCAAGGCATCAACTGCGGGAGCGGATTCCAAATCCTCTCTCTCTGAATCGTCGGCAGAGGGTAGAACCAAGAACTAAGCTCACCTTAGTCACCAAAATAGCCACATCACACCTGTGACAGTTAAACATCTCTAGTCCACTGACTCAGATGCAGAAGAAATGCAATTTTCTCTTATTTTCTTCACTTGAACTTAATTTCTCTTTCAAATTCCTATTCTTTAGCGGCAGACACTTAATTCTATTCCATTCCGGACTCCTCCCTCTTCCGAGGGAAACAGCAAATGTGGGGGCAGGTCTTGCTCGGGGCCTGGTGGGCCTGTGCAGGCCAGAAAGAGACGGGTCATCCACAGAGGTGGCTTTGGTGGCCAAATTGTTCCCAGCCACAAGCTCTCACAGCACTTTCTGGTCCTCTAGGCCCAAGGCCATCACGGGCTGTTCCTGAGCCACTTCGATCTCTGGGAGGCCTCGCCTCATCTATTCTGCCCTCAGACTCCTGAGACGGCTGTCCCCTTCTCACGCCGGGCACGCGGGAACTCTGCGAGGTGGCCACAACCAGCTACAGGATGCGCAGGGCCCCATGCAAAATGAAAATGCAGAGCTCCGTGTTCAAAGTTATTAGGAATTTCAAGATGGCAAAAGCAGAGCATTAAACCAAGCACAGGGCCCTGCGTGCGTGATAGCAGAGGTCAAATGCCCAGGAAGCTGGCCCTGGGACACCCTCAGACCCACCTGCTGGGACGCTCCTCTCAGCCATTTTGCCGCCGTTCCTGCCCAGGGGCATTGGAGTCCAGGAACACTGGCGGGATCGCTGCTGTCCTGGGCACCGCCGGGCAAGGGGTCCACGTTGCTGCTACTCTAGACCATGCAAAACTGTCGGGATTTCTATCATCCCCCTCTCTCCCCTGCCAGGGGACACCTGGCTGCATCTGACTCCCAAGCTCGCCGCCAGCCCTCGTCTGCCCCCGGTCCAGCCGCGTGTCTCCCTGGGCCCAGCAGCGAGCACTTGCTCTTTCATCATGTCTCCTCCTTCCCCTGCGTTGTCTCCGGAACCATGCTTTTGCAAAACCTGCATTTGTTAAACTCAAATTCCTTTCCTTTTATTTTTGCCGTGATCACCTCTCCCCAGAAGCAATGAATGCTGACGCCTGGTCAGGGGAAGAGCCGCAGACACAGGAATGCTGGGGGAGGCGGGAGAGGGAAGGTGACTTTTCAAAAGAATTATCCCACAGTGTGCAATGGGCCCTACACCATCGCGCTCCCAAATCATTCGGCACAGGTTATTTCCAAAGACCTCACTGGGGACTGTGTGGGAGAAATTGTGTCCGTGAGCCCCTGGGAAGGATTCCCATGTATCCTTCAATGTCTCACTTAGATTCCATCTCTTCCAGGAAGTCCTTCCTGATTTCACCCAACATGAGGTAGTTCCTCCTTCTGAAGCTCCCGTTACGCAGCAGCTGTGCCTGTCGTCCTCTCATCGTCTCTTTGGGAGGCAGCTTGGCGGGCAAGGGGAACCCACCAGGCCTTGGGGAGAGGCAGGGAAGGGGTGGGTCCAGGATCCGTGTCCTCTTGGACAAGCCATCCAAGCTCTCCCAACCTCAACTTCTTGATCTGAAAACTTTGAGGGTGATTATTCCTACTCTGCTGGCTTGTGTGCTGCTCTGCTTGCTGCTGTTTTAATTTTTCTTACTACTGTTGTACGAGCTTTAGGTCTGCTATGAGACTGCCGGCTCCTTGAGGGCAAGGCTTTGCTTATCTGTGCGTCTGCCGCCCCCTCCAGCCTCAGCACAGAGGACAGTCCCTGGGACATAGTAGACACTCAGTGATATTTCTTGGGCCACTGGGCGAATTCTCTGCCTCAGTTTGCTCTTCCTCGAGGAGGCAGATATGAAATCAGAACTTCTCACGGGTTCCCTCCTGCCCCTCCCACCACCAACGTTCCAGAGCACCGGCTGAGCCGACCACCAGGGAACAGATGCAACATTTATTCACTGGGCTCCTGAGTTGGGCCAGGCTCTGTGCTAGGTTAGGGTGACCGACAGTCCCAGTTTGCCTGAGACCGAGGGATTTCCTGGGACATAAAACTGTCAGTCCTAAAACTGGGATAACCCCAAATGAATGGGGACAAGCTGGTCACCCTAGCAAGGCTTTGCATGTATTATCTCTTATCTATTTTAAATGCACTTTGTTTTTTAGAACAGTTTTCAATATACAGAAAAACCAAGAAGCTAGTCCAAAGAGTTCCCATCTGCCCTGCAGCCAGTTTCCCCTATTCTTAATATCTTACATTAGTAATGTACATTCGTCACAACCAATAAACTATTATAGCATCGATGCATTATTATTAGCTAAAATCTAGACTTTATTCATATTTTCTTAGTTTTTCCCTACTGTTCTTTTCCTATCCAGGATCCCACCCAGGGCACCACAACAGATTTAGTCTTCCTCTCCTTGGGCTCTTCTTGGCTGTAATATCTTCTCAGACTCTTTTTGTATTTGATGACCTTGACTGTTTCAAGGAGTACCGGTCAGGTATATGGTAGCATCTCATTTAATCCTCATGCAAATCCTAAACAATAGATACTGTTGTGCCATTATTCAGGTGAGGCTGCCAAAGCTAAAGTCCAATATGATAACCAGTAAAGGGTCGAATGGGAATTCAAGTTTCCAGTGGGGCCAAAGATTTCTTAACAACATCAACAACAATCATCACTGATATCTTTAGTGCTTGCTGTGTTCCCAAGTACCCTGCTAAGAAGGCCATGTGTGTGATATCATTTTGTCCTCACAACCACAGTGGCATAGACATTCTCATTATGCCTATTTTCCAGATAAGAAAACCAAAACCCAGAAAGACTAAACTGGCCCAAGTCAAACAACTGACCAATAGTCGGGTGCAGAGCCCCACCCAGGTCCCTGGAATCCTTTTGGAATTACTTCCTCCCTGTGGGAGATTGCCCAGTTTTGAGAAATATATTCTTCCCTCATATGAAAACCTACACGAGGGTTCCTCAGACTTAACTGTACACACTCATCCCTGAGGATCTTGCTGAAAATGCAGATTCGGTGGGTCTGGGGTGAGGCCTGAGAACCTGTATTTATTAATATAACAAGACGCCTGCTCTGGCCTGCCGGGGAGCAGAGAGGCTGGACACCACCCCCCCTGCACAGCGCTCCTTTCTTTCCGGTATAAATACGGTAACTGCCATGTGGCCACACAAGGAAGTAGCCAGAATTCTCAGGGCACTTCCTGGCTCTCCGGAGCTCCGACTGCCAGCAGGAAGAAAGGACTCTCGGCGCTGAGAAATCCCAGACGCTATCGTTCTGGACGACCCATTGGCAACTCCAACCTTTCCAGCAGGGCTTGTAAAAAGCGTAATGAGCCCAGGTGAAGCTCATTAGAGCCAGCCTGGAATTCTGCCAGTGCTACCACCAGCTTGTTGCCAACCCTTGATTTTAATATCAATGGCAGCGCTGACAAGGAAGCTGGAAGGCAGGCAGGGAGGGAGCTTTGTACCCAGCCGGCCCTCCCCCTCCCCCCCTTCCAGGGGCTCTCTCCACGAGGTAAGGCTGTTGGCTTCATCAAATCACAGCCGGCTCAGGAGTAATTTTCACTGTCCTCCCCTTTCTAACAGGCTGGGCCCCAGGTGATCCTAAAAATTAAATGACGCTCAGAAAATGAGACACTTAGGAGAGCCAGGCATTAATAGCCCATCCCGGGCTGCGGCGGAACCCTTTACTTTCCCTTGTCAATTTCCTTGGGATTCCTTTGGGCCTGTGACACGTGGCAAAGTTTCCCTCCAGAATCTCATAGCTCTGGAGTATTTCTGCCAGAGGGTCCCAGTCCCCTGCGTGTTTCCTTGTTCTCATGCAAAATTTAAAATGGGCAATGGTAGCCAATGCTGTCTTTTCTCCCCGTAAATTGAGATATTTATGCTGAGGCGATATTTTCAGAATAGGACTCTAGGCTGCCTCCCAAGCTTCTGGGTACTGCGCAGAGTCCAGCCAGCAATTCTTAGCATCACCGTCATCATCATCATCATCATCCCCATCATCATCACTGTCATTCATGGGGATTTACTATGTGCTGGGCAGCAGGCTTTGCATTTTGCCTGTATTCTCTAAATTAATCAAGCAGTGAGGAAGGTTATATTGTTATTTTCACATTACCGAGGAGAAAACAGATGTAAGTACAATAGCTTGCCCCAAACCATCCTATCAGTTACCGGACTGTTCTGTCTGTTTGGCCACTGTCGTTAAGACTGTGCACGTCCACCATGTACATCCCCCTAAGAATTTGGATAACAAGCGATTGACTTACCGTTCTCATCGAAAACCAAGAGCTGGTCATTGATTTTTATAAGAGAGAGAGAATGATAGAGAGAAGAAAACAAAGAGAAAGGAAAAAAAAAAGAAAAAAATCATTAAATTTGCAAAATAATGCCCTAGTGATTTATAAATGAGCAAAAATAGCAGCAGTGACAGTATATTTACACTAAGCACTAAAGAAAATGAATTCCAACTGGCTATGTTAAAAATAGATGTATGTTGATGTGTATGTATTAATGTGAGAGAAAGTAACCCTCCTGAGAAAGGTTAGAAATAAAGTTTATAACCTTTGCTTTCTGTCCTGCCCCCTACAAAATAGAACTTATGCCATGGTAAAATGTCATAACCTGGTCATTTGTTTATTTAAGATATATTTGTTAAGTACCTCCTATGTGCCAAGACATAGAGATTAAAAACAACAAAAACAACAAAATATGTGGGTAGGCAGACAATTCAACTAGCAATTGCAATGCACCGTGACCCACACAACAGTTCGAATGTGTGTGTTAGAGTTATTCATGTGCAAGCAACAGAAACGGACTCTGCTGAATTCTAGCAAGTGCAGTCTCGTGAGAACAAAAAGGGCATCTACTGCAGACCCAAGGGAAGTGGTCAGGGAGACATCCCGGAGGAAGTGGAGTTGCCGCTGAGACTTGAAGGAGAAGCCGAGGAATCAGGACATGTGTGTCTGTGGGCGGGACGGCCGAGGCTGCGGAGCAGGGCAGGGAGGCGGGAAGGCAAGTGCTCCCAGCAGGGCATCGGCATGTGTGAGATGACAGAGAACTAGGCACAGAAAATTCTTCCACAAGGGGGGGTCACTGGAAAACCCCCAAAGAGATTACTCGTTGCCTGTTGGACACCGGGAAATAGCTCTTGGTGGCGGTGAGCAAAGGAACTAAATGAGAAACAACGTCAGAGGGTAACCCATGCACGGGCTGGTCTGCCCCACCCCCCGTGCGGAAAGGTCTAGGAAGGATACGTTAGAAGAAATCACAGAGGAAGGAGGCAGCACGGACTCAAACTCCTACTACCATCAGCATCTAACAAGTACCATACGAAGCTGCCTTGCGAGGAACTACTTCACTCTAGGAAAAAGCCTCCTGGTTACCATGACTCAGAGAGTGATCTGCAAAATAATTCACCAAATTAGAGTTTGCCGAGTGCACGTTTGTAAATCTGATTCCCCCTGCCCGCCCCCCATTACGTTGATTATATCTTTCATCCCCCAGAATGAGGCCGAGAGCCTCCTCCCTGCCCCTCCTCCCCTCCCTCTGTAATCCTCACCCCTCATTTCTCTCCTTCCCCACTTCTCAGCATCCCGCCACCCCTAAGGCGGTAGTGTGATCTCTCACTGCTTCCAGGGAGTTCATTAAAAACCGCCACCCTCCCCACTGACCACCGGGCACTCCCCGCAGCCCCCGGGGCCAGGGCTGGAGCCAGCCAGTCACTCAGGAGGGACTGGGCCACTCTCAGGACAGGGACCCCCTTGCACAAATGAGAGGAGCCAGCAAACAGTTAATGGTTTAATCCTTTACAGAAAAAGTCAAGGCAGACTTGTGATTCTTGATGTTAATGAAGGTGTCACACATTGTCTAGAGAAAGTTGTGCCTGGCAATCTTCCCTTTTTCGGATGCCTACCCCAGTGACATTTCATCTCACATCCACCTTAATGAAATGCATAATTAACATATTCTAATTGTGCTGAGCGCTGCGATGATTTTGACAGAACTCACTTTCCATGTCTAATTTGATGCTAATTTAATCTGTTCCTCTCCCGCTGACATGACCTTTCTTGATTGAGTTTCACTGAGGAAATTTTTTGATGGATTGATTTATCAGCATTGCAGAGACAACAAAGGCTCAGGGTGCACGACAGAAAATAGGAAAGGGACGGCCCTCGAAGCCAGCGCGCTCTGAACTTGCCGGCTGGAATGTCCTCTTTCCAGAGACGGCTTGTCTGATCTACTGATGGAATTTGAGAAATGTGACATCTGTGTGTGGGTTTGATCTCTCCGATAAAGACAGTAAATATCTTATTGTGATGGTGAAGCTTTGCATGGAAAACTTCGCTGGGGCTATTCGAAGGAAGCTTCGGCTCCTCCCGTTGAAAAAAACCCTAAGCGCGTGAGGCTGGTCCCCACGCTGATGGCCTCTTCCTGCCTCGATTCCAGGTAGGATGTTGGGTCTGTTGGCTTCCACCAGGAGAAAGCGTGGAGAGGAAGGAAAGTGTCCATCTTAAATTAAAATGGAGAAACGTTGCATCTGCCTAGGTCATTAAGTGTGGATTTCCTGCTTTCGATTGTTTTGTAGACAGTTGAAGGAGAGGTGAACCTTGATCTTAAGGAAGCGTTTGTGGAATTTCCCCCGGAGCCCACCCCACCACCAACACGGGGAGCGTCTCGAAGCAATTAATGGGAATATCCTTTGTCCAGTTCCAGGTCCGTGTGGAGTAGGTGCTCAGAGTACCTCATGACACTCTTGGGGTTTCCCAGTCCTCACGTGGTCAGGTGGCCGAGGGTGTGTTAGACTCATCGTGGGAATACAGGGGTCAAAACCAGAATCCTTGCTTGCTGGACGGTGTTCTGGGGGAGCAAGTGCCTCTCCCTGCATTGTACAAAAGTGGCTTCTTTCCAACAGCTGTTAGGGCTCGGACTCAAAGGGGTCAGACCAGGATTTCTCGGCTTCAGCACTATTGTCATTTGGGGCCAGATCATTCTCTGTTGGGGGTGGGGGACGTCCTGAGCATCCCTGGCCTCCACCCACCAGAAGTAGCACCCCCCTTCCCAAGTCATGATGACTAAAATTGTCTCCAGATTTTGCCAAATATCCCCGAGGGGCAAAATCACTCCAGGCTGAGAACCACTGAGGACCAGGTGGCAATGCCCGCCACATCCATGCGTCTGCATTGCCGACCCCCTCACTTCCTCTGTGCAGTGTCACCTCCCCAGCTAGACCTTGCCTGACCCCTTGTCCAGCAGCAAAGCCTCCATTCTCCTTTTTTTCAAAGCATATGTGACTACACTGTATTAAACATTGATTTATTGTTTGTTTGACTCTACTCACTCAACTGTAAGCTCCATAAGCTGGGACGTTGTCCATCTTTTTTTTTTAACTGATGAATAACATAAAATGCACCATTTGACCATGGTAAAGTATACAATTCAGTAGACTTTTGCATGTTAACAATGTTGCGTTCACACCGCTATCTGGTTACAGAACACTTTCATCGCCCCAAAAGGAAACCTCATGCCTTGTAAGCAGTCACTCCCCACCGTCCCCTCCTCCCAGCCCCTGATAACCATAATCTGCTTTCTGTGTCTATGCATTTGCCTATTCTGGGCATTTCGTATACATGAAGTCATACAGTTAAGTGACCTTCTGTGTCTGATGACTTCTCAGTAAGTCAGAAATGGAGTTACCATGTGACCCAGCAGTTCCTCTCCTGGGTATATGCCCAAAAGAATTGAAAACAGGAATTCTAACAAAAACTTGATCATGAATGTTCGTAGATACACTATTCACTGGAGCCAAAAGGTGTCCGTCTGCTCGTGAATGGATAAATAAACTGTGGTCTCTCCATACAATGGAACTGCCATAAAAGGAATGAAGCACTGACACCTGCCATGACACGGATGAGCCTTGCCTGACTTGGCACCATTGCTCCTGCAGCGACGCGAACGGTGCCTGGCACATAGTAGGTGCTCAGTCAACACAGATTGCATAAATGAAAGGCAAACAAAACTACATGAACTAGGGGGTAGTCAAGAACTGTAAATGAATAGTTAGAAGTGGCAAGAGATGTTCACATCAACTGTGTTTCTTTCAAGTTAGTGAAAAAAAAGAAGAAAAACAGACCCGCCCCCCTAAAATAAACAAGGAAATAAAAATTAACCTGATATCGGGCTGGAAATTTTTTTGCCGGGGGTCTGCTAGTTTGTGAAAACTAGTTGAATCACAGAGGAGAGGCAATTATAAAAATGTTAGAATAGAATACTAGAAACCCCCTGCTTTTTATTTTGCTTTGTTTTGTTTTGTTTTTTCAGTGTAAATTTCTACCTCTTCTTCCCAAATATTTCTCTCAGAAGCGGATGTACTTAGGGTGTCCATAGTAAATAGATATTTTCGGTCAAAATAGTCCCCTGGGATGATGAAACATTTATTCCAACATAGTTGCCGTGACTGCAAAGATTTTTGCAAAATTTCTGTAGGAGCTGCCTCATGAGCCCCCCAAGGACAGAGAGCTAACGAGATTATAATCGTTATAATTACACTTCATCATGGATCAAAAGCAGTTTAACTCAGCAAAATGACCTGGCCTTCTTTGCTATCCTTTATTCTAAGGGGTTTCTGGCTTTGTCCAAAGGCTAAACCTCTCTGCAAAGCCCAACTGGACAGTGGGCCCAGGTGTGCCCCAAGGCAGTCAACAAAGTGGAGTATGGTCTAAGGGGCCAGGCTCCTTAGATTTGTATCCTTGCTCTGCCACTTACTGGGAAACTGTGCCTCAGTTTCCTCATCTGTAAAACTGCATGATAATAGTCCTACCTCAAAGAATTCTCTTGAGGATTGAATGAGTTAATAATGTATATGCCAAGCATTAAGAACAATGCCACCACACAGTGAAGTCTTTCGGATCTGAGCTCTTCTTATAAGAAATGTGTTGAGCCTTTTCAATAATTAGGAGGCTTCCCCAGGTGAAGTCAAAAATAAGCATTAAGAAATCAGACATACAGTTCCAAGGCAAATCTTCAATTCATTTCCACTGCTGTTGTCACAAATTGCCACAAACACAGTGGCTTAAAACAACATAAATTTATCTTACAATTCCAGAGGTCAGAAGTCATAAAAGCAGTCTCAGGAGTTACAATCAAGGTGTCAGCAGGACTGCTTCCTTCTGGAGGCTCAAGGGGACAATCTGGCTCCCGGCCTGTCAGCTGTCAGAGGCTACCTGCATTTCTCGGCCCATGGCCTCTTTCTCGAATTACTCCAATCTCTCCTGTCATCGCATCCTAACGACTCTGATCCTCTTCCCTCCCTCTTCTAAGGACCTCTGGGATTACATTGGGCTCCCCTGAATAATCTAAACTAATCTCCCCGTTTTAAGATCCTTAATTTAATCACATCTGCAAAGTCCCTCTTACTATGTAAGGGAACATATTCACAGGTTCTAGGATTAGGATGTGGACATCTCAGGGGCCATTATATAGCCAATCACAAATGACATCATGGTAGAGTGGTTCTCAGGGAAGAATATCAATAACCTTCCACCTCTTAGTGCAACTCTGTTGTACCATTTTAAGGAAAGAAAAACGATTTGGAGAAAGCCACTGGAATCCAAGGTTGGCGGGACCTCTACGATGGTGCAGTCTTCTGCAGTTCTCTGCCTCAGTGGTTTTGTAAGGATTGTGTTATGTTTGGCCAGAACCCCCAGGAGTGAAGTTATTCAAGGAGTCTAACCCCCAACACATGTCACAATGAAGATGTCAATTTAGACGTAAGTTCGATTATGGATGATGTTGTATCCCACTTGCTACCTTTAAGATAGCACATTCCCCTAGTGGACCTGGCCAAAGACATTCTTCAGTAGCCTCCATCAGGCCATGAACTTTGTTATTCTGTTCCTTGATATTTTTGCAGCACCTAGAGCAGTGCCTGGCACCTTATGCACAATGAATAAATAAATACTTTTGTAAATTAATAAGTGATTGATCAAGGGTTTTTATAGTGTTTAAAACTATGTTTTCACAAAGATGAAACATATTTTGCCAATATTCCACCTGGAAAATCCTGTATTCCTCTTAATATTATCGTAACCTGTGGCCACCTTGAAACTTTAGGCTTTTCCTATACGAAACCAGAAGAGAGACTGGGAAAGCCACATTGCTTAGAGCAATGCCTGCTCACCAAATCTTCTTTTTCATTAGAATAGTTCACTGCAATAAGATCCCGGAAGTTTTTGATAAGCTGGCATCCAAGGAACAAAGCTGTTATGAAATGACTGACTTAAAGTTTCCAGCCATAATTTTTGGCCTCAGAATATTGCTGGGTGTTTTTTTCTTTGTCAGTCTAAAATGAAAAATGTAACATTTCAATTGCAATCCATTATAAAGAAGCTAAGAAAGGGCTATTTGCATTTGATCCACAAATTGGAGGAGAATAATTTTTGTCAACTTCTGATCTGCCAATACTCAGGTTTTTTGAAATAAAAAAATAAGCTAAATACTCATTAATTCGCTGTTTTCCCTTATTGAGTGAAAGACTTTTTTCTGTCAACTATATTTTTATCCAGAATCAGTTATAGAATATTTTGCATTATTAAAAATTTGGGAGGTGGGAAATGACATTTCCTTTGAACTCCAAACAAATGGCAAACTTCAAAAAATGTCTGATGAAATGCTGCAGTATTATAACCCAAAGAATGCATGATGGAGAAAAAAAACTGAAGGAAATAAAGATTTTTTTTTGCAAGGAGGATTCTAACAATACTTACCTCTAGTATGTTAGTTTTGATGTTTACAAGTATCAATTGATTCTCTGTCAAAGGAAGTAACATTCCAGGTCACATAAAAAATTAACTCAATTATCATCAATCTGAAATTTCTAAAGACTACACGTGGTAGGCAGAATTCTAAGGTGGCCTCCCAAGATTCCTGTCCCATGTGTATTCAGTCAAACACTAATCCAGGTACAGCTGTGAAGGGATTTTACAGGTGTAATTAAAGTCTCAAATCAGTTGACCTTGAAATACAGCAATGATCCTATCAGGTGGGCCTGATCCAACCACGTGATCCCTTTAAAAATGAGAGCTTTTTCTCCAGCTGGTAGCAAAAGGCGATGTCTTCCTCAAGGAAGAAAACTGGGAGAAAATTGGAGTCAGAGAGATTTGAGTTCAAATTCTCTACTTACTGGTTTTGTGACCTTTCACAAAGTTTCCTAAAATCCTGTGCTTCCTTTTCCTAATTTGTACTGCTAGCCGCCTCCTCAATTTATTAGGAGGAATTAGGAGAGAAAATGTACATAAAATACTTAATAGAGTTGCAGACATATACTATGTGCACAACAAAAGGTAACTGTTATTATTTTGAAATTATTCCCTTTGTAAGATTATCACTCACTGACTCCTGTAAGATCTGAATTCTGACTCTAAAACCATGTGCGTTCACACAAAAAGACACACAAAAGCATAATGCAAGTATAGAGAATTGTACCAGGTTCAAGATTTGGTTGGGGCCAGTTCTTCACCCCTCTGCGTTCCATTTTGACCCCTCTCGTAAGCTCATATTTTTTTTCTCTCCATTTACTGCATAGCTGACCAATCCTGTGAGTTTCCAGAACCCAACCCTGTATCACCACACCAGTCTCAGCAAAACTTAGCTGGCCTGTGTCCTGTTCTTACAGGGTCCAACCAGGTAATTGAAAATAGTCTTATAAATTAAATTAGGCCAAATTGATAATGGCTAATGATGACTTAGCTTCCCATATGTACTTCATCAGAGGCTGTTGATGTCCTAACTCTCAGAAATAAGGTGGGAATTTTAGATATCAGCTTCAGAGCCCACAGAAAAATAATTTGGAGGTGCAAATCCTATTGGTATTATTGAAAATCACCTCACATGGGCAGCAGCCTCCACCATGCCCAGTAAATGACATCTTCTGTTGCCTCCTTCTGCTAATTTGTATTTTGCATAATTTCTCATCTGACCACCTTGAAAAGACTTCCCCAAGTTCCTTTTTTGCATATAAATAATTTGTATGACTTAGAAAAGATAAGAGAATATGTGCTCATTTATAAAGAAATAGAAAACAAGGAAAATCAAAGCAGAAAAAATAAAATCATCTATAATCCCACTCTCCATTGAAAATGATGGTCCAGGAATGTTGATGAAGGAGGGGCTTAAGGTTGGTGTGTCTGGTTGGAAGAGAGCCTAGAAGGCATCCCCTGAGTCTATGTTTGCATAGCAAGTTTCCCATGATACCTGGGAGTAGAAGGAAGTTGCTGATAGAGATTAAGGCAGGAATGAAGTCCCGTCCCCCAGCTATCTAAGACCATCCCTTGGTACTGCAACTGCCCACTGTAAATATTTTAGTCCTTTTTGGCACCAAGGACCAGTTTCATGGAAGACAATTTTTCCACAGACAGGGGACACGGGGTGGCAGAGCTCCGCAGCCCAGAGGTTGGGTAATACAGTGTTACAGAATTTTAAACCTGGAGTCATACCTGTATATTGTTTTGTAAATTGATTTTTCCTAGCAGAAAATTGTGAACATTCTCCTTGTCCTATTAAATATTTTCTTCTACATTCATTTTTAAAAGCAATACAAAAATATTACATGGAACAGAGGCATACCATTGTCCTATGGTTGTATATTTAGGTTGTTTCCAGCTTTGATTCTAATTAACAGCACAGAACTAAACATCCTTGTAACCAAACCTTTGCACACATCTATGATTAATTTCTTAGTTTAAGGTCCTACAAGTAAAATTGCTGGGTTGGTTGCTACATATTTTAAGACTTTTCTGAAATAACTGTGTCATTCACTTTATCTCAGATTCCTCATCAAGCAATCGAAACAAGAGTATTGGAAATCTACATATTTAGACCAACATCAAAGGCTAATGGATGAGCACCAATAGTCCTTGACATGAACTTTTTGTAGAAACCTGAGAGTAGAGTGACCAACCAGTCCCCGTTTTGCCCAGGATGAAGGGGCTTCCAGTCATGTGGGTCCTTCAGTGCTTAAAACCAGGACAGACTCAGGCAAATTTGAACAATTGATCACCCTATCTGAGAAGACCAGAGGCCACTGGCCACACTGGCAGGCATCATTGCTAGAGCTGTGGTCAGAACAAGATGAAAGTTTGACCACATCAGTAGAGCTAAGGTGGTGGAAGGCATGTAATGAATTAGCTCAGTAGCCATGTTCAAGAACTTTGAAATGTAAGGACATAGTCAGAATTATGGAGTAGAGAACACAGCCTGGAGAGAATGCAAACGTCTGGGAGTCCCATGGCAATTTCAGGGAACAGTGGGAGTCATGGTGCTCTTCTTGCAGTGGCCTCTGTTGGAATCTGGTTTGTTCCTCGAGTGAATAGTGTTGATTTGAAAACTTATCTTCTAATAGTTTTTTTCTTTTAAGACATTTATTTGATAATTACAGACATTCTGATCAGAATAGATGGATAGGTCTTGCCATTTTGGCTTGTATAGTAGCAATATCTAATTCCACCCCTTTCTAACTCAAGAAAGCACTAATTTGAACATGAGAAAATGAGTCAACATGGCCCACTGCAAAGCAAGCAAAGTGCTCAAAACATCATAGTGGTTTCTAAATTCGCATCATATTCTCATTATCTTGAATCGAAGGGCCACTCAGCAAACATGTTTTTATTGTATGTCTTGCCTGCTTTCTATTATCACAGAGAGATTCAGAGATAGGAGGATGTCTAGAAGGATGTCATTAATGTGGAGAAGACAAGGGCAGTTAGGCTAGTTTCATATACAAGCAAGCCCTTCCCTCCATAAATACTTACAAGGAACTGACATCATTTATACATTCCTTGTTATGATATATGTGATTAACTCAAAATTATTTTCCTTTGTATGTGGATGTCCACATTTTTCTTCTTACTGTTTCTGCAAGTCTTACACTGATCTTAATGACTTTGCAGTGTAGGGGTGGTCCCAGGAGGATAGATGTTGCCTTATAATGGCATTTCCCCATTTCTTGATTCAACATGGGGGTTGGAAGTATAATTTATTCATTATGTGGATTCCACCAAAAATTATTCAAAAGAAGATGTTTTCATTTATTCATTCACTTACCAATTATCTATTTATTGCCTAGCATGTACCCAACACTGAGGATACAATGATGATCAAGACAGTCCTCATTTCTGCCCCATGGAGCTTAGATTATAACTGGGGAGGCAGGTTTTTTTTTTTTTTTTGGTAATAAACAAAAAAGAAAATAAAAAGTAACTACAAATGATAATAAGTGTTCTGAGGGAAATCAGCAAAGTCCTAAGAGAACACTTCGCAGACAGGGAACTACTTTGGGTAGGACGGTCAAGAAAGGCCTTTCTACTTGTATACAAATATTCTCAGTAGTTCATAATAGCCAGAAAAAGTAGAAACACACAAATGTCCTTCAGCTAGTGAGTACACAAATAAAATGTGATATATCCACACAATAAAATGCTAATGAGCAATTAATAAAAGATGAAGAACTTATACATACTATAACAATGATGAACTTCAAAACATTATGCTAGGTAAAAGAACCCAGACACAAAATATGTATTGTGTGATTCCATATATATGAAATGTCCAGAAAGGGCAAATCTATAGAGATGGAAAGTAGATACTTGGTTCCTTGGGACTAGGGGTGGGAATAGGGAGTGACTGCAAATGGGTGCTAGGTTTCTTTTGGGGGAGATAAAAATATTCTAAAATTAGATTATGGTGAAGGTTGAACAATTGAAATTATACTAAGAACCATTGAATTGTACCTTTCAAACAAATGAATTTTATGATATGTAAATTACATCTCAGTGAAGCTGCTAACAAAACAACAAGAAGGAAGGATGAAAGAATGGGTGCAAGAAAGAAAGGATTTCCAAGGATGTGACATTTGAAATGACCTGGGACTTATGCAAGGAGATGGCTTTGCTGGGGGTGGGAGAGAACATTCCAGGCAGAGAGTCTGTGCACAGATCCTGAGATGAGAGAGGGCTTGGCATGCATAATGAACTACTGGAAGGCAAGGATGGCTTGAGTATGTTGAGCAAAGAGCAGAGGTGGTGAGAGAAGAAACTGGGAGGGGAGGCTGCAGCAGTGAGCTCACCCAGGACCTCATGGGCCTGATATGGAGGGTGCCTTGTGTGCTACGAAGCCATTGAGAGATCTGAGAGATTTTAACTGATGCTATGATTTACAGTTGATATCATTCCTCTTTAACAAGAATAATATCCACCAATATTATGGTCTTCCTATTCTACAGATTCTATACATACTAATTTATTTATTCTTCACAATAATCCCATGAGGCGGGTACCATTTTTACAAGTAAGGGAAGTGAGACACTAAGTAACTTGCTCGAGAAATCTCATGGGGAACTGTGATCTGAGCTCAGTAAGTCCAGCACCAGAGCTTGAAATCTTAACCACTGCCCTATCTTGAAAGTGGGCTGGCTTCATGGACATACAACCTGTGCTGTCACACAAGGACCCATGCTCAGAAGAGTCACACACTTGGCTTAATGCTCTGCTGTCACCATCTTGACATGCTTGACAATTATTTAACAAGAGGCTTCGCATTTTCATTTTGCGGTGGACCCTGCGAATTATGTAGCCAGTACTGCTCGAATGGGCTTGTGGAGTTTTTATTGCAGGAGGAATTACTAACCCATTGAAGATCATGGACCAGCTGGCCAGGGAGGAGAGACAGCCCCTTAAAATTAACACAAAATATCTTATGCATGTCCGTTTTAGGAGAGAACTTCCAGGTTTCATCAGATACTCAAAGGGGTTCGTAATTGTGAAAGGATTAAGACTCACTGATTTAGTGAGTGGCCACCCATTCTGGTATTTGGTAATAGGTAGGTGATGGAGGGGACTCTCATTCTTATCATTCAGCTTCCTGTTGTCCTGTATGTATTGACAGGGTGTTGCATTGGTAACACTCTTTCCAGAAAACAGGAAAAATAAGAAGAAGAAGAAGAATGAAAGAAAATGAATAGAAAAGAAAAAATGCTAAGCAAAATATTTTCTTTAGTGTATGCATGTGTTTTTCCTCAAAGGCACCTAAAGTTTGTCTTTTTCTCTATAATAATAATTTTTTTAAACCCCTTAAAAACAAAAAAAAGTTCTTCTGAATTTTTACTAACGAATTTGGTCAAACATATCACTATTTTCCACCAGTTCGCATGAATTCCATTTCTCTGTGTTTCAGAGACTGACTTGGGCTATATGAGCACTTTCAATAATCATTATTATGTAGGACAATATTCTACACACAGTAACACCACCATAAATTCATGTTACTTGTTAATTTTTATACTATAGCTAATTTATCAATGATTTGCTGTTACTATTATTTGCCTTATAATCTGGGTTTATTTGTGACTAGCAGAAAATTACATTTTAAGGGCAAGCTTTCAATTCCATTTAAAATAACCCCCAATTAGTTTCTAAGCTAGTAAAGGCAAATGATAACATTTTTGGTTCTTGGTATGAAATTTTCCAGAAGTTTTTTGTGCTCCCAAAACAATTACATACCCTTGAAAATGTGCCTAATCTATTTTAAGAATAATAGGAATTAAAACGGGCCTCTGAATTTGATACAGTGAAATGACCACTTGTTCTTCCTTGCGGGGGTGCTGGTTTCTCTGTATGCCCCACTGCGTGCCCCGTGAGATCCCTGGATCCTTGAGCTATCAGACGAGTGACATTTGTGTCTCCCGGTGCTCCCCCAGGGCGACCCCACATGGAGAACTTCTGACTCTGTTTATTCTTCGAGCGAGCAATTGCGTACAAATAGAAGATGTTATGACAGAGGCCATCGGAACAGAATACAGAGACAGGAGAATATTTCTATGAAAACAAAATATTAATTCTACTCTAAACGCAAGTCTAGGCTTTCCAAAGTGGAAATCTATTCCTGGAATGAATCAGAGAGAGTTGGTTTCGTTTCATTGTCACATTGACCATCGCAAATACGAGTCTCTTAAAAGGGCCACCACACACCCGGGATCCAAAGGCTCCTGCTATTCAACGCAAGAGCAAGGTTTTCCTCATTTGCCACTTAATCTCTTTTTAATTTATCAGACAGTTTGAGCCTCTGTGTCTTTATGGGAAAATAAAAAGGCAAAACCAGCTGGGGACTGTTCTCACACCATCATGGAACCTGGATAAACTGGGACAAAACCCTAGCCACTGAGACGAGGCAGAAAGACAGTTTTCGTTCTCCTCTTTTTTAAAAAATTTATTACCAACTCTTTGATGGAAAAATCCACCAATTTGTGTATAAAATAAAATGCAAAGTTAGATTTCTTTGGAGAAATAAATTGTAGGAACCATTTATCCATTAGAGATTTTTTTTTTAAATGGTCCTCTGCCACTTGATGAAGCAAAAATAAAACTTGGCTCAGCTGGCAGATAATCTAGGAGACAAAGCCCTTCGTCTTTCCCTTATGAAACGACTGCTTTGAATGTTTGTATTTTAAAACCAAAACTCCTCTGAATGCTGTTGATTATTTTAAAAAATCTAAAACCAAATATCTACTATGAACGTAAGTCTAACAAAACCTAAAACTAACCAGCCTTTCCGGGACGGCATGCTTTTTCTGGTTACTAACATTCCCTCTCTGATATTTTTCTCCCTGGTGGCTGTTAGCCCTTATCTACAATTTTTTGAGGGGCCTGTTGTATACCAGGTGTTTTAGACGTATTGTTTCATTTGATCGTACCAACAATTCCGTGAAGTAGGGGTTACAAACCTGCTTTGTAGATAAAGGAGCTCAGATTCAGAGACCTTCATCCATAAAGAGGCACCCAAGAGTGACTGGAATCGGGCAGACTGGTGTCAAGCCTGTTTGGCTCTTTCTTGCTGTGTGAGCTTAGCCAAGTTATTTAACCTTTCTGTGCCTCAATTTCTTATCTGTAAAATGAAGAAAATAATACAGGCCTACAGTCCCTTAGCTATCATTCTCAAATCCAAAATCTCTGGAAATTAAAGTGTTTTCATCAATAGAGGACATACTTATACAAAAATATTATAGGTTGTTTATCTGAAGCTCAAATTTAACTGGGTGTGCAGTATTTTCATTTGCTAAATCCAGCA